>NW_021703768.1:42775918-43375918 GCF_005190385.1 Monodon monoceros
TATATATATATATATATATATATATATATATATATATATATATCACACTTAGAGCCTCTGCTCAAGGGTCTGAAGACATACCAAAGCAGTTTCAGGAGTAATTATGTTTACGCTTATTACTATTACATACAAATATAAAATATTAAGTTGAATAACACTATATACTGATCATAGAAGATGTTAATATAAAATCATAAAATTTCATAAAAGCATAAAATATCATAAAGTCTGGAAATAAATAGCAATTTTCTAGTCCAATCCCATTTTTCAGATGGGAAAACTGAGGCCTAACTTGCTCAACTTCTGTCCATCCCCTCTGAGAAACACCAAGAGTTTCGTATTTACAGATCCTTTAGTGGTGAGCCATGCCATGTAGTTATGTGAAATTAAAATGCAAATGACAAGCTGAAAATGAATTATTTTTTAACAAAATGACAGGCATGTTAGGTTAATATCTTTGTATAAAGGGCTCTTATAGAAATTTAGACAAGTTTATCATCCCAAGAGAAAAGTGAGCATGGGACATAAAAAGACAATACATTAAAGAGATATAAATGCCCCAAATATATTCAAGCTCATTAATAATCAAAAATGCAAATTTAAAACAATAATGAGATGTTAGCAATGATTTTTTAAATGACAATTCCCAATGTTGAAGGTTCTAGAAACAAACACTGGCATACAGTGCTGGTGGAATGTCAATTAGTATCTGGAAAGGACAATTTGGCAATGTGTGTCAAAAACCCTCAAATATGTGCCTAATCTGTACTGACCCAGCAATGTCACCTCTAAGAATTTAAGGAAGAAATCAAAGATTCCAGCATCTGTTGATTTCTTACCACGTACAAACCCATATGTTAATGGCTTTATGCACATTCATATTTAATCCTCTGAAACACTTGGTGAAGCAGGTCTGTTACTTATTCCCATTTTACAATGAAGAAACTGAGATTTAGAAGTTAAGTGAATTGCCTAAGACCACACTAGGAGTAAATGGAGATGCTATACCCTAAACTCATCTGTCTGACTCCACAGTCCATGCTTTCAACTGAGAACGTGAGGGTGGGTACTGGAGTATATATGTAAGGGCAAAAAGATGAGAGGGACTCACTGTTTACCAGTGGAGAATTGACTAGGTTATGTGGCATCCATAAAAGGGAATACTCTGCAGCCATTAGAAATTAGGGAAATGAAATCAAAACCACAATGAAGCACCACTTCATACCCACTAAGATGGCTATAGTCAATCAGTCGACCTATCTATAACAACTATTGGTGAGGATGTGGAGAAATTAGAACCTCTGTACATTGCTTATGAGAATGCAAAATGGTGCAGCTGCTGTGGAAAAAGTTTGGCAGTTCCTCAAAAATTTGAACCTCGGGCTTCCCTGGTGGCGCAGTGGTTGAGAGTCCGCCTGCCGATGCAGGGGACACGGGTTCGTGCCCCGGTCCAGGAAGATCTCACATGCCGCAGAGCAGCTGGGCCCGTGAGCCATGGCCGCTGAGCCTGCGCGTCCGGAGCCTGTGCTCGCTCCGCAAGGGGAGAGGCCACAACAGTGAGAGGCCCGCGTACCGCAAAAAAAAAAAAAAAAAAAATTTAAACCTCGAATTACCATATGACCAGCAATTCAACTCTTAGGTATATACCCCAAAGAAATAAAAACAGGTACTCAACTACAGGTACACAGATGTTCACAGCAGCATTATTTATAATAGCCAGAGGTGGAAATGGATAAACAAATTGAGGGGGGAATGTATGTGTGCAATGGAGTATATATATGCCTGTATAACAATATGTATATGAATATTACTCAGCTATAAAAAGGAATGAAGTACTAATAAAATGCTATAATGTGGATAAACCTTGAAAATATTATGAAAAGTAAAAGAAGCAGACGCAAAAAAAAGTCACATATTGTATAATTCCATGTATATGAAATATCAGAATAGGTAACTCCATAGAGACAGAACACAGATCAGTAGTTTCTATGGATTGGGGGAAGGAGGGAATGGGGAGAAACTGCCTAATGGGTACAGAGTCTTTTTTTTTTTTTTTTGAGTCTTCTTTTGGGATGATGAAAATATTTTGGAATGAGATAGAGGTGGTGGTTGTACAACACTGTGAATGTACTAAAGGCCATTGAATTTTTCACTTGAAAATGTTTAATTTTATGTTTAATTTCATGTTTTTTAATTTTTATGATTTCACCTCAATTTAAAAATCTTTAAAGATAGGATTAAATTCAATAAAACACAAAAATGCTTATACTATACTACCAAGTGAAAAATGGACACCATAAAAGAGTATTCCAATGTGGTCTTACTTCCTATCTATAAATGAAAGATAGGAAGGAAATATGCCAGAACATTAAGGCAGTGAATATTGGTTTTGTTTAGGTTTTTTAGTAAGTGTGTGTAAGGTGATCACCTGGTCGCCTGCAGCCACTCCAGCTGGTGGGTGGAGATCTCTCCCCTACTGCTGCTCTGTTTTCCTCCAGAAACTGCACCAAAAAGGGCACCTTCTCCAGAAAAAGAGAAGTCAGGAGCCCGAGGCCTTTGCTGTTGTGAACAGTGTTGTCTGGGGTCAATTTTTTTGCCCTTCGATTGTTCTAACCTTGTTCTTGTTTTTGAGTAGGAACAGGAAAAGCTGAAAAGCGGGAAAGATAGAGCCCTGGAAACGTAAATCTGGCGTCTCATCCTCAGAAGCCCAGACAAGGGAGCAGCAGGGAAGGAGCTGGCAGAAGTGGGCCTGGAGGGAGAAATGTGGCCCACTCAGACTTTCATCTCCTACTTCTTGGTTTCTCTCAGACAAGGAAACCACAGATCCAGCTCAAAGACTGGAGAGACTCAGCCCCAGTCAGAAGGAGACTGGGTGGTGGGAATCTGTCTCTGATCGGAATGCTCGTGTTTCAGCAAGAAAGATAGAGGGGTACGTTGTCCCATGTTTTAACAGAAGTTATAAATTGAGACTTTTCCTATCAATTTCCCTACTTTTCAAAGTTTTCAAGTGATTCAAAAATTTTAAAACGCGTGGGATTAAGCAAAGCATGTCTGTGGGCCCCATTCAGGCTGTGGGCTGGGCTAGGTCTGCAACCTCTGCAAATACCAGCGAAGCAGCCCTCACCCTTCTAGGCAGCAAGAAAGGGAGCAGCCACCATATTTGAAGATATATTTAACTTGCAACAAACATGATACTCTTGATCAAGGTTTTCCTGGAGTCCCAAATTTAAATATACATTTAAAAACAAAATAATCCTGAGTTTAAAAGAGGGAAAATAAAGAATTTGATATGTCAGCTAAGAAAAATGATTTAAAAATTTCACACTGAACTGACAATGAGCCATGTTTCTCTGGCTTGTCCACTGTCACTCTCTCCATACGGTTTCCCCACCTGGGATGCTCTTCAGCAGTTCTCTAGCCCACCCTCATGGCTGGGGTCAGCCACCAACTCCTTCAGGAAAGTGTCTCTGACATTCCTTTCCTCCCCATTCTAAACTGGGTTGGGCAGCCTGTGGTGGGCTATATAATTGTGATGGTTAATATTATGCATCAACTTGATTGAGGTAAGAGATGCCCAGATAGCTCATAAAATGTAATTTCTGGATGTGTCTGTGAGGGTGTTTCTGGAAGCATTTGATTCAGTAGACTGAGTAAAGAGATCCACCTTCACAAATATGGGTGGGCACCATCCAAACCACCAGGGCCCCAAATGGAACAAAAAGGCAAAGGAAGGGCAAATTCTCTCCCTTTGTGAACTGAGACATCCATCTCAGACATCAGAGCTCCTGGTCCACAGATCTTCAGACTCCTTAACTTACAACAGCAGTCCCCCAGTTCTCGGGCCTTTGGACTTGGACTGAATCATACCACCAGCTTTCCTGGTTCTCCAGCTTGCAAATGACAGGGTTGTGTGATTTAGCTTCCATAACCTCATGAGCCTCTTATCTATATCTATACCTATAACTATATCTCTGTCTATATCTATATATCCTATTCATTCTGTTTCTCTAGAGAAATCCTAATACAATAATGGCCCTGTAAGATATCCATATCCTAATCCCTAGAACCTATGAATGTTACTTTCTATGGCAAAGGGCTTTTGCCGATGTGTTTAAGTTAAGAATCTTGAGATGGGGAGAACATCTTGGATTATCTGGGTAACCCCTAAATGAAATAACATGTTCTTCTAGAAGGAGGCAGAGGGAGATTTGACTACACACAGAGGAGGAGAAGGAAATGTGACCACAGAGACAGAGACTGGGGTAATGCACAACCAAGAAATGCTGGTTCACCAGAAACGGGAAAAGGCAAGGAATGGCTTCTCCCCTAAAGCCTCCCCTGCTGATTTCTTGCCTTATGCCAGGGAAACTGATTTTGGACCTCTAACCTCCATAACTGTAAGAGAATAAATGTGTCCTGTTTTAAGCCTCCAAATTTGTGGTAATTTGTTACATCAGTCATTGGACGCTAATACACAGCACTCCTGTGCTTCTATAGCTCACTATGTGTGCTTCCAATAGAGCCTGGTCACATTTTATTAATAATAACAGCATTTATCAAGCACTCAATAAGTGCCAAGCACTGAGATAAATGTATTAGAGGGCTTTTATTTAAACTTCATCACAACCCTATGAGATAGGTACAATTATATCCCCCATTCTCCAGAGTCGGAAAGTGAAGGTTAATAGGTTTGAACAAGGATAACTTGAGAAGATATAGCACTGATAAGTAGTGGATCCAGGATTCAGACCACTGCACACAATTGTACACAACATTGCCTTTATGAATGGCAGCCCCTGGAGCATGCAGTGCACAACCTCAAAACCAACCAGGGTAACCCAAGGTTTAAACTCACAAAGTGATTCAGTCCCCGTGCTTTTAGCACCTCTGCTCATGCTGTAGTCTCAATGTTTGTGTCCCTCCTCCCCCCACAAAAAAATCATGTTGAAATCCTAACCCTTAAAGGTAATGGTGTGAGTAGGTGGGGCCTTTGGGAAGTGATTAGGTCATGAGGGCAGAGCCCTAATGAATGGGATTAGTGCCCTTATAAAAGAGGCCCCACAGAGCTCTCTCAAGCCCCTTCTATCATGTGAGGGTACAAGAAGAAGTCTGCAGCCCAGAAAACAGCCTTCAACCGACCATGCTAGGACCCTGACCTCAGACTTCTAGCCTCCAGAACTGTGAGAAATAAATTTCTGTTGTTTATAAGCTACCCAGTCTATGGTATTTTGTTATAGCAGCCCACAAAGACTAAGATGGCTTATATTCCACTTTTCTGATTATTTTTATGTCCTTCTACTATATTATCAATTCATTAAGACCAGAGACTTTGTATTTTCTCTTACTATCCTCAGATTATAAGACATTTAGGGCATCTAGGAGCTCATGAATAAATGAATGAATCTTTTCCCTCAGAGGCAGTGAATCCTAAAAAACCACAAGGGATTTAAGAAAGAACCCAGAGGCAAGGAAATAAGCTATTTTCTTTCTTTCTTTTCCATTAAGAAGAATGATTTTTCAAATTGGACAGGATATAATAAGCATTTCTGCAGAAACTGGAGAGTGAGTTTTAATTAAGCAATAGATATTCATCTGGGCAATTTAAATAAGTTCAAGTCTCTGGGACCAGATAAATGAAACCTCAGAACACTGACGACACTTCCAGAATGGATACTGATTAGTGATCTATGATGACAAGTGAGAAAATGCCCTCCCCCCCAAATTTATATAGACAAGTGTTCTCCATGGTTTTCCAATAGGAAGAACAAGTAACTAGAAATAAGTAGCTTTTGTCACCAGTGGCCTGGATCACACGAGTCTTACTGGATCCATGTTGGCCTGAATGAATCCGCCTGTGATGTACAGAAGGGCTTCTGTCCCTGGCCTAATGCTGTTGAGTGTGTTATCAGTAGTTTGAATGGAAATTTATTTATTGAAATGGTTTTTCCTAAGGTGAGAAGAGAGTTAAAATATTAAAGGACCGAGTAGGATTCAGAATAAAGTCTGGGACAAAGACCAAAATCAGCAAAATTCAATTCAATAAGAATATGTGAACATTTTTCCCATTTAGATTTTTTTCACAGCACAGGCCTAACATGGGAAAGAACTGATAAGAAGTGAAAATGATGGGCAGTATTAGACAGCCACATCCAGAATATGAGTCAACAGTATAATGCAATTACTTTTTTTTTAAGTAGTACAATTCTAGGCCTTGTTAAGAGAAAAACAGTGTCCAGAAGAAAAGCAAGCAAAATCTGATTGTCTCTGCACCGGTCAAAACTCATCTGGAGAACTGTGGCCAGTCTCAGAACTGTTCTTTTAGAAGGAGATGGACAAGCCAGGATTCAAAACTTGATTTTATTTGGAGGAAAGAGACTGCAGTGATAGGAGGGCAGGGAACACACAGTAAAAGAGCCACACGTGAATGGAGTGAGGGCACCTGGGGTATCTAGTCCAGAGGAAAGGAGACCCAAAAGGAACTGTCTTCTTTAAAGAGAAGCAATTTATGACAAAAAAGCAAAACTTATTTTGTGTTGCTCCCTATGACAAAACTAGGACCAATGCATGGGAAGAGGCAAGTCTGTATTCAACACAAAGAACGTTCAAAGAGTTAGAACGCAGTTGTTCGTAACATTTTGAATATATTGTTCTCAGTCAGCCCCTCCACTAAGGACATATGGTCTGTAATGGCACAGATGAACATTTTTTAATAGTTATGTATTTTAATGTGCATTTTTTAATGTTTTAAATTTTTCATTGTTGATAGAAAATTTTCCCTTATAAAAATTAATTTGAGTAAAATAAGTGACTCGATTTGGACAAAAAAAGTTAAGTAACTAACAAATGGTATGCAGACAGGGCAAATCACTGAGGCAGTATGCAAATAACTACAGCTTAGGAAACACTGCTGTAGGTTGTGGTATTTCATCTTCAATGTTTTTAAACTTCTGTTCCAGGATCTATCTCCTGCTGAGGAAATGCCTGTCGCATAGTTTTAAATGACTCAAGTATTTATTAATAGAGAGGAAGAGGGAGATAAGGAAAATAAGACAAAGAAGGGAAAAGGGATGAATGACTTGATACTCCAAGCACATCAATGTGCCTTGTTTACCTTTAGAGTTCACATCATATTGACACTAAATCAGGAGGAATTCAGGACACCGGGGCCAAAAAATAAATAGAAAGGAACCTAGAGAGGTTAAAAATAAGGTCAGGAAGTAACAAAATGAAACAACTGGGAAAACAGAAACAAATATATATCTAGTGATAAATAATCTGACATACAAATATTCAGTGGGTGGGAAAAACCTAGACATTCCAAGGAAAGACATGCTGGTGATGCCAGGGTCTTTCTAGAACCTTATGGCAGAGACAAAAGTAACAAAGATGGTCCTTAGCTCTCAGGCATATCCCCCCAACCGCTCTTCCTTAGCCTCTGAATGTCTGCCCTTCCCACCTGCCCCACCAGCAGCAGCCCAACACGGCAGCATTCTGTCCACAGGACATTTCGAAATCAGGGTCTAAATATTATTTAAAATTGATCGTGAAGAACAAAATATTTACCGTCTCATTTTTTAACTTCCAATGCCCCCTCATCCTAGGGAGCAATACAACCCAAGCAAAAACAATCAAGGTCAGATATCCTTTATTCTGCATTGCCAACACCTGCCACTGGGGGGCTCCAGAGTGTCTTTAGCATCTACCCCTTCCTTTCTATCTCCCTCATCAAGGTTGCCTTCGTTAAGACACTATCATCTCTCAGCTTGACTTGTTGCTCTGCAGGCTCTGACCCCTTCCACATAACTTCAGTACACGTGGCCAAGGTTTTGTTTGTTGTTCTCCATTCCCTCCCCTCTTCAGACCCTTACAGTGATTTCTTATAAAACTAAATGTCGGGACTTCCTTGGCGGTCCAGTGGTTAAGACTTCACCTTCCAGTGCAGGGGGTGCGGGTCCCATCCCTGGTGGGGGAGCTAAGATCCCACATGCCTCTCAAACAAAATAATCAAAACATAAAACAGAAGCAGTATTGTAACAAATTCAATAGAGACTTTTAAAAAACAATGTACCACATTAAAAAAAAATCTTTTAAAAAAATCTAAATATCTAGTGATGAATAAAACCCCTTCACCAGAGTACTACAGCAATCTCACATATCACATTTTCTTCTAAGTAAACATATTTTGTCTATCACAGAGAAATAGTTTAATGTCATTAAAATAATTTTGGTTATGAAGTTGGAAGTCCTAAACTCTAGTCTTGGTTGTCCCACTTACTAGTTCTGTGATCCTGGGTGAGTTATTAACTTCTTCATATTTCAAAGAATTGTTACATAATGTCTGTAAAGAGCTTTATACTACACTTGATCCCCTGTAATATAAACATATGCATATTTATATACTAAATATTAAAAATAGCTTTCTACAAACATGTTGTTTAGAATCATGGGTAGTACAAAGCTCTTACCAACATGTCATTTCTTTAGCACTTGGTTGTTTGCTGCCTTATAATTGTTCCCTTGTTTCATGGGTGTTTTGTCTCCAAGCTTGATTTCATACTTGTGTGAGGCTGCTTCCATCACTTACACTTTATTGTATCTTCTGCAGTGCCTTAGTTGGTTGACTGAGTCCACTGCTTTATCCCATTTTTGACCCAGTAGCTTCCCTTAACCTTGGCCTTCTACCTCATCAATGTCTTCTCCTCCTTTAGGAAGCCTTCCTAGAGCTTCTGAAAGAGAACTGGTGGGTTTTCTAACATATGATTCCCCTAAGCAGAGAAATTTGCAATGTGGATTTATTTATAATCTGAGAATGGTCTTAGTATAGACAGAACATGTAAGCAATGATGATGATACCCAGAAAGCTGAGAGATGATGAAATCAAATATATACAGAGAAAGACTCTAGCAAGGTCCAAAATCTATCTGTGGTCACCACTGTCTAGGGTGGGTGTTCTCCAAACTACTGTCTTAAATGTTTGGTTAATGGGCCTGTATGGATATTTAGATATCATAGATATATATATACACATATGTTTGTATTTATATCTCATGCTCCTAAGCCTTAAGAATTATAAAATTAACAAACTGGCTCTGATCTGATTTCGTCCTTGACAAGAGACTTACTTAAGCTTTCCAAGTAGTTTTCATATAGAGTGAATTTTCTGGTCAAACGAACAGGAAACATCAGGTCTGCACAATTGTTTTATTTCTGGTTGTAAAAACTGGCATGCTTATACAGCAATCTCTCATAAGTTCATACAGCATAATATTGGCCTTCTCAAGTCCTTTCAGCTCTGGATCACTCAATGGAAGATTCTTAGAAAACAATGGACTAGAAGCTAGCATAATGATTTTATCAAAATAATATCACCCTATGGAGTCCTGCCTGGGAGATGGTCAGTCAACATCCCTTCCAGAGTTATCCCTCTGTCTCCTCCCTCAAAGCACAGTTATAATGGAATGAGTTTACATGGTTCAAAATACAACAGGTTCTATGAATTAACTTTTAAAGCTATTTGCTTAAACAGCCTGCGGAGTTAAAGTAGCTAGTGTAGACACAGAGACACGAAACACATCTACTGCGGAAGACAAAGGGAAACCAAAGAAGTTTGTTGCTCTGCAAACCAGAAAAAGATTGAGGTCTAATTTCTCAGACTTAAATGTGCATTTGAGTCATGAGGGATCTTGTAAAAATGCAGATTTTGATTCAAAATAGGCTGGGATGGGGCCTGAAAGGCTGTGTTTCTAACAAGCACCCAGGTGATGGCAGTGCTGCAGACAAGGACCTGACTTGGAGGAGCAATGGCAGAGAATTTAAGCTACATAGCAGTGTTCAGAGGTAATATAAACACAGGCACTTTGTCTCTTTCAACAACTCAGCTAGAGAGCACCAAAGTAAAGTTATCACAGTTAAGAAGTGATATAATACATTTTGTATTAGTATTTGTATTTCTAGTTTTTACTAGAAATTATATTTACAAGAGAATAGTTTTCTTTTGTATCCATTCTTATCAGGTCCCAAGAGTGGGAGTGAAGTGGTTTATGTTCTCTGACAGGTTTATGTGCTTAAGCCGTGGGCTTTGCTCAGCTACCTCCAAACATATACCCCAGGAGCAGGGACCAGAGCAGGGCTGATAGCCTCCTTAGCATGTCCTCTAAAGCTCCAAATACCTAACGATGATGGGAAGGGACTCTCACAGCTTCTCAGATCATTCTGTGCACTTTTCTAGCACTTTCTGGAAACTTACCACAACACCAACAGTCAGGCCCTAGTGGAACAAAGTACCTTCATTCAAAACCTGCTATGTGTCCTAGAACAAAATATTTCACAATTTGTATGGAAACACAAAAGACCCTGAATAGCCAAAGCAATCTTGAGAAAGAAAAATGGAGCTGGAGGAATCAGGCGCCTGGACTTCAGACTGTACTACAAAGCTACAGTAATCAAGACAGTATGGTACTGGCACAAAAACAGAAATATAGATCAATGGAACAGGATAGAAAGCCCAGAGATAAACTCACACACATATGGTCACCTTATATTTGATAAAGGAGGCAAGAATATACAATGGAGAACAGACAGCCTCTTCAATAAGTGGTGCTGGGAAAACTGGACAGTTACATGTAAAAGAGTGAAATTAGAACACTCCCTAACACCATACACAAAAATAAACTCAAAATGGATTAAAGACCTAAATGTAAGGCCAGACACTATCAAACTCTTAGAGGAAAACATAGGCAGAACACTCCATGACATAAATCACAGCAAGATCATTTTTGACCCACCTCCTAGAGAAATGGAAACAAAAATAAGCAAATGGGACCTAATGAAACTTTAAAGCTTTTGCACAGCAAAGGAAACCATAAACAAGACGAAAAGACAACCCTCAGAATGGGAGAAAATATTTGCAAATGAAGCAACTGACAAAGGATTAATCTCCAGAATATACAAGCAGCTCCTGCAGCTCAATATCAAAAAAACAACCCAATCCAAAAGTGGGCAGAAGACCTAAATAGACATTTCTCCAGAAAAGATATACAGATTGCCAACAAACACATGTAAAGATGTTCAACATCACTAATAATTAGAGAACTGCAAATCAAAACTACAATGAGGGGCTTCCCTGGTGGCACAGTGGTTGAGAGTCCGCCTGCTGATGCAGGGGACACGGGTTCGTGGCCCGGTCCGGGAAGATCCCACATGCCGCAGAGTGGCTAGGCCCGTGAGCCATGGCCGCTGAGCCTGCACATCCAGAGTCTGTGCTCCGCAACGGGAGAGGCCACAACAGTGAGAGGCCCACGTACCGAAAAAAAAAAAAAAACTACAATGAGGTATCACCTCACACCAGTCAGAATGGCCATCATCGAAAAATCTACAAACAGCAAATGCTGGAGAGGGTGTGGAGAAAAGGGAACCCTCTTGCACTGTTGGTGGGAATGTAAATTGATACAGCCACTGTGGAGAACAGTATGAAGGTTCCTTACAAAACTAAAAATAGAACTACCATATGACCCAGCAACCCCACTACTGAGCATATACCCTGAGAAAACCATAATTCAAAAAGAGTCATGTACCACAATGTTCATTGCAGCTCTATTTACAATAGCCAGGACACGGAAGCAACCTAAGTGTCCATCAACAGATGAATGGATAAAGAAGATGTGGCACATATATACAATGGAATATTACTCAGCCATAAAAAGAAACGAAATTGAGTTATTTGTAGTGAGGTGGATGGACCTAGAGTCTGTCATACAGAGTGAAGTAAGTCAGAAAGAGAAAAACAAATACCGTATGCTAACACATATATATGGAATCTAAAAACAAGAAGATGGTTATGAAGAACCTAGGGGCAGGCAGGTCAGGAATAAAGATGCAGACCTACTAGAGAATGGACTTGAGGACACGGGGAGGGGGAAGGGTAAGCTGGGAAAAAGTGAGAGAGTGGCATGGACATATAAACACTACCAAATGTAAAATCATTAGCTAGTGGGAAGCAGCCTCATAGCACAGGGAGATCAGCTCAGTGTTTTGTGACCACCTAGAGGGGTGGGATGGGGGGGTGGCAGGGAGATGCAGGAGGGAGGAGATATGGTGATATATGTATATGTATAGCTGATTCACTTTGTTATAAAGCAGAAACTAACGCGTCATTGTAAAGCAATTATACTCTAATAAAGATGTTAAAAAAAAAACTTGCTTTGTGCTCTAAACAGGGCATTTTCTAAGGTGGCTAAAGGAACCATGGATTTCAGGATATGCAGCCCTCAATTCCCTTTCCATATCTGCCCCTAAAGTTTTCAACAAAGTTAGGCCTCCTGTAGAAAGTGACAGCCACAGAAAAAAATGAAGATAATAAGCAACTAGGTGATGCACCCAAGTAGGATGGGGGATGGAGTGTTTTTGCCTTTAGTGTAGAAATATCTTATTTAATTATTAAAGTCCTGCTTTATTATACAGTTCAGTATTTTTCTATCTACAGTTTGCAGCCCATTGGTGAACCTTGAAATCATTTTCATGGTTCAGAACCAGGCTGTTTTAAAAATGCAGTAGACCAGGGTACAACGCAGTTCAGAGGGGAAGTATCATTTAATGAAACTTCTCAGTTACACCTGTCTATGTTCTGAGCTATATTGTAAAGTGCATTTCTTACTATGCATCATAATCAAAAATTTGAAAAATCACTGAACTATAGCTTGCTTTATGGTAGAGGAGGGTTTTTTTAGAGCCATCATTGTTTTTAATCTATGTATTTTTACTATATTCACCTGGCATTGCCTTAGCTAGATGAGGTCATAGCGAGTAGCCTTTTCAGAAATTTCACTGCCCTTTCCACTATAAATGCCTTGAACTCATATAGCATGCTTAAGCCATATGCATTATATATACACATATAATATTAAATTCCTATAGATCATGTGTCATACTAATAGACCAATTTAATTGACACTCTGAACTATTCCTGGGTATTATACACCCAATTCCCTACCTCCAGTCAATTGCTGGGAGCACCTCACAGCTTTCAAGTTACAAGGGCACCATCTTCTGGTGAAATATTTTCTTTGTTGGGCCGATATTAAAGAGCTACCAAAAAATGTCCTGATTTTTCAAGCAAAAATTGCAACTGACATCATACATACATTGATATTCTTTAGAGCTTTTTACTTCACTCAGGAGTTTCACTCCATTCCCAATCTGAGAAAGGTCTTTCTATTCCTCAGCAGTGAGAGGAGCTAGTCTGTCCTTCCTGACTTTCCGTTACACTAGGCTGGTTTCAAGTTTCAGCTCCTCCTTGAATTCCAGCCTGCTGAGACTTCCCTCTAGAATCATCCAAAATGGAGCCTCTCACAGCCTACCCTTTGAGATGTTCAGGGCCCAAAGCAAAGGTATTTGCAGTTTTGCTGTCTATGGTTCTATGTACAGTAATGTTATTTCTTCTACAACTAAAATTCCTAAAACCTAAAATCAACAGCTTTTATACATTTGAAGTGAAAGATGCGAATGGAAGAACGGTTTCTCTGGAAAAGTTTAAAGGCAAAGTAAGTTGTATCTTCTGATGTTTATTTCTGTTGTTTGTCCGTGTTCTCTGCTTATTCTCTTAATAGTCCATTTTTCACTGTTAAACGGTCATATTATAATTTAGTCTTCAATGTAGTGTTATTAGTATATCACTTTAGCCATCAGAGCTCTCAGTTTATATACTTCTAATTGATAACTGATTATGTTAACTGCTTGCTTTAAGTGATGGATCAATACTTTAAGCTGCTTAGGAAATTCTTAGAGTTAGTAATGTGAATATGGAGTATTCCACATAATGTGAATATGAAAGTATTAATTCCATAATCTAACAACATTAAAAAGCACTCTATCAATAATCATATTTTATCTTTTATTTTTAAAAAAAAAACTTTAGTTGAGTACATAGGGCTTTTTCAATGGTCGTGATTTTTCAGAGTTTTAACTCATGCATCCGTGTTATGATTTTCAGCAGAATTGGGTATATCTAAAAATATGAGATAACCATCTATCAAAGGTTGTATTCCTCCAAAATGGTTTAGGATTTTAACTACTTGCAAATATTTTTTTTAATCTTTTATTTGCTTCACTTTCCGGTTGGATTTTTTTCTTTTTCCGGGAGGTTGCACTAGTTGTAAACGTGGCTAGTGACTGCCAACTCACAGACAGAAATTACTTAGCACTGCAGGAACTGCACAAAGAGTTTGGACCATTCCACTTCAGCGTCTTGGCTTTTCCATGCAATCAGTTTGGAGAATCGGAGCCCCGCCCAAGCAAGGAAGTAGTATCTTTTGCAAGAAATAACTTCGGAGTAACGTTCCCCATCTTCCACAAGATTAAGATTCTAGGACCTGAAGCAGAACCTGCATTTAGATTTCTTGTTGGTAAATATCTACCTTGCCTCACCAATTTAATGTTTTTAATTGCTTTTCATTTTTAAAACAAATATACCAGGACAATACATTCATTTGAAATGTTTTAGTGGGAAAGTTTTATAAAACTATCAAAGAGCTAGATTCTCATCCTTTGTGACTTTCTAGAAGTTATGCTTCCCTGAAATCAATGTTTTAACTTCTTGGATGGCAAAATAAATCTACTCCAGTGTATTCTATTTTTATGATCATTTTCCTGAAGAATTTACTTTAAGTGTGGTCATGGCTATTTTCACAAAATATTTCAAGTCTCATTTAACTAACATGTGGGCAAATATCCCTCCCCAATATTAAAGCTATACGTCCCACATCAATATTGCTGAGCGTTATTAGTTGAACTTATCTTTGTGGTTATTTTTATGTTGCCTTACTTATCTAAGATATTATCCTCAAGGGTGAATAATATCTGTTTGCCAGGTGGTTTTTGGCAAAATTCAAAACAATATATCTTGATTTTTTTTGGAGGAGGGTAGTGTTAGGCTATCTCTGTAATTAAGCTAGCTACAGAAACCTATTTAAAGATTTTCCAGCGTAAACATGGTGCAGTATAGTGACTAAAAGCCAAACTTTGGCCCCAATCTGTGTTGAAACCCCTGCTCCTTTACTTTTGCTGGGTGGCATTAGGCACATAATTTCTCTGTGCCCGTTTCCTCGTTTGTAAAATGACGTTATCAATAGTATCTACCCCCTAAGATTGCCTGGAGGATTAAGTGTGTTAATAATAAAAGTAAAGTACTTATTCACATACAGCTTACACTGTGACAGACACTATTCTAAAGGACATTCAGCTCATGTCCTCTCATCTAACTTATATAGATGACAGCCTCAGTCATTTTCACTGTGGGTAATTTGAGTTTTGCTAAAACCATGACCTCATCCAGGCAATCAAGCTTCCAATCAAACAAACCAGCTAATGATGTCCTATAATATTTCATTTAAGTATGAAATCAGAATCATCCAAAAACATTATATTCAGTTTCTAGGGAAAGTCAATATAATGCCTAACACCACAAATAGCAACTAGAGTGAGGTCCTCATTCCTTTTATTTCCAGGGTGCACAGGAAAAGAAAGCCAGAGCATGTGCCCTGTAATCATCTCTCAATTACAGCAGGCAAATACTTGGGCACAATAGCTCCTAGGTTCTTCCCCTTTGTCACTAAGAAAGCTTCTGAAACTCCACTTACCCTGTGTGATCAAAACATAACAGTGATTTAAGGTTTCACTAAAGTTAGATGAAGCTCCAGAGACAAAGATTATGAGTTGACGGCCAAATGAAAATTAGATCTTTGAAAACTGGCCACAATGGACAGTACCTGATCATGCACTCACAAACAAAATGGCTCTGTACAGGTGTACAGGTTGTCCACTAAACAGGAGTAAGGAGGCAAATGGGGGCTGAAACACAGGCGAGTGCAAGGTATGTGCCGAGGGACTGTCCCCACCTGGAAGGGTATCTTTTTCTAATTCACACGAAGATGTTACACTGACTAGAGAGAGCCCTGCCCTGATGGGCATTATCTTTAAAAGCACATTTTCCATCATAAAAATGGCTATTTTTCAAAGCGATTTTAAGAAGGCTTTAGTTAATAATATGATGTTCATACCAAGTCACTGATGTTTGAGCTAATCAGCAACACTATTAAAAATGAAATAACCAGTGTAAATGCTTGGCACAGTACACAGAATAAAACACGTATAAGTAAATATTAGGCTACTTTTCATTCATTATTTTTAACCTGTGCTCCCGCATTTGTTCTTTCCCCAGCATAAAGCAAAGTATCCCTCAATTTTAAAAACTCTAGGCAGTGTGTTCCTTCTACCCACCTCATCAGCAACGCTTTTGAAAGGATAGTTAACATTTGTTTTCTCCACTTCCCTGTCTCTGCTTCCTTCTTAGATCACTGTGTTTGGCCTCTCACTCCATAACTCTCCTGAGCCTGGTGGGTCTCGCTGCCTGTGACTTCTACTCTGGCCCCTTCTCTTCCTCCCTTGCAGGTTCCTCTTTTCCTCCACCCTTAACTCTACTGATCCTCAGGATTCTGCCACATCCACATGGGCTCTCCTTACTCTGTCCCCTTTCCCTGGGTGAGCCCTTGCTCTTAAGCTCCGAAGCCTCCTCTGATTGGGTGTCCCACATAACCTGAATCTCCTTGTGTACAAAAATGAATTTGTCATCTTCCTCCTAAAATCTGTTTGCTTTGCCATGTTCCCTATTTTAACAGCACGAGCTCTGCAAATAGGGAGGTCTAGATATCAATCCAGGCTCTACCACTCACTAGCATGTGACTGTGAGTCCAGGCCTCCATTTGTCTCATCTGCAAGATGGGGATAATAATAATATCCAATGTTTACAGGGTTACTGTAAAGATTAAAGGAGAGGATCCATTTAAAGCAATGAGCATACATTACTAGGCACATAATAATTATATTTTTTCTCATGTTAGTCAATAATAATGCACACAAATCCTGTATGATATAAATAGAAAAAAACTTCTACATTTCTTACCTAAATTAAGATGTATCAAAGGATATCTACAATTATTTAGAATTCCTTACTAGATAATATGCAACAATATTAAAAACATATATATATATTTACTACAAAAAGTAATCCATACATTCCTATTACCAAAGACATTTAGAACATCACTTTATCTTTAAAAAAATGTTAAGAAACTGAAAGTTTTCACCTAGTGACAGGGTAAATTTTTTGTGGTGGAGATCAACAAATCTAAAATAAACTAATTTATTCATTTCTTGATTCTAGGTCAGTAGAATCATCAGTGAAGTCACCAAGTATTTCTATAAATCTGGTTACACAAACTTTGAGTTGTTTTGTTTGGGTGTTTTGCTTTTTGTTTAGTTTGGTTTTTGAAATGATGACAATACTAGAACTTGATTCTAAAGTTGTAATTTATGCAGATACTAACAAAAATGAAAATCTTGAAAAAGAATTTACTCATGAAAATATATTCTGATATTTTAGATTCGTCAAACAAGGAACCAAGATGGAATTTCTGGAAGTATCTGGTCAACCCTGAAGGTCAAGTTGTGAAGTCTTGGAGGCCAGAGGAACCCACTGAAATCATCAGGCCTGAGATAGCAGCTCTGATTAGACAAATGATCATAAAAAAGAAAGAGGACCTATGAAAATGCCATTGAATCATTCTAAGGCAATAGTCAGAATACAGAAATGTCTCCATGAGGGTTTGATCCCATTTTAAATACTCTGACAATTAAATGTGGCACTGAAGGATGACTTTCCTTTTATGTTATCTTGTCAGTGACTGGTAATGAATGTCCCCACGATAGAGATGTTACCTAAAGCAAAAATGAAGAGTAGCCAAAGACTCTAAATGAAATATATTAAATACTTCATCTGACCACACTAAATAATTCAGAATACAGTCACCAATGTGCTTCAATATCCTATTGTCTGACTTGACATTTTCTAGTATCGTTCTTGATGGAAATGCCAACACACTAGACCACTGTTTGAATTCAAGACACTGTGTGACATTTCCAGAGTAACTAATTATAAATGGTTATTTTTATGTAATAAAAAACAAAATAAACACTGAAATATGAAATATAGATTCTAATCCTTATGTATTTTTATTTGTTTCAGGTACAGGATTTTGGGTTTTTGGGGTTTTTTTTTTTTAAGTACAGGTTCATGGTATGTTTTACTACACCTGGCCAAATAGTCACTTATAAATGACATTATCACAACATTTGAAAAAGCCTTCATCTTTCTCAATATTTATTATTATCTAGAAGCAACTCAAATTCCATAATTAGAATATTAACACTTGAGTCAGTCTGTATTTTTGAGTGAAAATCCCAAGTGTAAGAAAAAAGCCATGAGTATATGATCATTCAGCTTGATTCTCCTTCAGGTTAATTTTGATAAATTCGTTACAGGTTAATTCCTTACAGGTTCCTTACAGGTTAATTTTGGTTGCTAATCTAGTCAGACTAGATTAGCCATTTGGAAAGAATTCAATGCTGCATCATTCTCATGGCTGTAGTAAGAAGAATCAACTGCAAACAGTCAAAACTCTTAACGAAGAAAAGGGAGTGATTGCAACTACATGAGTCTTAGAAACATCAGCAACCACTGAGCCTTTTGATAGAGTCACAACATACCTTTTCTCCCAAAGTCCTGATCTTTACGTTTTGTCAGCCTTCTAATTATTGGAATAAAAGCAACCTGCCAAGTTGATGAAGGTTAATTATTGCCCCATGAAATATATATTCATTTCACAAAGGAGTTAAACAGGAATACTGGAGCCAAAAACCAGTGTGAAAAAACAGTCATGTAGAATTTGGCTAAGAAGGAAGACTCAATCTAAATAACTGTGAATTGGCTCTCCAATTCTGACCTGATGAGTGAAAGTGAAGGCTTTTTTTTATGGTGAAATCAGTAGTGCCACCTCAGTAATTCTGCAAAAGTGTTTAAAGTTCTTAAAAAAAATCAAATATATTTCCCGGAATACCTTCTACTTCAACATAGATGTCCAACCCCCAGCTCTGAATGTATTTAGTAAGCTCTCTGATGGGGGCAGAGGTGTGGTTCCCCTCAGGTCAAGAGGATGTGCAGAGGCACCTCAAGAATAGCAGTCAATATGGTTAAAATAGTATGTTTTATATTATGTGACTTTTACCACAATAAAAAAGACATAAAAAAAAAAAAAGAATGATGGTCACTGTGTGAGCAAAGCCCGCTTCTACCTCTCACCAGCAGCACGGCCTTGGGCCAAGCTCGACTACTTTTCAGTTTCCTCACGCATAAATTGGGGGTGGGGTCAAAGTGAACAAAAAGCCCCTTCCAAGTTCTCAAGGGTTTTCAAGTGATCAGGAATCAGCACCAACCTGGATTGTTGTTGAACAAATGGAAGCCACCTCACTAGTCTGTCTTTTGCAAGCTTGCCCCCAAAATGCCTGTTAGCAATTTGAATTCTGGGCCTCTAAGCAAAATTTTATTTAGGATAATCCCTCCAAGTGTTGCTTCTGGAGCACTCGTGCTGTTTACCCCCGCTTACGACTTCCATGAATTCATATCAGTGCTCCAGGATGGCTGGGGTGTTTATGTGCTCACAGTCAGGGTGTGAGCAGAAGTGTATCTGCCAGCACCACAGAGGTTACGTAGACACCCCACTGCCAGACAGAGGGTAATGAGCTGCGGGACGACCAGGACTGTCCCAGAGAACGCAGTTGAGGTGTCCATACTGCCCCAAATCACTAGTTCTCTCCAAAGCCATAAAAAGTGGGTTTTTCACTTATATATATCCAAACTTGGTTGCCTTATTCAACGTATAATCTCTGCTAGGTTAGGCTTGATTCTCTCCTCTTGCCCCTCTGAGTATGCAGGGAAGGCAGGTAGGGATTTGAAAGTGTGTCATACAGGTGTCCATTCAGGGTTCTGTAACAACCAGGCTATGTGTGATGAAAGAGAGGAGAGCCATTTGCAGATGTGCTGCCACCCAGACCTCAAATGTCTCATATGAATACCGTCAGGCAAACACACAGAGGAAAAAAATGCATTTTTCTTGAACTGAGCACAATATCTTCTCTATCTCAGCAACAAAAACCCTGGGACAGGGCTTCCCTGGTGGCGCAGTGGTTGAGAGTCCGCCTGCCGATGCAGGGGACATGGGTTCGTGCCCCGGTCCGGGAGGATCCCACGTGCCGCAGAGCAGCTGGGCCCTGGAGCCATGGCCGCTGAGCCTGCGCGTCCGGACACTGAGCCTGCGCGACCGGATACTGAGCCTGCGCGTCCGGAGACTGTGTTCCGCAACGGGAGAGGCCACAACAGTGAGAGGCCCGCGTACCGCAAAAAAAAAAAAAAAGTCTGGGACATAAACTGCTACGAGCTGCCTGAACTGAGAAGTATAACAAAACTAGTAGGCATCCCATAAAAGAGTATTCAGCAGTTGTCCTCCTGACAAAGGAAAGGGACAAAATCAAATGCTTTTAACTGTGGTTAATAATTCACTGACGAAGTTTGTTTTTGTTTCGGGAAGTGGAGAGGAGTACTTCCTACTAACTTCTGATCATCATCTTATGGCAGATGTAAAAATACAGAGTGTTGGAGAGTGGAATAAATATGAATTTGCCTGAAATATTCCCAAAAAATTGTACTTCATTTTTGAAACTGCGTACTAATTATAGCATACCTATAGTATGTATATATGTACATATACATAATTCTTAATAACTATAGTGTATATAGCATATATACAGTGATGACTGGTAAATGTTTAACAACCAAATCTCTGGAGGAGGAGTCCCAATTTGCAGCATTTGCAATTTCTATGGTGTGAATGCTCCTACATGGTCAATTTTAATCTACTAATGGTTTGATAACTGGCTTGTAAAATTTCTGAAAATTTAACAATCATTTCTCACAGACCAGGACAAGCTGGCTCCAGCACAACAAAATTTTTAAAATCTGACTTACAGTAATAAGGATCTCCACAGAGAAAAACCTAAAGCAAAAACATATCACATATACTCTTTATTTTTATTACAAATATATTATTTTGACAGGTTATATATAAATGTGGATGTATATGCAGTTATACTGAATTATGAAAAGCTGCTAACATTATAACTGTATAATCACACTATAACGACGTAACTGGATTGCCTGCAGGTAATTTCAAGTAGGAAAACACTCCAGTAAAAAATAAGAAAAAAAAAAAAAAATATATATATATATATAGAGAGAGAGAGAGAGAGACAATGTCTAAGAAGGAAAACAAAAACTAGTTCTCTACATTTATTTTCTTTAAACATATTAACTGTTTCAAGACTTCCCGATATGAGCGAGAAGATCTTGGGTGATCCCTGTACAAAATCATGTGTATTCCTGCTAACATGTTCCTTTGAAAGAAAAATGTCATGTTTGGGTGCAGCTAATATGGGGACGCTCTGTATCCCTCAGCTTGACTTCATGTTTCCCAGGGAATAATAAAATCCTAATAACTGTTACACCAAGAAACTAATACATCACACTTCTTCCCACTCTTCTTGTTCCCTCCTCCCTCTGAACGGTTAAGACCACACCTTGCCGAAGGAAGCATTCTCTTTTGGGGGGCAGAGGCTGGTGAGGGAGAGCCATTAAAGAGCACTAAGAAACTCAGACATTTTCCAGAGGGTGTGATGGCAAGCAATTACATCCCCAGCACCAGTGAACAGCAGTGGCTGCCCCCAGAGAAGATACTTCCAACCAGCTTTGCCTCCCTCCTCCTTTTTTTTTCAACCCACTTCCGTCTTCTCTTCCTCTGACATCCCAAGTGTGGATCCCTCTCTTTCCTTCTCACTCTTACGGAAACGTTTTCTTTTTGAATTTAAACATTCAATCGCCTCCTTACCCATTGATCTCCTTGTTTATCTTTACTACACTCGATTCTCTCTTTCCTTTCTCATCGTCTCAATAATAGGAACTGAACTATGTATTCTGTTTATTGAGTATAAATGTTGGCATTTTATGTCTTGCTCTTTAAAAAAAATTTTTTTAAGTAAAATACAAAGGACAAGCCTTCTAAATTTAGTAGGTTTTATTTTTATCAACAGATCAGTGATTTTCTATAGAAAATAACATGTTGAAATTTAACCTTAAAAAAAAAGATGAAAACAATATTTACATTAAAGGAATACTTAAACACAAAGATGCTGAAAATGGAATGATACTAGGCAACAAAAAAAGAGGATGAGATGTGAAAGTAGCAAAATGCATAAGAATCAAATTATACGTATCTCTTTAACCCATGGTTCTAGAAATGTTTACATTTAAATAAGGTAAGAATTTAATTTTACCCATAACTTATAGTCCAATGCAGTAGAGAATGTGATACATTTCTCACTTCTCATTTAGGGTGTAAATAATTGACCAGACCACCAAAGTCAGTTCCATGAACTTGCTGCAAATGTTTATACAACCACAGTGTGTCTGGGACCCAACACACACCTGACACGGCTCCATGAGTCAAAATGGCCTCCAAGGGAATGAGAAAATATTTTAAATTATATTGTGCGGTCAGTTGTCCCCCTTCACAAACTAAATATCATGCTCTCTTCCAAACACTGTATGAGTCTGTGATTTTACAGAAAATGAAGACTCAAGGCAAATCTCCCAAACAATTTAGCCCCATCTCCTAACCCCCAAAATCCCCAATTCTCTTGATATTCAAGTGAAAATGTTTTAGTTGACTGACTCATCTGGAAAGTTACTTCAGTTCTCCCTTTAGCTGTACACACACATGGTAACTGAGACCTACTCTAATGTCAAATTAAGAAACTAATGATCCAGAAAGAATTCTAAAGACTTAGTTGAAAGTTGAAAATTTGAGGAAACATTTTAGGTTTTCCATTCCAAATTGTCATTATATTCTAAATTTTATATTTAAAATAAATATATAATTTCACAAATACTTTAATACTGTCTACAAGTATTAGGGACTCCAGAATATTACCTGAAATTTTTAAAATAATTAATTGGAGTAGTTTCTTCAGCATTATAAAGCTGTTTGTTGTATTATAACTGAAAAGTAGTAATAAACATTATGGTAAAGAGTGACCCGGTTCATGGCAAAAAGTACACATACACACAAACATACGCACATATTACTTACAGATTTAATTATACTCTGATGTTCATTGTACATGCAATGAGATAGCAGTTGCATGTTAGCTGATGCCATTCACATATTCAACCAGCTAACAATACACTGCCAACCCATCACACACAGGTAACCAGTGTACTTAGTTAACAAGAAGAATTTATCCAGAAGCAAGTGGCAGGGTAGTTGTGGCTGCTGAATTGACCCAAAGCAGCCAGCTAACAATACACTGCCTACCTGATTCAGGTCACTGCTGCTTTTCATGGCCCATAAAGTCACTGAGGCTAAATTTGTAACATGAAACAGTGGCAGAACTTTCATCTTAATAGTCACATTAAAGAAAACTTACTGGCAAAACCTGTTCCTCCAAAAATACTATAAGAAATAAAACCAATATTTTCTTTAATCTATTCAAAAACTTAAAAAGAAAACTTTCAAAATACTTCCACTTAGGTTTTACAAATTAAAGGCTCGGATACTGCTATACAAGTGAATTAACAAAGTTATACATAACTGTAGCTTTTCCCATTGTTTCTATTTACTGACAAAAAGACCAGTTGTCTGTATCAGGTAGTCAAATATCTAGGAGCCATGGTGATACAAAAGGTAGGCAAGACAAATCTTCAGCTTTGTTTGGGAAAAATAAATATTAAAGTATTTAGGGAATTTTAGGAGTCAAATGTCATTTGTTTTCTCTGGCTACAAAGGCTATTAGTCATTGCATTCTGAAAGTTATGTGTTCAATTTATTGTGTCACCAATTAAATACAGAAAAATTTAAAGAAGGTCTAGAAAAAAATCTATAAAACTGGTGATGGTTTTGAAACTAAAATCTATAAGTAAAAACTAAAGGAATGTGAACTATTTAGCCTAGAGAGAAGCAAGGTGAATCCTGATAATGATTTACACTGATTACAAGAGACGCTAAAGGCCTTTGGGTTCGGACTTTCAAGGTGAAAAAGTACTACATGGGATCAACTGTTAAATTACTAACCTAAGGGCCGTAGATTATGCCACTTCTCCTCTTGACCACAAGATAGCACCATTTCCGTTTCTTTGGGGGGCAAGCTTATGAACGCAACAGAGGGGAGTGCAACTAGCAACTGTTAAAATGAAATTATAACAGCCAGCTAAAGATGCACTGCCTACCTGACACACCCAAGCTTCATCTTTTGCTGTAGAGGCAAGAACTAGAACGTAACATTCAGATTAAAATGATTACCATTATTTGCCAGTCAGAGATCTTCAGTTTCTTACAAAAATGTTTTAATATATACTCTTTAGTATATAGACTGTAGTTAGTGATAGTATGAGATTTTTTTAATTTTTCGTATTTTCAGACCAATTCATACTTCCAGCAAATATCTTTAGCAAGAATTAGTTTGTTCGAGGTCATATTCAAGACAGAGAACTGGAGTAAGCACTGGACACTCACCTTGGGAGAATCTTGACCTCTCTTCTGTTTCATGTCTTTGGCGAGCACCCGCATGACCTCCTCCTTTGAAAATACAGACAACATATATGAATATAAACTGTTTAGGAAAATCATAATATTAGGCGTGGAATGTTTCTAGATCCTTACTTAGTCAAACTACATTCACTTTTCTTTGAAAGAAAACAGGCACCGCCAGAATATAACTAAATTACACAACTCAAAATTAAAATCAGGATTTAGAGTTTTGAACTACCTCTTGGTCCTAAACAGGTATTATAAACGGTGCCTTCGACAAGAAGTCCCTTTAGGGAGTTGGGGCGAGGAAACAAAAGGGCGTTACTCACCCATAGGATCTCTTCTCCGGTCCGGACCCTCCTCCGGGCGGTGCGCTCAAGTTTCCACTCCATCTCTGGAGGAGTTTGCCCTACCTGGCTGGAGAGTAGCCTCTCCTCGACCACTTTTGGTTTTGCCCCCCCAGGTCTAAGCCAGTCTTGACGCTTAATCATCAAACCTCTGGAGTCTTGTTCCCCAGGATGATCATATTTCACCCCTAACCTCCCATTTTTCCCCACTCCTCCCACCGCTCTCAGCGAGCTTTCCCCAGGGTACGGTTTAAAAAGCCGGCGGGGCGGCAGCCAGAGCGGGAATCCCCCTCTCCGGCTTCTCATTGGCCGGCGCTGCGGTGACGTCAGAGCCCGGGAGGGCTTCCCCCTGCGCGCGCCTGGGCCCTCTCTCTCTCGCTCTCTCTTTCTTTCTCTCCGCCCCCTCCCTCCCGGCCGGCGGCCGCGCCCCGCAACCTCCAGCTCTTTGTCCGCGGAGGCGCGCACAGGAGCGCCAAGCTTTGCCGCGAGCGGTGGCGGGCCTGAGCTGGGCCAGGAGCGGAGGGCTGGACAGCTGCAGGAGGCAAGGCCGTTGGCGGGCGAAGAAGCGGGTTCCGGGAATTCACGTTCTTTCCATTTTAGAAACAAAAATGTTCTGTAATAACGAACCCTGCTCCCTTTTCCTCTGCCCCCACTTCTCATTCTCCAACCCCATCATCCTGCCTCTGCCTCTGAGGGATCGGAGGGGTGCATAACTCTCCGGCCGCCTCTCCTTTGACGCTAATCACCCTTTGCTTAAGCTACTGAGTCTAGGCGTGTTCCCGCAACGTGTCATCAGCTCTTCCTCCATCTTCAAACGGACAAGAAAACGTGGCAAGATTTCTATGCTAATGAGAAAGGGGGGGAATCATTGAATATTTATTCAAGAAATTCTTCTTTGCTCTAACCATTTGGCAGTGGTTCTCTCACTTCAGCTTCTGAGCTTTCTCCCCTAACAATGGTTAGTGAAAGTTGGTGAAATGGCCGGTGACGGGGAGGACCTGATAGGGAGTGAAGAAGACCCAGCAAGAAAGCTGATTACACTGGGGGCTAAGTGATAAGGGAGACGATGCTATTGGGGGCTGAGGGAGGGGTTTGGAGGAAAATGAGCCAGTTGGGCTGTGCACACCTGAGCTGCCAGGAGAGGAGAGCTGTGCCGTATGGCATGGGGGGAAACTCTGGGAAACCTCTGACAGTCTAGCAGCCTGCTTTTCCCCCCTCATTACCTCCTCCCTCCTCTCCCCGCCCCCACAATTGACATTGGATTGCGTTCCCTCTAATGCAACATGTGGGTTTCTGCATTTGGGGAGGGGGAAGGGTTAATAGAGATCAGATAGTCAAAAGGGTCAGTGATTTTTAAAATCTAAACCCATTTCTCCTGCTTTTCTTCATACTGAAATAAAAATGGCCTCAAGGCTAAGATCCAATCTTAGGCCAGTTCTCCATTTACATGATAAAGGGTTCGAGGAAATGCTGCATGGGGTAACTTAATCTTCAAATGAGATTTATCAAAATGCTTGCTAGTCAAATAACCTTCGGATTAAAAGATCTCTAAGTTTCACCCACAAGAATTCCACTTTCCTTGCAGTGCATTCAAAGGATACTCATTCCAACTTCCAGTAAATCCTTTCAGCAAACATTGAGGCTAAGTAAAGTGAAATATCGTTGGATGAGAGTCAGAAGTATTGTTGATTTAAAGGATTAGTTTTCAATACCAACTAAAAATAGCAATACATTGAAATAAAATTAAAAACTTCTAATCTTAGTTCTTTTTAAAATACTATTTTATGTTCACCCATTTATAAGAATGGGTACAAACATGGGAGTAATAAAAACCAATTCAATTAATGAGCTTGTAAATTCATGTAAATTGGGATTTCAGATCCCACCTTCCTTACAAGTACTAAGAATAGTGAATTATTCATTTAGAATTCAGTTATCTATAAGTAATACATTCAACAATTCTATTTTAGCCACTAATTCCATGGCATATCACACAGCCTCCAAATGCCTTTTCCCCCCTAGTGTAAAGTAGAAAAATATTAGTCAAAATCTTCCTTTTAAAAGTTATTGTGCATTTAAATATTCAGATTAAAATTTAACATCAGAATAATGTCAACAGAAAACTCACCATTTGGCAAACACCACATTCTGTCTCGGTCAGGAACCATGAATGCTAAAATTGGTGTGCATATGATGAGGATGTTTGCCTCCTATGATTAAATACAAAAAGAAAAATTACAGCTTTTCGTTGGACAAACCTGGCAGACACCACCTTAACAAAGTAATCGATTAAGGTCACCATTAATGACACGCGGACATCATGTGCCTCTTGATATAATGTACTGGGAAGGGTACAATATTACCTCTGTAATATTTTTGCCAAAAAAAATTATAACTTGAATAATGAAAATACTAAACAAACCCAAATTGAAGGACATCCACAAAATAATTGGCCAGTAGTACTCTTCGAAAGGGTCAGTCATGAAGAAAGACTGAGAAACTGTCACAGATCAGAAGAAACTAAGTAGACATGACAACTGAATGCATTATGAGATCCTGGATTGAAACCTAGACCAGAAAAAAACAAAAGGACATGTGTTGAATAATTGTAGAAATGTGAATAATATCTGTAGATTAGTTAATAGAGTAATAGTAATGCTAATTTCCTGTATATAATCATTTATTATGGTTAAGTGTTAATATTTAGGGAAGTTGGGTGAAGGATACAATGGGATTCTTTGTACCATTTTTGTAACTTTTTCTAAGTCAAGTTAGTTCAAAATGAAAACTTAAAAAAATTAACATCATGTGCTCATACAAATAGAAAAACTATGGTACACCTGTTTAGGAGAAAAAAGATATATTCTATAAACGTTTTATCTTAATTTGTATCAAATATGTTTTAGGAATAATGGCTAGTTGAAATGTTCAGGTGCCTGTGAGTAATTACCTGTTTTCAAAATGTTTCCTCTTTGAGAGTGGGTTTGGAAGGTAGATTTATAATAATGGGAAAGGCTGTGAGGACTCCTCGGCAAAGGGCAAAGGCCACTTGGAAAGACTTCGAATAAGAAGGTGAGAGGGAAACAGATAGAGTAGTGAGGCAGAGAGAAGGGTGAGTGGGAAGAAGATTTTCCTGACTCATCTCTTGCCGGTGCTCTGAGTCTGAGCAGGTCCCTACCTATGGGAAGCAAAAGGATAGCCAAGCTTCCCAAATGCAGATTTTTTTTCAGTTATATGATCACATTTTCATGCTAAATAATGTTAAGTAGCTCAGAAATGTACAACGTACAAAGTAAGCTCCCTCCCTTCTAGTGCATTTACATACGTACACATAGATAATTTGGCGCTGTGAATCTTTCTACATAAATGGGATCTTACTATACTTATCGGTTTTGCAACTTGCTTTTTCTACTTCACTGATTTCAGTTGCTTTCCAGAAATGCAAACCGGAGAGCCCCTCATCCCCAACTCCAACGGTCGGTTGTCGCGTCCCTCGGGCCGCTGCTCCTCCCGCCGGACTGGAGGCTGGTCCCGCGTCCCGGCCGGACCTCCCCCGGGCGCCCCACCTCCCCTGCGCCAGCCAGCCCGGCTCGCGCCCCCAGCTCCCGCGCGCCAGCCCGACCCTCCCTGCGCGCTCCTTACTGGACAAAAGGGACGGTTGGGGTTCGCTCCAACGGTCCCCGGGGCACGTGCCCCGCCGGGTGGTGGGTGGGAAAAGCGCCCGCTAATGGGGATGTATCCAGCTCCAGCCTGCGTAGGACAGGTGGGGACGCTGGATGAAGGGGGACTTCCCTCACTGCGGAGGAGTGAGGGGAAAGGAAGGGAAGGAGACCATCGTGTCCCGGACTAATAAACTCTCTGAGCGGGACTGCTCCCCAGAATGTATAGCTCAAAATAGCGCTGGGGAAGGAATCAGTGAATCCCTTATAATTCAGACTCAGTAGGACAATAAAAAAGTAACCTGAGAAGGTTTTAGCAACGTAAAAAAGCCTCAGTCAGAAGAGCAGTCAATAAACTACGTCACCTCTGGTTACATGACTTATTATTTATCAATTATAAGTAGTTTGTGTATACGCATATTGTCCCGTTACTGAATGATTTCTAAGTAGTCTATCCTTTAAAATGTCTTTCTCCAATACAAAATAATATATGGTGAGCCAAATAACTTATGATGTATTGCAGTCTCACCACAGTCACCAGAAAGTTCAAGAACTGAGCAGAAGTTCAAGATATGAGAATGTCTGGGTAACTTTGTAAGTAACTCAATAATAACTAGAAAATAAAACTTTCTATTTTAGGTTGTTGTCCTGACACTTTCTAATTACCTTCTTACCTTATGAAGTACTTCTAAAGTTTTCAATAAGTAGATTTAGAAAGCATTCGAGATTAGGTTAATTGTACTAAATGTATATATTAATTTAGAGATAATTACATATTGTAACATAATTTCTTCCCATCTGAGAACATGGGATGACTTTTCTTTTGTGCAGATCTCATTTTGTCTCTCAAATGTGCCCTCACTTTGTTCAAAAAAATAAATAAAATAAAATGTCTTCTCCATCCATACCCCAATTAATGAAGATGGGGAATAAACTCTGCCCAGCTGAAAGTACAAAAATCATATCACTTCACCTCCAACCACTTCAAACATTTTCCCCTTCTCTTTTTCTCTGTGGTACAGCTCTTGCATAGGGTACTAAGTTACCTCCCCATGATTTTAAGGAATGTAAGGAAACTATCAAACTGAAATGAGTACATATCTGCATAAAACAACTGATGAAGTCGGGCTTATGAACATGGTACCCTCCTCAAAAGAGGGCTCAAAAATGCTCTAGACCTGATAATCCTTTTACTAGATATCCTACCAGCACTTCAAATACAACATAATCCAAAACAGAATTGGGAATCTTTCCCTATTCCCATTCTCCCCAAACCACCTATTCCTCTGCATGCACCTTGTTCCCAGTATCACTTATCTTCCTTGTACAGCAAAGTCAAAGCCAGTCTTAACTCTCTCTTTCCCATGTGCCCAAATCCAACTATCAAAGACAGTCATTTTCACCTCTGTAGTATGGATTACATCTGTCCTCTTCTTCAATGATTACAAGAACCTAACTGATAATTCAACCTCCAGTCTATTCTCCTCTAGTCCATTCATTTAACATGCTTATTCGCACCCAGCAAGTGCCATGCACTAGGCAAAGTAGTGGAGATCCAGTGACAAAACTATAGAAGGCAATAAGCATGATCTTGCGCTGATCATATTTCTCCCGTGCCCTAAATCTGTGAAAGGATCTTTCTTACACATAGAATTAAGTTCTAAACTTCCTAGCTCACATACAAGTCCTCTATTATTTTAACATCTCTCTACCTTTCTTGCATCCTCTCTCACAATCCCACCAGCATCTCCGGTCCCCCACAATGTAGGGAATGCCCAGCACTCTCCTGCCTTCTGGCCTTTGCTAAGGCTGCCTCACCTTTGGGTTCTTTTTCCCTATCTTCTCCTGGCAATCTTATCCATGAAATTTCAGTTCCCATTTCCAAAAAGCCTTCTCAGATCTTCCTAGTTGGAATTCTTTTCTCTTCCCTAAGTTCCCATAGCATATCTTTTGTACTGTTGGTCTACTTAGTTCCAGCTTGTGTGTGTGTGTGTGTGTGTGTGTGTGTGTGTGTGTGTGTTCTCCACTATGCTGTAACTCCAAGAATACAAGGATCTTGTCTTTTTCATATTTGTGTCCTCTTCAGAGAATGGCTAACTGTCTTGTATATAGTAAGCTTTGTACATCATTGTACGATACAATAAATGTTTGTTGAATTGATTTGTAGATGAGCTTAGTACCTTTCCTAAATCATGGAACTAGGATTATAGAGTCACAAAAGAAAACCTTAATATGGCTATGCTTAGAATGTAATAAACTCAATTTTAAGAAATTTGTGAGTTAAAAGGTGTAGTGGAAAGCAAAGCTGCTTGGGCAAGGTAGACCTGGGTCTTCCTAGGCCTGCCACTTGCTAGTTGTGGGACAGGTATTGAAAATGATATTTTGCCCCTTTAAGTCTCAGGTTCCTCATCTGCAAAATGTGATCATTATTTTCTGCTGTACATATTTATGATGAAATTAAGGTAACTCATAGAAAGCCCCTAAAATAATAAATTTTTCTTTTGAGATAAAGTAATGGTACTTAGATGTCTAACTTTAAAAAGTATTTGGATAATAAATATGTCTCTATAAAGCACTTGTCCAGAGAACACTATCCTTGGGCCCAGATCCTACACATAGTAGATGCTTGACACATAGTAGGTGGTCAATAAATTTGAGTGAATAAATTCTAAACTTCCTACCTCGTTGTCTAAACAGAAATATACTAAATCAAGAGCAATCCATATGGCTTCTCTAGTTTGATGATTATGTTACTAGAATACACATTTATTTGTTTTTTTATTACTTTTTTTGGCTGCACTGGGCGTTCGCTGCTGCACGCGGACTTTCTCTAGGTGCAGCGGGAGCAGCCTACTCTTCGTTGCAGTGCACGTGCTTCTCATTGCGGTGGCTTCTCTTGTTACGGAGCATGGGCTCCAGGGCACACGGGCTTCAGTAGTTGTGGCACGTGGGCTCAGTAGTTGTGGTGCGCGGGCTCTAGAGCACAGGCCCAGTAGCTGTGGCACATGGGCTTAGTTGCTCCATGGCATGTAGGATCTTCCTGGACCAGGGATCGAACCCCTGTCCCCTGCATTGGCAGGCGGAGAGAATACACATTTAAATGTGTTCCAATTCTGTGCTCACCAAGCAACCTTCTGATTTAAGACTTAAGTTTAAGTCTGGGAAGACTTACCCCTGACAGGGAAGTGCCCCTACTCTAGACAGTTACACACCTACAATTGGAAATGAATTGAATTATGGTTTATCCACTGGATTTGAGCTTGGTTAATGTAAATCAGTATCCCATAATTGCTATGAATTGAGAATAGTTCTGGAGAAGTAGAATAGAACTGGAATGGTGAAATGAACAGCAGACTTCTACTCCAAGCCAGATACTCTTGCTCTGCCATTAACTTGCAGTGTGGTTTTGGCCAAGTTACTCCTCTCCCAAAAGTCAGATTACTTATAAAATGAGGAGCTCTAACATTCTTTCCACCTCTGTATCATACAGTTCACAAATTACCAACTGAAGTTGGTACTATCAACTTAGTAGTTCTCTGCCTTAAGTCACAGCTAGTCATCCTTTCACCATATCTGACTATGCAACACGAATGCCCACTGGAACAGTTCCCGCCAACACAGGAGAAGTTAGTTTCCTCAAGTTTAGCATGAGAAGCAGAGTGCCATTAAGGAACAATTAGCCCTAAAGCCAGGGCTTCTTCTTACAAAGCCAGAAGGTAAAGAGTTGGAGAGGCAGTTTAGATAAATCCATGCAAAAAGTTCGCTAATTAAAAAATTCATACTTGTCCCTTCTTTCCTATTTTATGATTGCTTGCTCTTATACCTTCATTTTTCCAAGTTTTCTAGGAACCATTAACACATTAAAGTTTGTATCTAAACTTAGATACAAACTTTGGGGTCTGGGATTTGATTTTATCCTATTTACAACCTAATAAGTTAGCCTATTACTGTTTCATGTAGGCTGACAGAAGACACAAGACTCCTGGGTCAGAGACAAAGGATTTTATTACTCACAACACAGCAAGCAACATGAGCACCATGTTTACGTCAGTTCACCTTGCCCCCAAATCCCACAGGGATTGCATGAAGGACCCAAATAGGTGCCTTCCCCCACAGTCGGTTGTATTAGAAAGGACTGCATTAGATTGGGGAATCCACTGCTTTTGCAGTAAGCAGAAGAAAGCCTGCTCTTTACCCCAGATGGAGAGGCTACCCCATCCCTCAAGATTGCCTGTTGCAAATCAATTCTGAGAAATGGTTTAGATAGAGTCATCCAGACCTTGCAACCCATCCTTAGCATATTCAGCAAGACATTCAGGAACATGAGAGACCCATGCGGGAGTATCTTCCAAGACAAATGTTAGGGTTTCTGCTCCTAATCAATTTTATTTTTATTTATTTATTTTTTCTAACCATTTTAAATTGATGTATCTTTTATTTACAATGTTGTGTTAGCATCGGCTGTATAGCAAAGTGATTCAGTTATACATATATATATTCTTTTCCAGATTCTTTTCCATTATAGGTTATAACAAGACATTGAATATAGTTCCCTGTGCTACAGAGCAGGTCCTTGTTGTTTATCTATTTTATATATAGTAGTGTGTATATGTTAGTCCCAAACTCCTAATTTATCTCCCCTACCCCACTATTCCTTCTGGTAACCATAAGTTTGTTTTTTATGTCTGTGAATCTATTTCTGTTTTGTAAATAAGTTCATTTATATCATTTTTAGACTCCACATATAAGGGATATCATATATTTGTCTTTCTCTGTCTGACTTACTTGACTTAATATGATAATCTCTAGGTCCATCCATGGTGCTGCAAATGGCATTATTTCATTCATTTTTATGGCTGAGTAATATTCCATTGTGTATATGTACCACATCTCCTTTATCCATTCATCTATCAATGCACACTCAGGTTGCTTCCATGTCTTGGCTATTGTAAATAGTGCTCCTATGAACATTGGGGCACATGTATCTTTTTGAATTAGAGTTTTCTCCAGATATATACTCAGGAGTGGAATTGCAGAATCATACGATAACTCTAGTTTTAAGGTTTTTAAGGAACTTACATACTGTTCCCCATAGTGGCTGCACCAATTTACATTCCCACCAACATTGCAGGAGGGTTCCTTTTTCTCCACATGCTCTCCAGCATTTATTATTTGTAGACTTTTTAATAATGGCCACTCTGACTGATATGAGGTGATACCTCATTGTAGTTTTGATTTGCATTTCTCTAATAATTAGAGATGTTGAGCATCTTTTCATGTGCTTGTTGGCTTCTTTGGAGAAATGTTTATTTAGGTCTTCTGCCCATTTTATGATTGGGTTGTTTGTTTTTTCGATATTAAGCTACATGAGCTATTTGTATATTTTGGAAATTAATCCCTTGTTGGTAGCATTGTTTGCAAATATTTTCTCCCATTCCATAGGTTGTCTTTTCCTTTTGTTTATGGTTGCCTTTGCTGTGCAAAAGCTTTTAAGTTTATTTAGGTCCCATTTGTTTATTTTTGGTTTTCCTTCCATTACTCTAGGAGGTGGATCCAAAAAATATTGCTGCAATTTATGTCAAAGAGTGTCCTGCCTATGTATTCCTCTAGGAGTTTTATAGTATCCAGTCTTACATTTAGGTCTTTACAATTTTTTTTATTGCTTTATTGTCACATGTTTTATTTTGGGCATTATTCTTTTTTATCTTCACCTTTTGGCTCCCTTCACTCATTTCTCCTACCCCCAGTTTTATTTTTATTGAATTTTATTTTTTTAACCTCGGAGTGAGACAAAATATGTGCCTTTTTGTTTGTTTGTTTGTTTTTGTTTTTGCGGTACGCGGGCCTCTCACTGTTGTGGCCTCTCCCGTTGCGGAGCACAGGCTCCGGACGCGCAGGCTCAGCAGCCATGGCTCACGGGCCCAGCCGCTCCGCAGCATGTGGGATCTTCCCGGACTGGGGCACGAACCCGTGTCCCCTGCATCGGCAGGCGGACTCTCAACCACTGTGCCACCAGGGAAGCCCCATAATATGTGCCTTCTTGTCCTTCTGTTCCTTTGTAGCATAGAGTTATGAAAACACCAGACTTTGGAGCCAGACTGCCTGGGTTTAGAATCCTAGCTTTTTCATTTATTGCTGTGTGAACTTGGCCAAGTCACCTAATGCTCCCCTCCAGAGTTTCAGCTTCTTCATCTGAGAAGTAGAACAAATAATGGTAGGATGATATGGCTGACACTATTGCTTAAAATAGATTTTAGGATTGTTTCTGTATTTCTAAATTCTTAAAACTATTCTCCTCTACTAGCTATATAGGTGGGAACTGACTATATCATGGTATATTGAATTAGACTTGCTATAATTAGGTATTTGGGTGTTGTGGTGGTAAAAGGAGAGGAATACTTGGAGAATATTCTCTGAAACCAAGGAGGGAACATCATCCCACCGATGCACTCACTGGGGGAATGGCTCTGTAACTGCGTAGAGTCCTACAAATAGCCTGTGTGTCTTGAGGCTTTACAGCACAAATCTGGACTATGGGCTGAAGCAAGTAAGTGTAAATGGCAAAGTTCATACAGGTGTACTTATAGCAATTCAGTTGCAGTTTTCTTCTATCTTGACTCAAATACCTTCACTCTTTTTTAGTGGACAATCCTATGAGTGCTGACAAATTCATACAGTCCTGTAACCACCCTCACAATCAAGATGTAGAACAGCCCCATCACTTCCAACAATTCCTCAGTGCCCCTTTTATAGTCATTTCCTCACCCTATCTTCAGCTTCTGGCAACCACGGGTCTATTTTCTCTTCCTATAGTTTTGTCTATTGCAGAATGTCACATAAATGGAATCATATGGTCTGTAGCCTTTTGAGTCTGACTTCTTTCACTTAGCATAATGCATTTGCGATACGCCCACGATGTTATGTGCATCAGTGGGTCATTCTTTCGTGTTGCTGAGTCCATTGTGTGGATTTAGCACAGTTTGCCTATTCATACCAGATGAAGAACATCTGGGTTGATTTGGGTTGTTTCCAGTTTTTGGAGATTGCCTCTTACCTTTTACAAACCTTTCCTCAATTTCTTTTTCATTTGACCTTTACAGCAACATGTGAAGTAGATATTATTACTATTTCCCATGGGTCTCTCACATTCCTGCATGTCTTGTTGAATATGCTAAGGATGGGATGCAGGGTCTGGAATACTCTTTATCTAAACCATTTCTCAGAATTGATTTGCAACAAGCAATCTTGAGGGATGGGGTAACCTCTCCATCTGAGACAAAGAGCAAGCTTCCTTCTGCTTACTGTAAAATCAGTAGATTTCCCAACCTATGCATTCTTCTCTAATGCAACCCACTGTGGGGGAAGGCATCTATTTGGACCCTTTACATCATCCCTGTGGGATTTGAGGGCAAGGTGAATTGAGGTAAATATGATGCTGAGGAGACCTTCAAGATGGCGGAGGAGTAAGATGTGGAGATCACCTTCCTCCCCACAAATACATCAGAAATACATCTACATGTGGAACAACTCCTACAGAACACCTACTGAACGCTGGCAGAAGACCTCAGACCTCCCAAAAGGCAGGAAACTCCCCCACGTACCTGGGTAGGGCAAAAGACAAAAGAAAACACAGAGACAAAAGGATAGGGACGGGACCTGCACCAGTGGGAGGGAGCCGTGAACGAGGAAAGTTTTCCACACAATAGGAAGCCCCTTCGCGGGCAGAGACTGCGGGTGGCGGAGGGGGAAAGCTTCGGGGCCGCGGAGGAGAGCACAGCAACAGGGGTGCGGAGGGCAAAGCGGAGAGATTCCCGCACAGAGGATCAGAGCAGACCGGCACCCACCAGCCCAAGAGGCTTGTCTGCTCACCCGCCGGGGCGGGCGGGGCTGGGAGCTGAGGCTCGGGCTTCGGTTGGAGCGCAGGGAGAGGACTGGGGTTGGCGGCGTGAGAACAGCCTGCAGGGGGTTAGTGCACCACGGCTAGCCGGGAGGGAGTCCGGGAAAAAGTCTGGAGCTGCCGAAGTGACAGGAGACTTTTTCTTGCCTCTTTGTTTCCTGGTGCAAGAGGAGAGGGGATTAAGAGCGCTGCTTAAAGGAGCTCCAGAGACGGGCGTGAGCCGCGGCTATCAGCGCGGACCCCAGAGACCGGCATGAGACGCTAAGGCTGCTGCTGCCGCCACCAAGAATCCAGTGTGCAAGCACAGGTCACTGTCCACACCGCCCCTCCCGGGGGCCTGTGCAGCCCGCCACTGCCAGGGTCCCATGATCCAGGGACAGCTTCCCCGGGAGAACGCATGGCGTGCTTCAGGCTGGTGCAATGTCACGCCGGCCTCGTGAGCCAGAGCCCCCGAATCAGCGGCTCCTTTAACCCTGTCCTGTCTGAGCGGGAACAGACGCCCTCAGGCGACCTACATGCACAGGCGGGGCCAGATCCAAAGCTGAACCCCGGAAGCTGTGCGAACAAAGAAGAGAAAGGGAAGTTTTTCCCAGCAGCCTCAGGAGCAGCGGATTAAATCTCCACAATCAACTTGATGTACCCTGCATCTCTGGAATACCTGAATAGACAACGAATCATCCCAAAATTGAGGTGGTGTGGACTTTGAGGCAATACAATCCTACCTCAAGAAACAAGAAACATCTCAAATAAACAAGCTAACCTTACACCTAAAGCAATTAGAGAAAGAAGAATAAAAACCCCCAAAGTTAGCAGAAGGAAAGAAATCATAAAGATCAGATCAGAAATAAATGAAAAAGAAATGAAGGAAACAATAGCAAACATCAATAAAACTAAAAGCTGGTTCTTTGAGAAGATAAACAAAATTGATAAACCATTAACCAGACTTATCAAGAAAAAAAGGGAGAAGACTCAAATCAATAGAATTAGAAATGAAAAAGGAGAAGTAACAATGGGCACTGCATAAATACAAAGGATCATGAGAGATTACTACAAGCAACTCTATGCCAATAAAATGGACAACAGAAATGGACAAATTCTTAGAAATGCACAATGGTCCGAGACTGAACCAGGAAGAAATGGAAAATATAAAAAGACTAATCACAAGCACTGAACTTGAAACTGTGATTTTAAATCTTCCAACAAACAAAAGCCCAGCACCAGATGGCTTCACAGGCGAATTCTATCAAACATTTAGAGAAGAGATAACACCTATCCTTCTCAAAGTCTTCCAAAATATAGCAGAGGGAGGAACACTCCCCAATTAATTCTATGAGGTCACCATCACCCTGATACCAAAACCAGACAAAGATGTCACAAAGAAAAAAACTACAGGCCAATATCACTGATGAAAATAGATGCAAAAATCCTCAAAAAATACTAGCAAACAGAATCCAACAGCATATTAAAAGGATCATACACCATGATCAAGTGGGGTTTATCCCAGGAATGCAAGCATTCTTTAATATACGCATATCATTCAATGTGATAAACCGTATTAACAAATTGAAGGAGAAAAACCATATGATCATCTCCATAGACGCAGAAAAAGCTTTCAACAAAATTCAACACCCATTTATGCTAAAAAACCCTCCAGAAAGTAGGCATAGAGGGAACTTACCTCAACATAATAAAGGCCATATATGACAAACCCACAGCCAACATCATTCTCAATGGTGAAAAACTGAAAGCATTTCCTCTAAGATCAGGCACAAGACAAAGTTGTCCACTCTCAACACTATAATTCAACATAGTTTTGGAAGTTTCAGCCTCAGCAATCAGAGAAGAAAAAGAAATAAAAGGAATCCAAACTGGAAAAGAAGAAGTAAAACTGTCACTGTTTGCAGATGCCATGATACTATACATAGAGAATCCTAAAGATGCTACCAGAAAACTACTAGAGTTAATCAATGAATTTGGTAAAGTAGCAGGAAACAAAATTAATGCACAGAAATCTCTTGCATTCCTATACACTAATGATGAAAAATCTGAAAGAGAAATTAAGGAAATACTCCCATTTACCACTGCAACACAAACAATAGAATACCTAGGAATAAACCTACCTAAGGAGACAAAATACCTGTATGCAGAAAACTATAAGACACTGATGAAGGAAATTAAAGATGATACAAACAGATGGAGAGATATACCATGTTCTTGGATTGGAAGAATCAACATTGTGAAAATGACTGTACTATCCAAAGCAATCTACAGATTCAGTGCAATCCCTGTCAAACTACCACTGGACTTTTTCACAGAACTAGAAAAAAAGTTTTCACAATTTGTATGGAAACAGAAAAGACCCCAAATACCCATAGCAATCTTGAGAAAGAAAAACAGAGCTGGAGAAATCAGGCTCCCTGACTTCAGACTATACTACAAAGCTACAGTAATCAAGACAGTATGGTACTGGCACAAAAACAGAAATATAGATCAATGGAACAGGATAGAAAGCCCAGAGATGAACTTATGCACATATGGTCACCATTTTTTTTTTTTTTTTTTTTGCAGTACGTGGGCCTCTCCCGTTGTGGAGCACAGGCTCCGGACATGTAGGCTCAGTGGCCTTGGCTCACGGGCCAAGCTGCTTAGTGGCATGTGGGATCTTGCCGGACCGGGGCACGAACCCGTGTCCCCTGAATTAGCAGGCGGACTCCCAACTACTGAGCCACCAGGGAAGCCCAGTCACCTTATTTTTGATAAAGGAAGCAAGAATATACAATGGAGAGCAGACAGCCTCTTCAATAAGTGGTGCTGGGAAAACTGGACAGCTACATGTAAAAGAATGAAGTTAGAACACTCCAAACACCATACACAAAAATAAACTCAAAATGGATTAAAGACCTAAATGTAAGGCCAGACACTATAAAACTCTTGGAGGAAAACATAGGCAGAACACTCTGTGACATAAATCACAGCAAGATTCTTTTTGACACATCTCCTAGAGAAATGGAAATAAAAACAAAAGTAAACAAATGGGACCTAATGAAACTTAAAAGCTTTTGCACAGCAAAGGAAACCATAAACAAGACTAAAAGACAACCCTTAGAATGGGAGAAAGTGTTTGCAAATGAAGCAACTGACAAAGGATTAATCTCCAAAATTTACAAGCAGCTCATGCAGCTCAATATCAAAAAAACAAACAACCCAGTCCAAAATTTGGCAGAAGACCTAAATAGACATTTCTCCAAAGAAGATATACAGATTGCCAACAAACACATGAAAGGATGCTCAACATCACTAATCATTAGAGAAATGTAAATCAAAACTATGAGGTATCACCTCACACCAGTCAGAATGGCCATCAAAAAATCTACACACAGTGAATGCTGGAGAGAGTGTGGAGAAAAGGGAACCCTCCTGCACTGTTGGTGGGAATGTAAATTGATACAGACACTATGGAGAACAGTATGAAGGTTCCTTAAAAAACTAAAAATAGAACAACCATACGACCCTGCAATCCCACTACTGGGCATATACCCTGAGAAAACCATAATTCAAAAAGAGTCAGGTACCACAATGTTCATTGCAGCTCTATTTACAGTAGCCATGACGTGGAAGCAACCTAAGTGTCCATTGACAGATGAATGGATAAAGAAGATGTGGCACATATATACAATGGAATATTACTTAGCCATAAAAAGAAACAAAATTGAGTTATTTGTAGTGAGGTGGATGGACCTAGAGTCTGTCATACAGAGTGAAGTAAGTCAGAAAGAGAAAAAAAAATACCATATGCTAACACACATATATGGAATCTCAAAAAATAAATAAATAAAGGTTCTGAAGAACCTAGGGGCAGGTCAGGAATAAAGACGCAGACGTAGAGAATGTACTTGAGGACACGGGGAGGGGGAAGGGTAAGCTGGGACGAAGTGAGAGAGTGGCATGGACATATATACACTACCAAATGTAAAATAGATAGCTAGTGGGAAGCAGCTGCATAGCACAGGGAGATCAGCTCTGTGCTTTGTGTCCACCTAGAGGGGTGGGATAGGGTGGGTGGGAGGGAGATGCAAGAGAGAGGGGATATGGGAATATATATATATGTATGGCTGATTCACTTTGTTATAAAGCAGAAACTAACACACTATTGTAGAGCAATTATACTACAATAAAGATGTTTTAAAAAAATTAAAAATTAAAAAACATGATGCTTATGCCTTTTTTTTTTTTTTTTTTTAGCAGCGTTGGGTCTTCATTGTTGCACTCAGGCTTTCTCTAGCTGCAGCAAGTGGAGGCTACTCTTCGTTGTGGTGCACGGGCTTCTCATTGCGGTGGCTTCTCTTGTTGCGAGCTCGGACTCTAGGCACGCAGGCTTCAGTAGTTGTGGCTCACATGTTCAGTAGTTGTGGCTCATGGGCTCTAGAGCGCAGGCTCAGTAGTTGTGGTGCACGGCTTAGTTGCTCCGCAACATGTGGGATCTTCCCAGACCAGGGCTCGAACCCATTTCCCCTGCATTGACAGGCGGCCTCTCCCGTTGCAGAGCACAGGCTCCGGACACGCAGGCTCAGTGGCCACGGCTCACAGGCTCAGCTGCTCCGCGGCATGTGGGATCTTCCCGGACCGGGGCACGACCCCGTGTCCCCTGCATCGGCAGGCGAACTCTCAACCACTGCGCCACTCTTAACCACTGCACCACCAGGGAAGCCCCATGCTTATGCCTCCTGCTGTGGTGTGAGTAATGAAGTCCTTTGTTCTCATCTGAAAAAAAAAAATTATAACTGTGTATGGGCACAGATGTTCACTAGATTTATTGTGGTGATCATTTCCCAACATATACAAATATTGAATCAATATGTTTTAGACCTGAAACTAATATAATATTACATGTCAATTATACTTCAATAAAAAATTTTTTTAATTTTGTTTAAAAGTCCTTTGTCTCTGACACAGGAGTCTTGTGTCTTTTGCCAGCACCCATTCAATCGTAATAGGCTAATTTATTAGGCTGTAAACAGGATAAAATCAAATCAAAGACCCATGTCCTTAAGTGAGAAGTTTCATGAGAGACTAAAAGAGCAGAAAACTGAGTCTCATATAGCCATGGAATTTTTTATGCTTTCTCTTTTGGATCATTTTCATAGTTTGATTTCAAGATATCTGCAGTTGGCTAGAAATTTAGATGTCAGAGAAATTTAGTTAACCCCCAGGGTTAGTAAAATATTAACAAGATCATAATTATTATTTCAATCTCTGCAGAATTTATTTTTTTTTAATTCTGAAATTTTTTGGATACCTTCATTAAAAGTCAGTTAACTCAATTGTGGCAGATAAGAATTTTAAAAGCCCAATAAAATGCATTAAAAATTTGCATTCTAAATAGATGAAACTTGTTCCATGGTTGAAGTTTTCAATGTAATTCCATGTAAGCCATCATATCCTCTTATTATCCTAATTGAAATAATGTGTTCAAAGGACCAAACTGGCCTTTATACTCTATATTTTGATTTAAATTTTTAATTTTATTCATTACATACATTTTAGTAAGAATGAAAAAGGTCATATTCAACAAAATCATTTCTACTTGATTTGTTTTTGTTTTAAATTCTGTATTGTTCTACTTAGCAAATTAAGCAAATCTACTTGCAAACCATTTCCAAAGACTAAAGCTTGGTCTTTTAATCATTTTAATAATTTATAGAGTGTGGTGATATGGAGTCTTTAAAAGTGGGAAACATAGTCTTCGTTCAGTGACGGAAGACATTACTCTCTGAAATCCAGGCTCATCCATCTCCAGTGACATGTGAGAGCTTCACTAACTTATTCTCACCTTGTTTCAATTCTAGTTTCTTTCACTATAACTTGACCTTTAGTCTGAACAATTCTTGGTACGGAGAACCAGAAATACCAATACCTTTATTGATTAAATAAGAGGATTTCCTTCATGAGAATATTAGCCATTTTTCTTAATTTTTTCAGTTGCAATTTTTTAATGGAAATTATTTTTTTAATGTAAGGTTACCTTTAAAATATTTATTCTGCACATGAGAAAAATCTCAGGTCTTTTTTCTTTTTTTTGGCATGTGGGAATCTTAGTTCCCAGACAAGGGATGAAGTGTGGAGGCTTAACCACTGGACCGCCAGGGAAGTCACCTCAGGTTTTTTTTTTTTTACTTAAATCCACACATGGTACTTGGTTTTTAAAAATGTTCATTCAAATACTTAAGCCTATATGAAGCACAACATAATGTCTTTGTTCCCATGTAGGAATTATTAAAGCACTAAATAACATAAGTACTCTAAAAAGCCCTTTTCTTATCTGAAATCATGTGAGGTACTTGGGATTATTAACATCCCAAATTTTACCTTTGAAAAATTAAAGGCAGGATATTATAAACAGAGGGTCTGCCTATTTAAGACTTCACTAGCCCATGGCTTATCATCTGTATTTTTTGGTTGTATAGTTTGCTTTTAAGGTACTGTTCAATCATCAAAAATACTCATAAGAGTTGAAAGAGTCGGGTTTCCCTGGTGGCGCAGTGGTTGAGAGTCCACCTGCCGATGCAGGGGACATGGCTTCGTGCCCCAGTCTAGGAAGATCCCACATGCCGTGGAGCGGCTGGGCCCGTGAGCCACGGCTGCTGAGCCTGCGTGTCCGGAGCCTGTGCTCCGCAATGGGAGAGGCCACAACAGTGAGAGGCCTGCGTACCGCAAAAAAAAAAAAAAAAAAAAGAGTTGAAAGAGTCAACATGTCCGGAAGAATTAATTCAGTAGTATCAAAGTCTAAAATTACCTCTCCAGGCTGCAACAATGTGCCAAAATAATATTTCATCAAGCTAAATATAAAATCTACACTTATTCTTAAAAAAAAAAACTCACAAACTAAAAAAACAAAAACAAAAACCATACTCTTCCAAGCAAAGGATGATTATGATGGAGAAAGAGAAGTAATGTTTAAAAACTACCACCATATAAGAAAGAATTGGGGGTTTTAGTTGACTACAAATTGGTATGAGTCAGCAGGATGATGTCAATGTGGCTACCAAAAAAAATGCAGGTTCTTTTAATAGAAATGTAATGTCAACACAAAAACAGAAATATAGATCAATGGAATAGGATAAAAGTCCAGAAATAAACTCACACACCCATGGTCAACTAATCTACGACAAAGGAGGCAAGTTATACAATGGAGAAAAGGCAGTCTTTTCAATAAGTGGTACTGGGAAAACTGGATGGCTACACATAAAAGAATGAAATTAGAACACTCTCTAACACCATACACAGAAATAAACTCAAAATGGATGAAAGACTAAATGTAAGGCCAGACACCATAAAACTCTTAGAGGAAAACATAGGCAGAACACTCTTTGACATAAATCACAGCAATATCTTTTTAGATCCACCTCCTAGAGTAATGGAAATAAAATCAAAACAAAAACAAATGGGACCTAATTAAACTTAAAAGCTTCTGCAGAGCAAAGAAAACCAGAAACAAAATGAAAAGACAACCCACAGAATAAGTTGAAATGGAGAAAATATTAGCAAATGAAGCGACTGACAAGGGATTAATCTCCAAAATATATAAACAGCTCATGCAGCTCTATGTCAAAAAAACCCAAACAGCCCAATCAAATAATGGGCAGAAGATCTAAATAGACATTTCTCCAAAGAAGACATACAGATGGCCAAAAAGTACATGAAAAGATGCTCAACATCACTAATTATCAGAGAAATGCAAATCAAAACCACAATGAGGTAATACCTCAAACCGGTCAGAATGGCCATCATCAAAAAATCTACAAACAATACACACTGGAGAGGGTGTAGAGAAAAGGGAACCATCCTACTCTGTTGGTGGAAATGTAAACAGGTACAACCACTATGGAGAACAATATGGAGTTTCCTTTAAAAACTAAAAATAGAGCTACTGTATGATCCAGCAATCCCACTCCTGGGCATATATCCAGAGGAAAATATAATTCGAAAATATACATGCACCCCAATATTCACTACAGCACTGTTTACAATAGCCAGGACATGGGAGCAACCTAAATGTCCATTGACAGATGAATGGGTAAAGAAGATGTGGTACAATGGAATATTACTCAGCCATAAAAAAGAATGAAATAATGCCATTTGCAGCAACATGGATGGACCTAGAGATTGTCATATTGAGTTAAGTACGTCAGAGAAAGGCAGATTTCATATGATATCCCTTATACATGGAATCTTTTTTAAAAAAGGGTACAAGTGAACTTATTTACAAAACAGAAGTAGAGTCACGGATGTAGAAAACAAACTTATGGTTACCAGGGGTAAAGGGGGGAGGGAAAATTTGGGAGATTGGGACTGACATATACACACTACTATATATAAAAAAGATAACTCATAAGAACCTACTGTATAGCACAGGGAACTCTACTCAATACTCTGTAATGGCCTATATGGTAAAAGAATTTAAAAAAAGATGGATATACGTATATGTATAACTGACTCACTTTGCTGTACACATGAAACTAACACAACATTGTAAATCAACTATACTCCAATAAAAAGTTTTTTAAAAAATAGAAATGTAGTGTCCTCAGGAGAGAAATGTTACTACTTCCTTTGTATGAGGCAGACCATATCTGCAGATATCACTTTTGAGTATCATACTTTGCAATGGTTATCGATTGTCATAACCAGAGAAATCTCACAAGTATATTAAAGTATCTAAAAATCATGTCAGAAAAAATTCATAAGCTAGAAGGTAAATCTGAGAAAAATAAATCCAAGTCTGCCTCCTGGGAAACCCAACCCGTGACACCATTTTCCTCATTCTCTCCTATGCAGTAGAGAAAATAGCCCTTCTCCTAAAGTTAATTTCTCTAGGAATTTTACCATCATCTCATCTCGGGATCCACACTGTAGTAGTATCTCCCCAGCCCTCCCTGTCCTACCTTGTTTGCAACCTTTCCCTTGGATTCATCCAATAAGCACTGAAATGTGTATAAATCTCCAGCTATTATTCTAGACTATCTTCCCCACAGCTAAGCTTCTCAAAAGATTTGTCTATACCCCACTCTCGGTTCCTAACTCCAGCTCATTCCTCAACCTACTCACTTTCACTTCCCCATTGCTACAGTCCATAGGTCTCACTTTTCATCTTACTTGATAAAAGTGAGCAATATTTGAGATTACTCATCATTCCCTCCTACTTGAAATTTTTTCCATTTTCAGCAACACTACACATTCTTGGTTTTCTTCCTTCTCAGTAGTTACTACTGGTTCATTCTTCTTACTAGGCTTTTGAAATGTTTAAGCTTTATAAGTAGCATGCTGATAATCAGCTGGGAGGCAGGGAGAGACCTAAAACTTGAAGTTTTTGCCAATTTCTGTGGTGTACCTACTTCCACCATTGCCTATTTCAAGTTACCAACATGACATCATGCAGAGCAAATTGGCTCATGGAGCAGTACAGACCAGCTCCGGCCCACCACTAACACTGTACCTACCATCCATGGGTAATCTCAACCTTGTCCACAGTGTCAGTGACCCGTACCTAATCCAGACCAATATGTTTCACAGGCACCTCAAACTTCTAGCTGGTCTGAACTAATGACCTTCTCCCCAAATCTTGGCCTCCTCCAATATGCACCAACTTAGTAAATGTGCCATAATCCATCCGGTGACGTAAACCAGCATTTTAGGGGTCATCCTTGACATCTCATTCCTTCTCCCTGTTCAATCCATCATAAGGTCCAGTCAATTTTACCTCCTAAATTTTGCTCAGATCTTCACAGCCATCATCTTAGTCCAAGATACCATAAATTCTTTTTTTTAATTGGAAAAAAAAAAGATGGTAAAAGTCACAAGAGTAAAGTAAATGGGAAAAAAAGACTAAAAAAATTACAGTGAATTTAATGGTCTTTCCCTAGTTGGATGTATTTCCATTGAAAACATACAGATAGTTTGGAATCTTAATCTGTAAATGATCCCTTTCAGTTGCCCTCTTAGAAAAAGCACACATAAGTTTTAAGAGGTCTTGATCTGCTAATATCAAGAAATGAACAGAGCAGCTTATGGATCATCTGCAACCTGACAAGTGAAACCTGGGACACAGAAGATGAGAGAAAACGGATAAAGATTTCCAAAGGAGGAGATAATGAAAGGTCTGGGATTTGAAGTCCTGTGGCCCAAGTCTATGTATGAGACTAGGACAGGAACCCACCACTCAGAGATGTCTTCAGCTAAGCGTGTGAGCACCTTCCTTTAAGCAAGCTCTTACTAGAAAACTGTAGAGATTCTGCTGTGATATCCTCCTGCCCCTCCTCCTCGACCTAGTGAACTTCTGCCCTTATTCCAGAGCTCAGTTCAAACATTACTTCCTTTCTTGACTTTTCAGACCATATCCCAACCCCCAATTATTTGATGTCATAGAACCCTCTTCTTCTGCTTAGGATTTTTCATAATTCATCCCAACCCAAATGAAGTGGTAAACTATATGAGATTCAGCTACAGGAGATCTTGGACAAGTCATTTAACTTCTCTTGTCCAGGAGATCTTCGCCTCATTTTTCCCAACTATAAAACTGAAAGTTTGAATTAAAGCCCTACCTTTTCTACATAGCTCTGATTTCTGTGATTCCAAGTAAAGGTTATTCCATGAGGTACTATAATGTAGATATTAAGAAAGTGGGCTGTGGAGTCACACTTGATTCCAATACCCCCTCTTCTACTTACTAGCTGTGATATTTGAGCAATTATTTAATCTCTCAATTCCAGGTGAAAACATGAGTGGTCATGGAACTTTACTCGAAGGTTTCTTATCAGCACGTAGTACAGGGCCAGGCACATGGTATGTGCTCAGTAAATCTATCATTGTTATGAGTGCTACTGCCACTATAATATGTAGGCTCTAGAGAAGTGCTACCCCCAAAAAATGTAACACAAGCCACCTATATAATTTTAAACTTTCTAGTATCCTCATTAAGAAAAGTAAAAATAAATAGGTGAAATCAATTTAAATAATTTATTTACCTAATATAAAGAAAACATAAATTCTACATGTAATCCATATAAAAATATTAATAAATTATTGTAAGATTTTTTTGTATTAATCCTTCAAAATCCTGTGCGTATTCTACTCTTGTAGCACCGCTCATTTCATACTATCTGCATTTCAAGTGCTCAGTAACCATATGTGGCCAGTGGCTATCATATTGCACAGTGCAGCCTTGGAGAGGTCTTGCAGCTCTTCCCCTTTTCCCCCAGGTTGTTTATTTATTTATTTTTTTTTTTGCGGTACGCGGGCCTCTCACTGTTGTGGCCTCTCCCGTTGCGGAGCACAGGTTCCGGACGCGCAGGCTCAACGGCCATGGCTCACGGGCCCAGCCACTCCGCGGCATGTGGGATCTTCCCAGACCAGTGCACGAACCCATGTCCCCTGCATCGGCAGGCGGACTCTCAACCACTGTGCCACCAGGGAAGCCCCCCCAGGTTGTTTAATGTGAACTATTCCAGCTTCCTCAACCAATTATTCATCCATTGGGTACTATTTTAAATACTAAAGGTAATAGCTTAATTTCATGTTTCATTCAATATAATGGAAAATTCCCTTATGAGACTGATTAAAGGAGCAAACTATCAAGGGAGACTGTTAAGTCTCCTGTATATAACATTAAAATTGCATACTTTATATATTATGATGTAAGTATGATGTCCTGAAAGAAAATAAATTAGAAACCATATGCATTCCCTTTCTAATCAATTTTTTAATGCCCCACATCAAAATTTTAAAACTTACAGATTGATCTGCATTGAACACAGCCAGGCAGAAAAAATCGAGTAAACATTCTCATGATAATCAATTAAACTAAAACAAAGTTTGTCTTTATTATGCCTAATCTTCAGGTTTTTGACGTAGCTCAATCCAATAAGGATGTATTTGCACTAAATTAAAACGAAACTTGTCTTTCCTGAAGGTGGCACTGTGAACAAGAAAAAGTCATTAATTCACTAAATTCTTCAGGAAATACAGGACTATCTTATTAGGTTAAAAAAAAAAAAGGCAACGTAATATGCATCCTCGTGTCTTTGATTTCTTTTTTTTTTTTTTATGTATTTTTGGCTGTGTTAGGTCTTAGTTACCGCGCGCGGGCTTCCTCTAGTTGTGGCGAGGGGGGCTACTCTTCGTTGTGCTGCGTGGGCTTCATTTTGTTGTGGAGCACGGGGTCTAGGCGCGTGGGCTTAAGTAGTTGTGGCGCGCAGGCTCTACAGCACAAGCTCAGTAGTTGTGATGCACAGGCTTAGTTGCTCCACAGAATGTGGCATCTTCCCAGACCGGGGCTCGAACCCGTGTCCCCTGAATTGGCAGGCGGACTCTCAACCACTGCGCCACCAGGGATGTCCCTGCCTTGCATTTCTTAATTGCCATTTTCCTTTCACTTTGATTCCTCAAATTTATTGTCTATTGTAGCTGCACCCATTAACTTTTTGAGTTAAGTTTTTAGATTAAGACATTGTTTTCTTGAAAAAAACTAATAGCTAGAATTTATTGAATGCTATGTTCAGCCACTGTGCTACAAACTTCAGCAGTGGACTAAAGAAAGGAGCTATTTTAAAAGAATATTTAACTCCCACAACTCCAAATTACTTGGTTGTGCTAGTGAATCGAAGCGTTTATAAACTTGTTTCTCTGGGGTTTTTTTGTTTTTGTTTTTTCCCTGGGACAACATGTAAGGAGTCAAGGTGTGATGTTTGCCTTTATTAACTGTAGACTTGACTAAATACGAGCCTTTATTTTGTTACCTGCTACCAAACAAAAACAAAGATCTCATCAAGGATGTTTTCTATTTCCTGTTAATAAACACCAACCAACTCACACCAGAATCAGACCTACTTTAGCAAGGTACAAGCCATCTAAATTATTTTGTCATCAAATGTAGGAAGTTGTGATTCAAGCAACCTAAACATTTACAGTTACCTTACTGCTCAAGAAGCTGGTAAAATTTACAACCACCCTCAAAGTTGGAGAGCATAATTTGACGACACGAATTGGCTGTGTGCCATTCTTAATTTTTCTTCAGATTTCACAGCTTTATCTCCTAGATATTTAGTTTTTAAAATACCCAGAAAACTTGAATTGTATCACTATGATGGAAAACTTGCCCCTCAGCTGCAGCACAAGAGGGTCAGATCATCACACTTAAATGAAACACTTCCAACTATGCTTATCCAATAAGTAAATATACCTGTGTAAATACAGAAGCATTTAGTTAACATTTCGTACAGTTCAAATTAGCAAGTGGGTCATAATTTCAACACAATTGTGTTTACATTTCAGTAATATTATACACAAGGACCTGATTTACTAGAGTAAGGCAGCAAGGAAAAGCTTAAATTATTCTTCATGGGAATAAGAAACACACAGTAGCATACTAGCAATATTTACAGTCACATGGCTGGCAATTCCTTCAGAAGCTTACGAAGATTAACATAGTGACTGTAAGCAGGACTAGTGCTTACTAATGAGATGTCATCATTATGTTCAAATCGTGTTCAATAGACAGCACACACTACAGGTTAAACAGAGCAATGAGATCATTTCTGCCCTCTGAAAGCTCTCAGACTAAAAGTAAAGAGGAGACATGGACAATAATAATTCTAATATTGACAGACTGTGAGAGTGACATAGGAAAATACAAGGTGTTGTGGGATATTCTTTTTATATAAATAAATAGTCATCTGTAAGCTTCCTCTTCTTAAGGTTAAATAATTTCAATTCCTATTTCTCAATGCTTTGTTTACTGTCTTCTTCTGAATCCTCAGGTTTCAATATTTATCTTAGATTATAGAACTCAAAACTGTACCACCATTATAAAGGCCTGAGAGGCTGAATTTTGGAAGAAATGCCTTACTTCCCTTAATTTCCTAGCATTTTGTTCGCTTTTGAGATAATTGTAGAAATGTGCATGATCCCATGCATATTTGTTAAATATCCAGCCACAGGGTGTTGGTTAAATAAATTAGTCCACATCTATATAATGAAGTGAAGTCATTAAAATATTTCAGATATAAAAATCATAAAAGAATCATCACTACTACCACAATGTTCATTGCAGCTCTATTTACAATAGCCAGGACATGGAAGCAACCTAAGTGTCCATCATCGACAGATGAATGGATAAAGAAGGTGTGGCACATATATACAATGGAATATTACTTAGCCATAAAAAGAAATGAAATTGAGTTATTTGTAGTGAGGTGGATGGACCTAGAGTCTGTCATACAGAGTGAAGTAAGTCAGAAAGAGAAAAAAAAATACCATATGCTAACACACATATATGGAATCTCAAAAAATAAATAAATAAAGGTTCTGAAGAACCTAGGGGCAGGTCAGGAATAAAGACGCAGACATAGAGAATGGACTTGAGGACACGGGGAGGGGGAAGGGTAAGCTGGGACGAAGTGAGAGAGTGGCATGGACATATATACACTACCAAATGTAAAATAGATAGCTAGTGGGAAGCAGCTGCATAGCACAGGGAGATCAGCTCTGTGCTTTGTGACCACCTAGAGGGGTGGGATAGGGAGGGTGGGAGGGAGACGCAAGAGGGAGGAGATATGGGGATATATGTACATGTATGGCTGATTCACTTTGTTATAAAGCAGAAACTAACACACCATTGTAAAGCAATTATACTCCAATAAAGATGTTTTAAAAATTAAAATTAAAAACAATAAAGAATCATCACTACTGTTAGGTAGGAGAAAAAACAGGTGTACAATGGGATGATCCCTGTTCTTTTAAGTATATATTTGTTTGTATATATGTAACAAAAATGTCTGAAGTCCCCATCAAAGTGGAGAAGTATGGGTGTTTTACATTACTCTTTTCGCTTGCAGTCATTGATTTTGTAACAAGAAAAAAAAATAATAAAATACTTCAATTTGTAATAAAATTCTCAAAATTAAAACAGATTTTAAACCTTGGTTTATTAGCATGAGGCCTAACAAATCTAAAGAAAAGAAGTGTAAATTGCTTTTTATGAGAAAATTCTTAGTTTTTTAGGACTTTTAAGCTATCTTTACAATAGGCACAATATACATGCTAAATCGTAATAAAAATCAGAACCCTACTGAGGAATGGGCAGATCAGGCTGCCTCAGTAATGCTATGTAATGGCAAAAGAAAAAGGTACTATTGTAGAGTTGCCTTTCCTTTGGATACCACAAGCTTTCTTTGGTTTTTAAGATTTCTCTTTCAACATGGAAATTTTCTTGGCTGGGTCACATTATTCAGTGTTATTTATTGACATCTTAGCAGAAATTAGGTAAAAGTAAGAATCAAATAGGGTTAAACAGGGATGAGAGAGTGACAGACACCAGGAGAGTTTCGAGTGCCAAAAACAAGCTGCTCAAAATTTTACTGAGGCAGAAAGAATGTAAATGTCCCGAGTACTTGTGTTATCAAGTGAGAAAATGTATGTAGGGTACTTTAAAAATGTTAGAGCTCTCTACCAATAATAGCTAACCTTTACTGAGCTCTGACATGAGCTCTGTAACTTGTTCCGGTTGTACCATTCGGTTTCGCATAAAACCTGTGTACTCCGCCGGTGAGTGAAGCAGCCCTGCCAGTATCTCCATTTTCCAGCTAGGAAACTGAGGCATGGAGAGGTTAAATAACATGCTAGATTCCACAGCTAGAAATGGTCAAGCCAGGATTAAAACCCAAAGGCTCTGTATGACAGACTCAAACAGCCTAAATGTTTACAGTTACCTTCTGCTCAAGAAGCTGGTAGGGCTTCCCTGGTGGTGCAGTCGTTGAGAGTCCGCCTGCCGATGCAGGGGACACGGGTTCGTGTCCCGGTCTGGGAGGGTCCCACATTCCGCGGAGCCGCTGAGCCTGCGCGCCCGGAGCCTGTGCTCCACAGCGGGAGAGGTTACAGCAATGGGAGGCCCACGTACCGCAAAAAAAAAAAAAAGAAACTGGTAAAATTTACAGCCACCCTCAAAGTTGGAGAGCATAATTTGACGACATGCAAGATTTCTGTGTGGACACGTTTTCATTTCTCTTAGGTAGATACCTAAGAGTGAATTTCTTGGGTTATATGGTTACTCTATGTTTAACTTTTAATGAATTGCCAAACTGTTTTCCAAAGTGGCTGCACCATTTTACATTCCCACCAGTAATAAATGAGGACACCAGTTTTTTCATAGCCTCACCAACACTTTTTATCTGTCTTTTTTTTTTTTTAATCATAGCCTTCCAGTGAGTATAACGTGGTAGGTATCTCATTGTGGTTTTGATATGCATTTCCCTGATGGCCATGTTTGGATTATTTCTAAAACTTAAAAAATCAAGCCTTCAACCAATAGTAACATGAGAAAGACTCTAACCAAGGAAAGGTCACGCTTAGACAATAGGATCCTGGTCTCATTCATCTTGGAGACTTTCTCAGCACAAAGCACCATTCTTTACACAGCAGAGGTGTTCCATGACTGTTTGCTGAGTTGCACGCCCCATGTTCTTTTGTAAGTCAATTGCACTTTCCAACAGAATTGATTTTAAATGGTATTTAACTTCCAAAATTAATCCACAAAACCTTTTAAACCTATAATGTAGCAGAACCACTGTATTAATAATACAAGTCTGAGTCCTGGGTCATGACAGAGTGACGTAGTACAGCAGAGTGAGACTTTCTTAAACCTCTCCTCCTGTGGTCAGAGGGCCAGACCTACAGGGAAAAGCTTTTACTTTTTTACTGATATACACATAAAGGGCACTAATCATAAGTGTATAGTTTGATGATTTATTTCTCACGAATACACCTGTGTAACCATCACTCAGATAAAGACATAATATTTCCACCACACCAGGAGGTTTCCTCATTCTCTTTCGCCAGTCAATACCCCTCACCAGAGGTAACCACTACTCTGACTTCAAAACCTGCAATTAGTTTTATCTAGAAAAACTTTTTATTTTGAATTGATCTTTGCCACCCTCCCACCTCCAATTCTGGACCACTTTCTCTGGTACTTTGAGGGAGAGAATGGTCATGCTTTTCACAGTTCTGCCCTGACCTGTCCTGGGTCCAAAGTACTCCTGGATCCAAGCAACCTGTCTCCCTCCTCTTCAGTCAAACTGCTCATTCTTTCGTTGATACAGCTTTTCCCCAGTAGATTGTGAGCTCCTCAGGGAGAGGGGCTCTACCTTCCTAGCCTTTCAGCACATAGGAGATGTTCAATGTACCGGCCAAATAAATAAATGCATATGAGCTTGGTAGGAAGGAGGGGGAAAACAACCCAGCACAACAAAATTACACTAACTCATGAATGCCAAACAGCCCCATATTCCTCCCAGAGAAAGTTAAAGAAGCTGTTTACTCATGATGGGGGGTGAAACTAGAGATGATTTCTCATTATTTTCTCTATTTTCTCATTACTTTCTCTATTTCCTACAACTTCATTAACGAACACATACTACTGTTATAATGGAAAAAATCATATTTTTAAATGAGACTATTTATTAACCCAAATTAATCTTTAATCAGAGGAAAGTTGGACCACGTATCTAAGTGAAATGAGAAGATTCGGGGGAGGGAGATGTACTGGGGAGAGCAGGAGGCCTTCCCTAGCTTTGCCTCAGCTCTTCTGAATGAACCCTACTTCTTGTAGTTCTTTCCCCAACTCTATTTCTGAATCTGAAAATGTTTCCTAAAATGCCCTCCTGTTTCTACACATAAAAGCATTTTACTAGCAGAAGATTCCCTGGTTTACAATAATAACATGGAGATTTCCTATATTTTTATTTAAAAGCTAAAATTAGAATAAATAAATTAAAATCCATTACAAAATACCTTAGGTGTTTTCTTTGTATAGAGAGTAAGATGGATCAGTGAAGCAATTTTCAAAGTTTTGCAAGTCAGAAATTGCTTTTTCTGAAAACATCCAGAAAACCAATTGCCTCAATTTCACTTTGGATATACAGGAATAACTTTAGTCTCTTCCACTTTACGTTTAAATTCTTCTGTATGGATAAATAAAAGTGGATTTTCAACAACCAGGCATCTGCAGTTTCTTCATTTGTTGACCATATAAACTTCATTCTGCACAATGTACTTGTCTTGACACAAAAGTAGCTTTAAATCCAAAATACAACTCAACTTCTCAGTTTTTTCCTTTGTCTTAAATCTTCATTTGTTTCTGTCAGTAGTTCTAGCACATAAAAATAAAATGTTCAACATTTACATTGGCAATAGTAAACACTCTTAAGATAAAACCAAGATAAACAAGTGTTTTCAAATGTCTTTCTATTTACTTAGTAATCAATAGTTTGATTCAAAGGAAAAAGGAAATGTTTTCTGCTCCCTAACAACCATAGAAGACTTAAGCCTATCAGGCAGGCACCAGGCTCTTTTTATCTTTTCAGATGAGGAAACAAACCCAAATAAGTTTACCCAAGTACATGATCTCCTAAATAATAAAAAAAGAATATTTTGAGCCTATGTTTGAGGTAATGTTTGAGCCTGGAAGATTTTTTTCTTTCTCTGTTAAAGCCAAGGCTATTTATAAAACCTCTTCTCATGCAGCAAGTGATAATATACTAGGAATCATTTCATAGACGGTATGCACAAGTATTAATAAGCCTTTCCAGGTAGAATATATTTAAGTTAAAGGCATCACCCTACTTGAACTTCCTACGTCACATCAGTTTGCCTAATAAGAAATGAGAACACTTATGGGACTTCCTTGGTGGTGCAGTGTTTAAGAATCCACCTGCCAACGCACGGAACACGGGTTCCAGCCCTGGTCCGGAAAGATCCCACATGCCGCGGAGCAACTAAGCCCGTGCACCACAACTACTGAGCCTGTGCTCTAGAGCCCGCGAGCCACAACTACTGAGCCTGCATGCCACAACTACTGAAGCCTGCGTGCCTGGAGCTTGTGCTCCACAACAAGAGAAGCCACCGCAATGAGAAGCCTGTGCACCACAACGAAGAGCAGCCCCCGCTTGATGCAACTAGAGAAAGTCCACGCACAGCAACAAAGACCCAACACAGTCAAAAATAAATAAATTAATTAATTTTTTTTAAAAACCTTCAAAAAAAAGAAATGAGAACATTTAAGGTCCATCTGGACTCCTTGGGAGCCAGGACAATGGAGCCTTCAGCCAACTTTCACAGAAACCATTTTAAATACAGCTTATACAGTTGACTCTTGAACAACATGGGTTTGAACTGCACAGGTCTACTTATATGTGGATTTTTTTCAATCGTAAATACTACAGCATTAAAAGATCCATGATTGGTTGAATAAGATGCAGAACCACACATACAGAAGAACCACTGATAGGGAGGGCCTACAATAAGTTACAGGTGGATTTTCCACTTTGCAGAGGATTGGCACCCCTCACCCCTATTTTGTTCAAGGTCACCATATAGAGGAGATAAACGTTTCCCCCTACATCACAAATGCAAACACAGCTTGGCACTTCCCATGGGAAGCAGCCCTTTTTCTCCTCCTTGTATGCTCTGCCCATAAGCACTGAGAGATGCACATATTTCTAGACACCTTGTAACTGGGATTCCCTCCACTGTGTTGAGCATTGATCAATCAGAAAGATAAATATTCAGTATTACATGGACCAGATTCTGTTGCCACCGAATGGCCATCCCACCCTTCACCTTCCTTGCTAACATACCTGATTTTATTCACCTCCTTCAGAGCAGCTTCATCCTTCAGGAGAAACCAAAGTTATCCCGAGTATGACTCTTTTTCAGTCAAAGGCAATCCTGGTATCTCCATTGCCATTACCAATAAATGGTTTAGAAATGGATATGAGATGCAATGCCAGCCAGGGGGACGTGAAGGGGCATGTGGAAAATACGTCTTTTCTCATGAAAACAGACATGTGTAGTGGATGCTGGGTGCACCACCCAGACCCCCCTTCAGGACAGAAGCTCTCACTCCTGCAACTTCCAAGAGGTCTATGGTCAAGGTTAAGCCCGCATCCAGTGACTGGTCCACGTAGAGGCACATAGGTCCAGTCTCTTGCCTCAACCTGGGAAACTCAGGATTCAAGCAGCTCTAATGTGCCCTGTGGAGTCAGCCGAGGTCTCTGCTGCAGCTGCATCTTGGCTCAATTTTCTCTTGCTGGCCAGTCCTGTCTGTCATCCCTATCAGGTCCTGTTCCTGACAGCAATCACCCATAACCTCCCTGAATGCAAATTTCCATCTCAGGAACTGCTCTAGGTCAACGTGGGAGAAGAAAGTTCCCTTTTCACTAGAAGATATTGCTTTCTGCACATGGAACTACGGAGCTCCGAGGGGACCATGAAGGGAACCATCTTAAGAAGACAAGTCAACAACCTGAGGATGATGAAGCAAAAAGGTGGACGAGCGAGAAGGCAGCTGTCTATAAGCCAGGAAGTGGGCCCTTACTAGACATCAGATCTGCTAGCGTCTTAATCCTGGACTTCCCAGCCTCCAAAACCATGAGAAATAAATATTTATTATTAAAAAAAAAAAAAAAGAAAGAAATGAGAACAGAAACAGCCAGCACGACAGAGTTTAATTAATGGAGTCTCTCTAGTTGAGGTAGAAAGTTCATATTTGAAAGACTGAACTTTAGGTCACTGTGAATAGATTGCAAATTCTGCAGTTAGCATATCACTTCAGATACAAAGAACTAATCAATTTCACATGGACTGGTGTAGACAAGGAATATAGAAATGGGCCAAGGAATGATACAAAAGAGGGAGATATTAAAAAGAAGAGTCTGGGTCAAGGACAAGTTACATGAAGCAGTCTGGCCCAGGGCTTCGTCTTCACCCTGCTGAGAAATGACTAATTCTTTTTCAACCTTTAAAAATTTAATATGTCTGTGTTTTAACTTTTTGTTTGACATAATTTCAAACTTACATAAAATTTACAAGAATAATAAGAACTCTTGGGCTTCCCTGGTGGCGCAGTGGTTGAGAGTCCACCTGCCAATGCAGAAGACACGGGTTCGTGCCCCGGTCCGGGAAGATCCCACATGCAGCGGAGCGGCTGGGCCCGTGAGCCATGGCCGCTGGGCCTGTGCGTCCGGAGCCTGTGCTCCGCAACAGGAGAGGCCACAGCAGTAAGAGGCCCACGTACCAAAAAAAAAAAAAAAGAATAATAAGAACTCTTGTTTAACTTTTATCCTAATTCACCAAATTTAACATTTTGCCTTATTTTCTTTATCACTCTGGATAGAAACATAGATGATCATAGATAGATAGATAGATAATAGATAAGTGTATAAATATAGATATGTGTATAGTTTACTTTTCTAAACCATTTGAAAGTGGTGCATACCTCATGTCCCTTTTCACCCTTCATATTTAAACATGTATTTCTTAAAAACAAAGAAATTAACCTACATAATCAGGGTATGGTTATCAAATTCAGGAAATTTAACATTGATACAATACTTTTATCTAATATGCACCCCTTACTCCACTTTTATCCATTGACCCAATAGTGTAATTTATAGTACATTTTTCCTCCAGTACAGGATCTGGCCCAGGATCACATATCGACTCAGTTGTCATGACTCTTTAGTTTCGAGTAATGAGTAATTCTTTTTTTTTAATATTTATGTAATTAATTTATTTATTTTCTTTAGTTTTTTGGCTGTGTCGGATCTTAGTGGCAGCATGCGAGATCTTTCATTGCGGCGCGGGCTCTTCGTTGTGGTGCGCAGACTTCTCTCCAGTTATGGTGTGCAGATTTTCTTTTTCTAGTTGTGGCACTCGGGCTCCAGGACACATGGGCTCTGTAGTTGTGTTGCGTGTAGTTGTGGTGCCCAGGCTTAATTGCCCTGCGGCATGTGGGATCTTAGTTCCCCGACCAGGAATCGAACACCTGTCCCCTGTATTCGAAGGCGGATTCTTTACCACTGGACCACCAGGGAAGTCCAGAGTAATTCTTAACTGCAAACACACTCTGAGGCTGTAGGCCCTTCATCATCTGATAGCTGTGCATATACTTGTTTGCAAATAATATCTGATTCATTTCATAGACTGTGGAGTCTCTTCAATCGGTCTTCTTTATAACTTTTCAAGGTAAAACAATCTCTTCAGGTATTTTTAAGGAGAAGCACTCTGAATGAGTAAAGCCAACAAATATTCATAGATACCATCCTGGGCAAGATCTTATGTTCAGCCAAAATCTCCTCACTGTAACTGTGCCCCCCAAAATTTATTAAATAAAAACAAGCCTAAGCTAAGGGACAGTAAGACCTTTTAATAAGCCACTATTTACCTGATTAACTGAAAAATCTCCTGTCAATATTACATACTGTATTAGAGTCCATAAGCTGGTCTGATAAAAATGTGTTATCAATAAATATAATACATTTCATAGAATAAGAACACATTCTATTACACTTTGACATTCTTAGTTTTAATTTGTCATTCTGAATTGATCTAGTAGTTCCATTTAATTGATAGGTTTCCAATCTAGCTATAAAAATTCTCCCTCCCGTATAAATCTATTAAACATTTTTGTGCCACCATGTAGCTAGCTTTAGGGTGCTTTAAGTACTTAGTGCAGAAGATAAAATAACTTCTTGAGTAAATCATTTTCTACACTAAACCCAGATACAAATGCCATTCTCCTGTTATAGGTGTGGTTTTAGATGCTCGAATTTCTTTATGTTACAACTATACAAAGTTTTTTCTATAACTGTTTTCGTTATTCATTTAACAACTTTGAATTCATTTAAAAATTTCTGTAAAAGTAAGTTTAACACATAACTCCATTTCCTCAACCTCATTCTTCATGCCAAGCTCCCCCTCTGTCACTCATCCTCTTCTCTCCATTCCCTCCGAGTAGCAGAGCTCTCCATTCCTGGTATACACGCATCATGGTTGAGCCACTCACTGTGGAGTATTTTCTTTTAAGAATAAGTATTGCCAAAACTTTCTAAATTTAAATGCAAACATGTCTTGCTTTCAATACAGAAACAAGAGAAACTAAAGGTAACGTTTCTCTAAGTAGTAACACCTGTAAGTTCTTTATTTGTTGCTGGATTTGCAGTTTACATTTTGTTTGTGCAATACTGGTGTTCATCTTGCTTTCAAAGTGATATTCTGATTTTTCTTTCTAGTTTTTGCTAAGTGGTGGTTTCCAAAGCATTGCAGAAAAATCTAGCTTTACTTTCTTCCCTCCGGACAGAAGTGTGTTTAAAGTTCACTATTCAAAGAAGGGGAAAGTTAAACTAGCGCACCAAAAGCAAGAAACAAATGAAAAAGATTCTTTTTCTTAAAAGTCTTAAAATTTACAAAGAGACAAACCTAACAAGGCCCAGTGATGTGAGGGCAAACCTAGGAGTCAACTGTAGAGGCAGCTCATTCATTGGTTTGCTCTGAGAACTTAGTAATGGCATTTAACTATTTTGTTCCTTCATCTCTAAAATAGAGTTAATAGTGTCAGCATGTAGACTAAATCATTGCAAAAATAAATATAAAAAGTTATGGAGAATCTTATTGTAAAGTTTTAGGTAAAAGCCAAATGTTAGTCAAAATGAAAGCAAATATAATGAACATTATTCCACTCAGATAAAGAAAAGACTGTCAATTTAGATTTAGAAATAACACTGAGTCTTTTAGAACAAGATAATTTTTATTAATTTTGTTTGTTTAACTTTAAAAGGAAAGAGCTGATAGATGATTGAATGGGTAAATAGGTAGATAGATGATATATAGATAGATAGCATTGATATAAATAATATTGAGGAAAAGAGACAAATTTCTCAGGCAGAAAAACTCCAAATAATTTATGTAGATATTCCACCCCAAAGGAAGGGAAGCATAACTCCCCATTTCTTAAGCATGGGATACACACAGTGGCTTTCATAGTGAGAAGAAGAAAGAGTAATTTTATAGTGGAGAAACCTGACAAACACTCCATCAGCCAGGTGATAAAGTAAACATCAATAGTCATAGATCATATTGATAGAATGTACCCTTGATATGATAGGATGAAAATGGCACTTTGTATTATCTTCCTCCAAAAAACACAACCCTCCCCCTGCCCATCACAAGAAAAACATTAGATAAATTCCAGTAGTAGAGGGGCATGCTAAAGTATACCTGATCAGTACTCCTCAAAACTGCCCAGGATATCAAAAAGCAAGAAAAAGTGTTAGAAACTATCACAGCCAAGATAACATGGTAATTACCACAACAACATCAGCTACCTTAATTGACATTTAAAGAAGACTACACCCAATAAATTCAGAATACACATTATTTTTAATGCATATGGTACATTCACCAATTTAAACCATAAGCCAGGCCATTAAACAAATATCAGTGGATTTCAAAAGAGCAAAATCTTACAAAGCATGTTCTCTAACCAAAGCAGAATATTGACATCATCACAGCTAGATAAAGTAGAATCTTTGAAGGTGAGGCCCACATATTTGGTACTTTTTTCAACCACCCCCGGTGATTCTAATGAGAGGCAGTGTTGAAAACCAGCGATTTAGAAATGGCAGCAACTAGCGCGGGAAACAGCCAAACGAGATAAAAATGGCTGTATCTGGTGAGTAGGGTGGGAATGGGAAGGTGAGGAGAGGCAGATCATCATTTTTCATATAAGTTCTTCTCTATTATTTAATTTTTTTAATCATGTGTATGTTTGGCTTTGATAAAATTTCAAATTTACTACTTATAATTTCTTCCTCAGAGATGCATTCCCTGAGCTCCCTCATGTAAGTGGATTCTCTGTTATTATTCTCTATCTCTGGACTCTCTCTTCAAGGTACCTATTCCAATTTTAAATTACTTTTTTTGTGTGTTTACTGTTTATTGAATATCTCATTCTCTAGCTTCTGAGCTCCACAGGGAGGAGATCCACACCTGTTTTATTCACCAATATATACCCAATTACTTAGCACACAGTAGGTATTCAACATATATTAGTTAAATTAATGAATTATTAAATGGCTGGATTTTTCTTTTTTACAATAAACATGTATTATTGTCATAAGAAGAAAACTAATGCATTTTTAATATAAATAGTTATATAAATCAGAATGGATGTGGTAAGCACATTCATACTTAAATTCCTTTCCTAGTTTAGTCAGTTAAAGATGAAAAGAGATTCTCACAAAAAAAAAAAAGACAAATTTATGAAGTGTTAGATGTGTTAATTAGCTCAGTGGGGGAGAATCCTTACACAATGTGTAGCCACGTATATCAAATCACCACAACGTGCACTTTAAATGTCTTACAACTTTGTCAATTATACCTCAATAAAGCAAAAAAAAGAAAATTTTTTTAATGAAAGAAGAAATACAATGCATTTTCAAGGCTCGTTTTACGTTTTCTAAGGTCCTTATGCTTTTATTTTATGATCTCTTACTCAAATATTTTTATAAAATCTAAAGATTTGCGGGGAAGATGGAGACACTTAGATTAAATGTTCATGTTTAGAAATAATTCTATATGTTGCTTTTGAATAGTAGATAGTTTGCTATTTTTCTACTTTTAGGGAAAGATTAATTTATGGTTTCTCCAAAAAAAAACACATTTCTCTCACTCATTTCTCTTTTATGCTCTATGTACCTAATCTTTAGGGACACTAAACTGACCTAGGTTCATGGGAAGGATGACAGCTGTTTCAACCTAGTGACCTTTGGAAGACATTTCCCTCCCTCCTACCCATTCCTCCTGCAAATGTAGTAAATGGTGAAAGCCAGTCAACAGTAAATTTTTTAGATTATTATGTTTCTTCAAATATTATTAATATTCACAAGAAAAGGATGCCTTAATTTTGGTCACAGCTTTGTAAATGTCCTTTTATTTACACCAAATTGTGAGTAGGAGGCATCAAAGTACAAGATGGATTGGTTTGGGGTTTTTTTTTTAATTTTTTTTATTTATTATTTTATTTTATTATTTTTTTTAATTTTTGGCTGTGTTGGGTGTTCGTTGCTGCGCATGGGCTTTTCTCTAGTTGCGGCGAGTGGGGGCTACTCTTCGTTGTGGTGCACAGGCTTCTCATTGCGGTGGCTTCTCTTGTTGTGGAGCACGGGCTCTAGGTGTGCAGGCTTCAGTAGTTGTGGCTCACGGGCTGTAGAGCGCAGGCTCAGTAGTTGTGGTGCACGGGCCTAGTTGCTCCGCAGCATGTGGGATCTTCCTGGACCAGGGCTCGAACCCATGTCCCCTGCATTGGCAGGAGGATTCTTAATCACCGATGGGTTGGTTTTTGTTTTGCACCAAGTATGCAAGTCCCCTCCAGTGGGATGATGAACAAACATGTTTACCATCCACACTGTGTCTCAAACCAAATGCAAATGCATATTCGTCTGTCAACAAAAGCCACATTTTGTATTTTGTGTTTTAAAAGTTGAGCAATATATTATACCCTTTGGAATTAATTGAAATCTAAGATTTACAATAGGCTGAGAAGATTCAATTGCATAAAGATAATATTTCACAAAGATCAATAACAATTAAAGCTGTGGTCTTTTTAAAAGGTTATCATTTTCTTAAAAAACAAACTCTAAGAAAAGCAAAAAATATTTTAAGTTATAGAAACAATATAGTTAATAATATCATAAGGTTTCTGACTATTGTAATTTTTTTAAGAGGACTTTATACTGCAAGTGTTCCTGACTTCAGTGTAAGTAGGAATATCAGTTGGTTTCCCTCCAGAGCCTTGAGATCACGGAGGAAGAATTGTTTTATCCAGGTACCAACAATTCCTTGACACTCAGCCCTAATCCAAAGGTCTCCCTCTTCTTTGTACTCAGAAGAAGGAGGGGGGTTGTCCGCTCCTTAGCTGTCAGTGTCTTTCTGCCCTATACCCTTCCCCACCCCCCGAAGTGGCCGCTTCTTTACATGAAGAGTTTAGCCAGCTTCTCTTAGACAGGGCATCTCCTCCAAGAATCAGAACTCACTTCACTGATGGTCACCACCTGGAATGCTCCACTATGGACCTCTTCCCTGAATGGCGCCTACCCCCAAAGTTTTGATGTTACCAAGTTTTGGATCTCTTCCCCAGCATTTTGCCATTAAAATGACTACTAGTCTCTAAACCTAAGTTCCAAGGTTGAGTTTTCCCAGGAAAGGGAATTCTGATTGGCTTATTGTACATCAAGAATCTCTTGGGTCCAAATATCAAGGTAATAAAACATTTTAATAGCATAAAGGGCAAAACCCACATAAATTATATTTCAATAAATACCCCAGAAAAGCATTTGACAAAATCCAATACCCGTTTATTAAAAATGTTTAGGGAGCTTCCCTGGCAATGCAGTGGTTAAGAATCTGCCTGCCAATGCAGGGGACACGGGTTCGAGCCCTGGTCTGGGAAGATCCCACATGCCGCAGAGCAACTAGGCCCGTGAGCCACAACTACTGAGCCTGCGCGTCTGGAGCCTGTGCTCCGAAATGGGAGAGGCCGCGACAGTGAGAGGCCCGCGCACCACGATAAAGAGTGGCTCCCGCTCGCCACAGCTGGAGAAAGCCCTCGCACAGAAACGAAGACCCAACACAGCCAAAAATAAATAACTAAATAAATAAATTTATTTTTAAAAAATGTTCAGTAAAGTAAGAATAAAGGGAACCTCCTTAACCTGATAAAGGGCATCTATGAAAAATCCAGATTAAACATCATACTTAATGGAGAAAGACTAAATATTTCCCTCTAAAATCAGGAAAAGCAAAAAGATGTCTGCTTACCCCACGTCTATTCAACTTTGTACTAGAGGTACTAGTGAGGGCAATTAGGCAAGAAAAAGAAATAAAAGATATTCAGATTGGAAGGGAAGACGTAAAACTATCTTTATTTGCAGGTGACATGACATGATCTTGTATATAGAAAATCCTAAGGAATCTATTTTTTAAAAAACTATTAGAATTAATAAACTAATTTAACAATGTTATAGGATACAAGATCAATACACAAAAGTTAGTTGTATTTCTATACATTGGCAATGAAACTATTTGAAAATGAAACTAAGAAACCAATTCCACTTACAATAGCAATATGCTGTTACAAAAATAAAATGCTTAGATAAAAATTTTGCAAACTATGTATAAGACGTACACTGAGAACTACAAAACTTTTTTTTTTTTTTTCGGTACGTGGGCCTCTCACTGTTGTGGCCTCTCCCGTTGTGGAGCACAAACTCCGGACGCGCAGGCTCAGCGGCCATGGCTCACGGGCCCAGCTGCTTCGCGGCATGTGGGATCTTACCAGTCCGGGGCACGAACCCGTGTCCCCTGCATCGGCAGGCGGACTCTCAACCACTGCGCCACCAGGGAAGCCTGACAAAACGTTCTTGAAAGAAGTTAGCAAAGATCTAAACAAAGGAGAAATATCCATGTATCAGAAAATTTAATATTGTTAAGATGGCAATATTCTCAAATGGATCTATAAGTTCAACACAATCCCATCAAAACCACAGCTAGCTGGGGTTTTTGCAGAAAATAATAAGGTAGTGCTAAAATTCATTTGGAAATGCAAGAGATCCAGAACTGACAAATCCATCTTGAAAAAGAACAAAGTTGGAAGACCTCACACTTCCTGATTTCAAATTTATGTCCAACTGATTTTAAACACCCTGATTTTACTACCCTAACTATGCTGATTTCCTTACATTTAGTGGTACTCAACTTTAGCAGCCCCATTTCATGTAAGTTTTCATTACAAATGGTCTCAGATCAATTTTGGATGTAAGTGGCAATAAAATATAAATAACTAGATGAAAATAATATATAGAACCTCAATAAATTAGTGAATTAAACTTCACTCCGGACAGAGAGAGGTACTGGATGAAGATGGCATTCTTTAATATGAAAATGGAATTTCTCAGAAAAAGATCTGTTGGGTATTTGGGATGGCAAGAAAAATTCTGTTAACCCAATGAATTAGAAAAAAATGTAGAACTTTTAAATAGCATTTTTAACAGGATAGTGGTCACATTATAAGGATGCATTTTTAGGCTTGGGCAGAGTTGCAGGACATTGAGATGTGCATGAAATGCTCTCTTCTCAAATCAGTGCATCTTTTCCCAACAGGAAATTTTTGCACAGCATCAGGACAAAGATGCCTCCAGGACCCTGGCAACTTTCCTTCTATAACTCAGTCTGAGGTACCTTGAGGCGGGGAATTCCACTGGGAAGCAAGAACTGGATTTATCTCCGTTTCTTGATTTCCTCCCCACGATTGCCTAGAAGGGTTAAGCAACTGTTGTGAATGTCTTCAGCACTCATTAATAAAGCTGCTCTCTAGCTTCCTCCATTTGACAAATAGGCTCCAGAATTCAGCCATAAGCAAGGGCAACATTTTTGCTCTCCAGATAACCCATGCCCACACTTTTGACATCTAACTCATGCCTGTATTTTTACTTCTTGGGCAATTTTCTCCAGTTGGAAGCAAGAGAGAGATACAGCAGAAGGGAAAGTCAGAGAGCTTCCAGTGAGAAGGACTTGACACACGTTGCTGGCTTTGATACATAGGGGTCCAAATGCAAGGACCAGAGTGACATCTCTAGGAGCAAAGACAAGTCCCTGGCTTGCAGCAAGCCAGGAAATGGGAAGTTCCTTCCTGCAATCATAAGGAACTGGACTCTTCCAACAATCAGACTGAGTTTGGAAATGGAGTCCTCCCAGAGCCTCTAAATAAGAACCCGGCCAACACCTTGATTTCCTAGAAATCCAGAGCAGAGAACCCAGCTTAACCATCTCTGACCTACAGAATTGTGATAATAAATTTGTGTTGTTTTAAGCACTAAGTTTATGGTAATTTGTTATAGCCGCGATAGAAAACTAATACAAACAGATAACTATAGTGTTCATCATGTAACAGTACTGTGTCAAGCATTTGAGATGCATCACCTCAATCAATCGCACAACTTCTATTGTCCCAGTTTCAAAACTGAGAAATGTAGCCTGCTCGCAGACTCAAGTCACCCAGCTGGCCCATCCCAGCAGGGCCAGGATAGCAACTATCCATCTGTATGTGACTCCAGAACCCTTGACAATTTCTATACAATGGTCAATTTTTGCTACTCAATAATGATATGTAGGGACTTCCCTGGTGATGCAGTGGTTAAGAATCCACCCGCTAGACACCCCTGGTGGCACAGTGGTTAAGAATCTACCTGCCAATGCAGGGGACACGGGTTCGAGCCCTGGTCTGGGAAGATCCCACATGCTGCGGAGCAACTAAGCCCATGCACCACAACTACTGAGCCTGCGCTCTCTAGAGCCCACGAGCCACAACTACTGAAGCCTGCGCGCCTAGAGCCTGTGCTCCACAACAAAGAGAAGCCACCACAATGAGAAACCCGCGCACTGCAATGAAAAGTAGTCCCGCTCGCTGCAACTAGAGAAAGCCCAAGCACAGCAACAAAGACCCAATGCAGCCAAAAATAAATAAATAAATAATAAACAAATAAATTTATTTTAAAAATAATATGTCTAGAGGATCCAAGTTTTAAATACACACAAACATACTTATGCACTCACATATGTATATACATTAAAAATTTCTGAAACGAAATACACCAAAATATTCAGAATAGTATGTTGTTAGGATTACCACTTGTTACTTCACTGTACTTTGATTACCACTTGTTACTTCATTGTATTTACAATGAGTATATTTTCCTCGCATAAAATTTTTATTTCCATTTTTTTAGTTAAAAGATGAAATTTATTAAGGAGAGTCCAACCAGAGTACCAATCACTTCCTTTGTCTTATTTCCAGAGGCTCGCACACTCAAAGACTCTCATCACATACCCAGGCCTCAGGCTCCAGCTGCAGCACCAGTCTGAATGCTTCCTTCCCTTTCAGGCTCCCAGGTCCCCAAGGGAGGCCAAGAACTATCCTGGGCCCTCTCTCAGGATGGAAGCCCACCTCACTCCTTGCTGGGGAGGCCAAGCTCTGGTGTCAGAGTCTGAGGGACACACTCCTCCTGTATTTTCTCTTTAGGCTTCCCTATATCACTGAGACCATTAAATCTCTGTGGCAGATACTGTTAGTTAGATAGGGTAAGAGCTTTTCCCAACTCCCTTCTCTCTTGCCTACCTCTCACTATAGTGGCTAGAAGAGTGAGAAACTAGATTCTCAGTGTCCATTGCAAGTAGGGGTAACTGTGTGGCTCAGGTCTGATTATGAGACTTGCGTGAAAGTCCACCTGGGGGTTTTCTGGCAGAGTTTTTGTATTTCCTTTCAATCTGTGAAACATTGTACTCTTTATTTTTATCTTGAATGCAGACATGATGTCTGGAGCTACAGCAGTAACCTTATGGTCATGAAACATTGACCATGAGGACAAACTGCTAACAAGTTAGGGGGACATAAAGCAGAAAGATAAAGTCTGGTTCATTGATAGCATCATTAGCAGCTGAAACAAATGTTAGCAACTCCTGTCTCAACTTATTATGTGTTAAAAATAAACCCTTATCTTAAAAATCGAGTAAACTCCATTCCTATCTCAACTGACTGGCACAGACTTTATAGTACTGGTGCTCTTTTCTGTGAGACGCAAAGATCAGAGAGAGAGAACAAGGGAGAGGGGAGAAGGAAGAACGAATTTGGGGAAATCTGTTTGTGAGTGTTTTCAACATGTAGGTGGCTTCAAGCCCCTAATTTTGTCATGTCCCATAAATCCCTATGCTGAAACCAAGACATCATGCTTATTGCTTATGACACAGATTTCAGCCCACAGCGTCTACTTCAAGGACACAGTAAGATTAAAAGATTAGATTCAGTCATGTGACCTACAGGATCACGCAGCCGATGATTCTTGCTCCAAATAATTTTTTTCATGAATAACTAATAAAATGGAATGCCACAACTTATCCCTGTGGCATACTACGGGCCACCTGGAGCAGTCTGTCTACTCCAAGTGCCAGCACTAAGAGGATACATTGTCTGAAGACTTTAACAAAACAGTAAAAAAACCGACTACATGTCTTTTATGTAGGATGGGCAACTCTAAATATCTGGGATAAAACGTTCCTATCTGAAGAAATCTTTTGTTGGCTGGTCTAAGTTCTAAATTCTGTGGTCCTTGTTGAATTTTAATACTATAGGTGGAAGCTTCAAATTAACACACTTTCATTTCCTGTCCTCTTATAAACGTTGACAGTTAATCGGGAAAATCCCCATCATACAGTCATTGCTCAAAAAACAGGGACTCAATTACATGTCGTCAAGAGAGAGAGTTCCTAATGTTTTGAGCTCTGTGAGCTTGCTGTAGTCAAAGCTCATGTCATTCATCCCTGTGGTATTGCATTTAAACAGGAGATTAAAATTGAACATTGCTGGCACAGTGAGTGACTAAGCAAAGAAACATAACTTGAGTTATTTCAATTCTCTCATTTTAAGTGAACGGTTGGAATTTTCACATGTATGTAAATTTTTAAATAGTGACAACCAGTGTAGAGGGGGCGGAGTCAAGATGGAGGTGTGGGAAGACAATGAGTTAGCGTCTCCCCACAACTAGGGCACCTGCTGGCCACTGGTAGGGGACCCTGATGCCCAAGGAGATGGGAGAAACCCCCAAGTGAACCAGTAGGATGTGTGGGGACAGAGAGGGGAGGAGAAGTGGAGGCCAGACAGGATCGGTGCCCCTGAGGCCGGGGAGATCAGGAGAGGTAGGCAGGAGGGGCCCTCCAGGAGGAGCAGGAGAGGAGTGGAGGGTGATTACCTGGGCCACTTGGCCTGCAGAGCGTGCTGAGCTCCCAGGCCAGTACCCCCACTCCAAAGGCCCCTCCAGGCCATGTGGGTCCTGGGGACATAGGAGGAAGGTGGGGGAGATCAGGAGAGGCAGGTGGGATGGGCCCTCCAGGAGAAGCAGGAGAGGAGCAGAGGGCATTTACTGTGCTCACTTGAGCCCATGAAGCCTGCTGGGCTCCCAGGTGAGGTCCCCTGCCCTCTGAGACCAGAGGTGGGGGGCATGTCTGGACCCCTTCTGTTCCTTGAGCCTAAGCCCCACCACCACAGCCCCCAGGGTCTTTTCCAGCCCTGTGGGTCCTAACCATAGGCCCCACCCACTGCCCAAACCTTGCCCTTGCTTAGGCCCCACCCTCCACAGCCAAAGCCTTTTGCCCCCACTTTTTTTTTTCCCTCCTCCTCTTTTTTACTATTATGGTACTGTTGTACCTTCTGGTTGTTGATTCATCTATATTTTTATTTTTATATTCTTATCTAGCATATCTGTTAGTTTCCTAGTCTAATTTTATTTTTTACTTTGTTATTTTCTCTCTCTCTCTCTCTTTTTTTTTTTATCACCCCATGCAGTTTGCGGGATCTTGGTTCATGGGCCAGGGGTTGGGCTGAAGCTCCTGTAGTGGGAGCTCCATGTCAGAACCACTGGGCTAACAGAGAACCTCAGATCCCAGGGAATATTCATCAGAATGAGGTCTCACAGAGGTCTTCATCTCAGCATCAAGACCCAGCTCTACCCAACAGCCTACAAACTCCAGTGTTGGAAGCCTCAGGCCAAACAACCAGTAACACAGGAACACAATCCCACTCATAATAAAAAAAAAACAACAAATGAGATGGCAAAAAAATATGTCACAGGTGAAGGAACAAGGTAAAAACCTACAAGACCAAATAAAAGAAGAGGAAATAGGCAATCTACCTGAAAAAGAATTCAGAGTAATGATAGTAAAGATGATCCAGAATCTCAGAAATAGAATGGAGGCAAGGATTGAGAAAATACAAGAAATATTTAACAAAGGTCTAAAAGAACTAAATAACAAACAAACAGAGATGAACAACACAATAACTGAAATGAAAAATACACTAGAAGGAATCAATAACAGAATAACTGAGGCAGAAGAACGAATAAGTGAGCTGGAAGACAAAATGGTGGAAATAACTGCCAAGGAGCAAAATAAAGAAAACGAATGAAAAGAATTGAAGACTATATCAGAGACCTCTGGGACAACAGTAAATGCACCAACATTCAAATTATAGGGGTCCCAGAAGATGAAGAGAAAAAGAAAAGTTCTGAGAAAATATTTGAAAAGATTATAGTCAAAAACTTCCCTAACATGGGAAAGGAAATAGTCAATCAAGTCCAGGAAGCAAAGAGAGTCCCATACAGGATAAACCCTAGGAAAAACACACCAAGACACATATTAATCAAACTAACAAAAATTAAATTCAAAGAAAAAATATTAAAAGCAGCAAGGGAAAAACAAAAAAATAACATACAAAGTAATCCCCATAAGGTTATCAGCTGATTTTTCAGCAGAAACTCTGCAGGCCAGAAGGGAGTAGCAGGATATACTTAAAGTGATGAAAGAGAAAAACCTACAACCAAGATTACTCTACCCAGCAAGGATCTCATTCAGATTTGATGGATTTCAGATTTCAGCCAAGCAAAAGCTAAGAGAATTCAACACCACCGAACCAGCTTTACAAAAAATGCTAAAAAAACTTCTCTAGGTGGGAAAAACAAGAGAAAAAAAAGACCCACAAAAACAAACCCAAAACAATTAAGAAAATGGTAATAGGAACATACATATCTATAATAACCTTGAAGGTAAATGGATTAAATGCCCCAACCAAAAGACACAGACTGGCTGAATGGATACAAAAACAAGACCCATATGTATGCTGTCTACAAGAGGCCCACTTCAGACCTAGGGACACATACAGACTGAAGGTGAAGGGATGGAAAAAGATATTCCATGCAAATGGAAATCAAAAGAAAGCTGGAGTAGCAATACTCATATTAGATAAAATAGACTTTAAAATAAAGACTGTTACAAGAGATAAAGAGGGACACTACATAATGATCAAAGGATTAATCCAAGAAGACGATATAACAATTATAAATATATATGCACCCAACATAGGAGCACCTCAATACCTAAGGTGAATGCTAACAACCAAGAAAGGAGAAATTCACTGTAACACAATAATAGTAGGGGACTTTAACACGCCACTTACAACAATGGACAGATCATTCAAACAGCAAATAAATAAGAAAACACAAGCTTTAAATGACACAATAGACCAGATAGATTTAATTGATATTTATAGAACATTCTACCCAAAAGTGGCAGAATACACTTTCTTCTCAAGTGAGCATGGAACATTCTCCAAGATAGATCACATCTTGGGACACAAATCAAGCCTTGGAAAATTTAAGAAAATTGAAATCATATCAAGTACCTTTTCTGACCACAACGCTATGAGATTGGAAATCAATTACAGGAGAAAAAAACTGTAAAAAAAAACCAAATACATGGAGGCTAAACAGTGTGCTACTAAATAACCAAGAGATCACTGAATAAATCAAAGAAGAAATTAAAAAATACATAGAAACAAATGACAATGAAAACACGATGACCCAAAACCTACTGGACGCAGCAAAAGCAGTTCTAAGAGGGAAGTGTATAGCAATTCAATCTCAAGAAACAAGAAAAATCGCAAATAAACAATCTAAACCTACACTTAAAACATCTAGAGAAAGAAGAACAAAGAAAATCCAAAGTAAGTAGAAGGAAAGAAATCATAAAAATCAGAGCAGAAATAAATGAAATAGAAAAGAAGAAAACAATAGCAAAGATCAGTAAAACTAAAAGCTGGTTCTTTGAGAAGATAAACAAAATTGATAAACCCTTAAACTCATCAGAAAAATAGGTAGAGGATGCAAATCAATAAAATTAGAAAAGAAAAAGGAAAAATCACAACTGATACTGCAGAAATACAAAGGATTATAAGAGACTACTACAAACAACTATGTGCCAATAAAATGACAACCACGAAGAAATGGACAAATTCTTTGAAAAGTACAATCTTCCAAGACTGAATCAGGAAGAATTAGAAAATATAAACAGACCTATCACAAGTAATGAAACTGAAACCATAATTTAAAATATTCCAACAAACAAAAGTCCAGGACCAGATGGCTTCACAGGCGAATTCTATCAAACATTTAGAGAAGAGCTGACACCGATCCTTCTCAAACTCTTCCAAAAAATTGCAGAGGGAGAAACATTCCCAAATTCATTTTATGAAGCCACCATCACCCTGATACCAAAACCAGAAAAAAAAGAAGATTATAGACCAACATCACTGATGAACATACATGCAAATATCCAGAACAAAATACTAGCAAACAGAATCCAACAGCACATTAAAAGGATCATACACCATGATTAAGTGGGATTTATCCCAAGAACGCAAGAATTCTTCAATATATGCAAATCGATCAATGTGATACACCAGATTAGCAAATTAAGGAATAAAAACCATATGATCATCTCAATAGATGCATAAAAAGCTTTTGACAAAATTCAACACAAATTTGTGATAAAAAACTCTCCAGAAAATGGGCATAGAGGGAATGTACCTCAACATAATAAAGGTCATATATGGCAAACCCACAGCAAGCATCATACTCAATGGTGAAAACTGAAAGCATTTCCACTAAGATCAGGAAGAAGACAGGGATGTCCACTCTCGCCACTCTTATTCAGCATAGTTTTGGAAGTCCTAGCCATGGCAATCAGAGAAGAAAAAGAAATAAAAGGAATACAAATTGGAAAAGAAATAAAACTGTCACTGTTTGTGGATGACACGGTACTATACATAGAAAATCCTAAAGATGCTACCAGAAAACTACTAGAGCTAATCAATGAATTTGGTAAGGTTGCCAGAGACAAAAATAATGCACAGAAATCTCTGGCATTCCAATACACCAACAACAAAAAATCAGAAAGAGAAATTAAGGAAACAATGCCATTTACCATTGCAACAAAAAGAATAAAATACCTAGGAATAAACCTGCCTAAGAAGGCAAAAGACTTGTACTCAGAAAACTATAAAACACTGATGAAAGAAATCAAAGATGACATAAACAGATGGAGAAATATACCATGTTCTTGGATTGGAAGAATCAACATTGTAAAAATGACTATACTACCCAAAGCAATCTACAGATTCAATGCAATCCCTATAAAATTACCAATGGCATTCTTCACAAAATTAGAACAAAAAATTTTACAATTCGTATGGAAACACAAAAGACCTCAAATAGCCAAAGCAATCTTGAGAAAGAAAAATGGAGTTGGAAGAATCAGATTCCCTAACTTCAAACTATACCACAAAGCTACAGTAATCAAGACAGTATGGTACTGGCACAAAAACAGAAATGTAGATCAATGGTACAGGATAGAATGCCCAGAGATAAACCCACGCACATATGGTCACCTAATTCATGACAAAAGAGGCAAGAACATACAATGGAGAACAGACAGCCTCTTCAATAAGTGGTGTTGGGGAAAGTGGACAGCTACATGTAAAAGAATGAAATTCGAACACTCCCTAACACCATACACAAAAATAAACTCCAAATGGATTAAAGACCTAAATGTAAGACCAGACATTATAAAACTCTTAGAGGAAAACATAGGAAAAACACTCTTTGACATAAACCACAGCAAGATCTTTTTTGACCCATCTCCTAGAGTAATGGAAATAAAAACAAAAATAAACAAATGGGACTTAATTAAACTTAAAAGCTTTTGCACAGCAAAGGAAACCATAAACAAGACCAAAAGACAACCCTCAGAATGGGAGAAAATATTTGTAAATGAAACAACAAAGGATTAATCTCCAAAATATACAAACAGCTCATGGGGCTCAATATCAAAAAAAAAACAATCGAATTAAAAAATGGGTGGAAGACCTAAATAGACATTTCACCAAGGAAGACATACCGATGGCCGAGAGGCACATGAAAAGATGCTCGACATCATTAATTATTAGAGAAATGCAAATCAAAACTGCAATGAGGTATCACCTCACACTGGTCAGAATGGCTATTATCAAAAAATCTAGAAACAATAAATGCTGGAAAGGGTGTGGTGAAAAGGGAACCCTCCTGCCCTGTTGGTGGGAATGTAAATTGATACAACCACTATGGAAAACAGTATGGAGGTTCCTTACAAAACTAAAAATAGAGCTACCATACGACCCAGAAATCCCACTACTGGGCATATACCCTGAGAAAACCATAATTCAAAACGATACATGTACCACAATGTTCACTGCAGCACTATTTACAGTAGCCAGGAAACGGAACCAACCTAAATGTCCATCAACAGATGAATGGATAAAGAAGATGTGGCACATATATCCAATGGAATATTACTCAGCCATAAATAGAAATGAAATTGAGTTATTTGTAGTGAGGTGGATGGATATAGAGTCTGTCATACAGAGCGGAGTAAGTCAGAAAGAAAAAACAAATACCATATTCTAACGCATATACATGGAATCCAGAAAAAAAAAAGTGGTACTGATGAACCTAGTGACAGGGCAGGAATAAAGACGTAGACGTAGAGAATGGACTTGAGGACGTGGGGTGGGAGGAGGAAGCTGGGGCAAAGTGAGAGTAGCATCGACATATATACACTACTGAATGTAAAACAGTTAGCTAGTGGGAAGCAGCAGCATAGCACAGGGAGATCAGCTCGGTGCTTTGCCATGACCTAAAGGGATGGGATAGGGAGGATGGAAGGGAGGCTCAAGAGGGAGAGGATATGGGGACATATGTATGCATATGGCTGACTCACTTTGGTGTACAACAGAAACTAACACAGTATTGTGAAGCAATTATACTCCAATAAAGATCTATTTTAAAAAAAATAGAGACAACCAGTATAAACTGCAAACTATCGATATAATGATTTTCTTTTGTTAAGTGAACATTTTGGCTTGTGCATGAACTATTTTTATGAATTTGAATATTATCAAAATTTAGTGTCTTTTAAAAAATTCTTTTATTTTTATATAATTTTTAAAACTTACTTTCCACTTACAGTTATTACAGAATATTGGCTTTACTCCCTGTGCTGTACAATACATCCTTGAGCCTACCTTACACCCAATAGTTTGTAGCTCCCACTCCCCCACCCCTATATTCCCCCTTTCTCCCTCCCCACTGGTAACTACTAGTTTGTTCTCTATACCTATGAGTCTGCTTCTTTTTTGTTGTATTCACTAGTTTGTTGTATTTTTTAGATTCCACATATAAGTGATATCATGCAGTGTTTGTCTTTCTCTGTCTGACTTACTTCACTTAGCATAATGCCCTCCAAGTCCATCCATGTTGTTGCAAATGGCAAAATTTCATTGTTTTTAATGGCTGAGTAATATTCCATTGTATATATACCCCCACATCTTCTTTATCCATTCATCTGTTGATGGGCATTTAAATTGTTTCCATGTCTTGGCAATTGTAGATAATGCTGTTGTGAAAATTGGGGTGCATGTATCTTTTTGAGTTAGTGTTTTGGAGATTTTTAAGTATATACTCAGGAGCAGAATTGCTGGGTCATATGGTAGTTCTATTTTTAGTTTTTTGAGAAACCTCCATACTGTTTTCCACAGTGGCTGCACCAATTTACATTCCCACCAACAGTGCACAAGGATTCTCTTTTCTCCACATCCTCGCCAAATTTGTTATTTTTGTTCTTTTTGAAGATAGCCATTCTGAGAGGTGTGAGGTGATATTTCATTGTGGTTCTGATTTGCATTTCTCTGTTGATTAGCAATGCTGAGAATCTTTTCATGTGCCTGTTGGCCATCTACATTTCCTCTTCGGAAAAATGTATATTCAATTCTTCTGCCCATTTTTTAATTGGGTTGTTTGTTTTTTTGATGTTGAGTTGTATGAGCTGTTTATATATGTTGGATATTAATCCCTTATTGGTCATATCATTGCTCCAAATAATTTTAAATTCTTTAAATATCATTGTACTGCCTAGTTCTCCTTTAGGTTAAACATAGACGCAAAAATATCATTAGCTAATATTATAAATTAATGATACCATAATTCTTCAACTGTTACATATTATTCTTCTAAGTGACCTTTGAGTTAATTAGAAGAATTAGGACTAGGTCCTGATCTCTCTGCCCACATTAGGGGCCAACTGAATTGAGCTTCTTTAACACATTTCATAAGTAATATTATTCAGACTCTTCACATTTATCTTCAACATCAAGTCCTTCATTGAAGGTATTCATTTCATCATTGAAGCTACCTTCTTCTGGGTCATCTAACATCATTTTTCAAAGCACATTACTGTCACTTCCAACTTTTTGAAATATAGCCTTGTTTGAATGTAGTATGGTTTGTATCATTAAAAACTTAATCCTAAATCACAAGAATTATTTGCATAACATCAGGTAAATTGGTTTTTGTTTGTTTTAACCTTTTTAAAGTGATATTTAAAAAATTTCTTTACAACAGTGGTCTCAAAGGTGGCCCTAGACCCAGGCATCAACATCACCTGGCACCTTGTTAGAAATTCACATTCTCAGGCTTTACCCAGACTCACTGAATCAGAAACTCTGGTGATGGGGCCCAGCAAGCTGGGTTTTAATAAGCCCTATAGATGATTCTGATACATGCTACAATTTAAGAACCACTACTTTAGAACAACATCTAAGTGTTGCAATTATGAGGTCATTTCCTTAAAAAATAATTCAGTTAAAGTGTGTGTGCCTCTTTTTTTAAACTGATTTTGCTGCTATAGAAACTGTTTAGAAACACTCCAACCATGTTATCTAAAATAATAATTCCTGTCACATACTATCCCTAGACCCTGCTTTATTTCCTATATAACATGTTAATTATCAGACATTATATACTGTTTGTTCAGTATCTGTCTCCCCCACTAGAATGCACACTTCATGACAGCAAGGACTTCGTTTTGTTCATGACTATCTCCCAAACACCTTGAACAGTGCCTGGTCCTATTGGAAATGAAGGAATTATTGGGATAATTTCAGGCTAACATGTCTTCTTGAGCTACACTAGATCACATAGCTGAATATAGGCTCAAAGAATCATGGAGAAAACGGCTAAGATTTGGTTTAAAGTTGCTCTCACTGAGGTTTCCTACTAAATCAGCAATAAGCAGTACAAAGAATTTGCATCGTGTAAGGAATGTAAGGACATAAATTAGTGGGCACACCTCCCTTCATTGCTAGTATAAGCACTCAGTCATTGGGTGGTTAGCTTCCCAAAGAAGTGAGGAAAACACCAGGTCAAGGAAGCTCTGGTTTGTGGGCTCATTCAGCATGGGGAAGGCCATAAAACCACCTACTACCACACACAGAAGTCTTGATAGCTCTTGTAATTTTTTAAATTCCAGGCATAAGACAAATAGAAAAATACATATAGATAATTTTTTAAGTTTTCTGTCATTGAAGCTAATGCATTATGAAGATACTAACTGAGGAGTGGAGAGGAAAAGAACTTTTCACAAGCTGATTGTTTCTTGAAACAAGTTAAGGGGTTTTGTTTTTATTTTCTGTTTCTTCTGATGCTGAACTGCAGTAACTTTATATTCACACTGATGAAAAGAATTCTCGGGGCTTCCTTGGTGGCAAAGTGGTTGGGAATCCGCCTGCCAATGCAGGCGACACGGGTTTGAGCCTTGGTCTGGAAGGATCCCACATGCCGTGAAGCGACTAAGCCCGTGAGCCACGACTACTGAGCCTGTGCTCTGGAGCCCGTGAGCCACAGCTGCTGAGGCCCATTTAAGAGTCCATTTGTTAGACAAAGTATGAGGAAATGTGCTCTATTTTATCACTTTCTTGTTTGTTTTCAAAATGGCCATTTAAATACAGATAACAGTTACACAGGACAAACTGGAGAAGCAGGTTCCGCCAGCCTGCCCAGCTCACCTGTAACCTGATCTCTCCGTTCAGATGGCATTCGGATGGCAGAACCAGCAATGTGGTGTAACAGGGTTGGACACTTGCCGATGCTGAGCCCCCAAACGCAAGAAGCAGCCCTCCTGTTGAGAACTGTGGAGGTTAGGACAAATCACGACTTGACATACTCTACTAACAAAACTTCACAACAGAGTAGAAAAAGGAAGCCCACGCAAAAGGGGATAAAGAAAAGGCAAAGAGAAGGCACCATATAACACCTAAGTTTTTCTTAGAAGATGAAGCCAAGAAATATAAAACATGAATGTGTACCCCAGTTTTATCCATGGAATTCAAATAGATAGTTTTACTTTTACCAAGGTTTCCACACTTGGTTTCTGTGCCCCAAAAATATGAACACCCTAAAATATGCACATTCTTTTTCATGTGGGATATACCATTTTCTTAAAACAATGTGTTTCTTAAAACAATAAGTTTGCTTTTCTTGTGGTTATTCTGTCTAGACAAATAAAACTATATATAATTAATATAAACATTTATCATAAAACTTACAAAATTATGTAAATGATCATTACAAACAAACGTGTTTAGCACCTATTTTGTCAATAACCCATCGACTCTGATAATCTTCACTTTCCTCTGTTTTTTTGCCTGCCCTAAGACAAGGGAATTCCTAACCCTAACCTCTCCTAATTTTTTATTCTGGCAGCTAAAATGAAAGATTCCAATAGTAACAAAATTAAGTGATCAGGGGAAGTGAGTGACGTATTGAAACGTTCACCCAGAGACCTGGCCTCTGGACCTACAATCTTTAAAAGACTAGCGAGAGCACTCGCAAGGTGCCCATGACGCTTCTTTTTGTAGAAAATTGCTTAACTTCTTAGAGCCCCCTTTTGCTTCGTATGAAAATAGGGCATTATTACAATTATAAAATACCTAAGTGGTTTTTAGGTCCCTTCCAGCTCTAAAAAGTACGTAATTCAAAGCTGCTAAAAATAAACACTTTAAAAATTGACTGTGATATATAAGCATATGTATACACATACATATGCACGCACACACACACACACACACATACACACACGGTTTCGCTGTGAAAAGGGGAGGGACTACACAGTATTTTGTACCAGAATTTTACAGTGCATCAGTATCAAAACGTTTTTGTTCCTGAAAAAAAAGTTTCAGGCTGGCGTCGGCTCTGCAAGTGGAGTTCTTCTGAGAAACCAGGTTTCAGCTACTCCCGTTTAGCCTCCAGGCGCTTCAGTTTGGATAGAGGGCAGTGTTTCGGAGGACCACATCTCAGCTCAACTGGGGACCCAGCGGAATTTGTAACCCCCGTTGGCTGTCCGGATGGTGAAGGCATTGCCCTGGGGGAAAGCGAGGGTACGGATGGTGCTGTGGCTGCGGATGGAGGTGCTGAAGGAGCCGCCCTCCTCCAGCTCACTGTGGCTCAGGTTCAGCGCGCTCCGGCTGCAGTCTGTGCGCAGCCCCCGGAAGGCGCCGTGCAGGTTCCCAGGCCTGACGTCCGTGCTCGGGGGCTCGGGCTGCAGCCGGAGCCGCTTGGGATCGCGGCTCTGCAGCGCTTCATCGCAGCGCTCGGAAATCTCCCTCAGGATGGCGTCCACTTCCGCGCAATCCTGCCCCGCAGCGCTGAACAACTCCTCCAGGCTCCTTTTGGAAGTCGCCTTGAGTGGGATGGGCTCAGCTGCCGCCCCGAAATCCCGGGACTGTGTGATCATCAGCTTCTACAAAAAGATGGGGAGGAGCGCCGCCCTGGGGCCAGCCGGACTCGCCTCGTGCTGGGCGCTCAAAGGAGACCTGGGCGCACTTCGAACTGCGCGACTAGGCCGACTTAGGCAACGCCTGCAAGTGAGTCAGCGAGCTCCCAGCGGTCCTCTCCGTTCCCCGACCCCCGCCGGCTCCCAACACCGGGAGCTGGGTGGGAGGTGCACAGAACATTTCCGAGTTTCTGCAGTGTTCTACACGCGCGCGCCCCACTTACATCCAGCACCGAGGCCAGGTGCCGTGTCCGACTGGCGAGTTCCTTCAGTTGCACGTTCCGCTCCTTCAGTGAGGCGATCTCCTCCTGTTTCTGGGTCAACGTCACGTGCAGCTGCAGGAGGAGACCCAAACATTCAGGGATAGTCTACCGTGCTCGGTCTCGTCTGTACACTCTGCATAAATTGAACGCAGATCCTAACGTCTAATTAGAAACTGGGGCCCCAAGGACGTTTACACTGGTGAGAATGATAATTTTATTTATTTATTTATTTATTTTTACAGAGCACTTAGACAAAATGTTTCTCAGTTAATCCTCAGTGTAGCGGTGAGGAGTGCTGACTTGGGCAACAGGCAGATACAGAAGTTCAACCTTCCTATAAGTCAGTTTCCTTATCTGTAAAATGGGGCTGGTGAAAGTATCTAGCTCAATGGTTGTGAGTAATTAATGAGAAAGTAAACTGGTAAGCACAATACCAGGCATACAGAAAGCCTTCAATAAGTATTGGTGGCCCTATTAAAAATCTGGTGGATGAAAAAACAAAATCTGGTGGATGGGGCTTCCCTGGTGGCGCAGTGGTTGAGAGTCCTCCTGCCGATGCAGGGGACACGGGTTCGTGCCCCGGTCCAGGAAGATCCCACATGCTGCGGAGCGGCTGGGCCCGTGAGCCATGGCCGCTGAGCTTGCGCGTCCGGAGCCTGTGCTCCGCAACGGGAGAGGCCACAACAGTGAGAGGCCCGCGTACCGCAAAAAAAAAAAAAAAATATGTGGGTAAGATTATTCCCACTTAGTGACGTTGTAAACTGAGGTAGAGCCAGTGGAGCAACAGCAGCTACGTAAACTCGTCCACTGGTTCTAACGTCCAAGGGGGCTCATTCCCGCTCCTGCAACCCCACTTCCTCCCGGAGCCCTATACCCTGCCCCCGCCCCAAGGACTCCTGGACGCCAGCCCAGTGTCCCTACTTGGTTATTCTCCACGAGTGCGTCCCCCAACGCCCTCTGGTTCTGGTCGGCCACCTCCTTCCAGTACTGCTCTGGTGGGGGCACGTCGGGAGGGCGCAGCGGCGGTGACTGCAAGGCTTGTGGGGAGAGACAGGGACCAAACGGCAGTACGTCGCAAGGAGAGAAGGGGAAGTCTCCGCCCGCCAGGGGAGGCGACATCATAGAGGATGAGTCTGATGAAGAGGAAGAGAGGGAGCTGGGTTTGCAGCCTCAGACTCGTGCCCAGCTAACTGCAGGGACAAAATATCACGCGGGTATAGGGTTTACGTGATTTTTCTTTATTAATAAAGCACCCCTCACTCTGCAATCCCTACGATCCCCAGGCTCTTCCTGATATCCTGTACATACACAGCAGGCGCTCCATAAATGCCTGTTGAGATTATCTGAACTGGATTTCCACGGTGGCCAGGGCAAACTTGCCTGAAGTCACACAAATGCACTACTCTGCACACTCCTGTCACTCAGCGTCTTCCAGACCACGTCACAGCGTAGGGTCCTCTCTCCCAGAACTCACACGGGCAAACTGAGAAAGCGCTATAGATCCAGCGACTCATCTTCTCCATTAGGAAAAGGGGGGGAGAGCTAAATTTGGATGAGCCAAACCCTTTGATGAGTTGCTGGCGAGTCGTTGACAGGTACAGGGTTTACCACTTTCAGGACCACGAAATCCGAACTAGTCAGATTTGAGGGGTAGAGGACACCCCCGCCGTTATTGAACTGCAAAGAGATTGCACTTGCCTGCAATGAGATCATCCACGGTGTCTCTGAAATCCTGCAGATCGAAGTCCGCTGCCGTTTGCAGGGAGTGGTTCTGAAACAAACCGGAGGTACAAACTAGTTAATGTTGAGTCTGGCGGGTCTGGAACACTTCCTAGACCGACAGTTAACCTCCCGGGCTCGATGGCAGGTCTGCATGCACTCGCGCTCGCAGCGGAAACTTGTACCTGAAAATCAAAGCCCTGCCCGAGACACGGAATCCAGCAGGCTTGCGCTGCCATGGTGGGGAGAGGGACGCACGAAGCGGGGACCCGGTCGGGAGGGTCCTGCCAGGCGCTGAAAATGCGCGCTGCTGCGTCGCGCGTCGGTCCTTCTGCGCGCAGCACAGCCTCCCCGCGTCCGGCCTCTAGCAGCCGGCATAGTCCGGTGCCGCCTCATTGGCTAGTCACCAGCCAACCAGGCGCGTTGCTAGTGCGCCCGCTTAGACCTTCAGCCCCGACTTACCTCCCACAGGCCGAGGAGCCACAGCTCTAAGAGCTGGGAGCATGGTGTACGTACACACCTTCCTTCCTACCAAGACCCGCCAGCGTGCGGAAGCATCCAAAGCAGTGACTCGAGTCCACATATCCCGCCAAGCCTCAGTCACAACTAAACCACCTCTCCCCACACAGAAAGAGAAAAGGTAGGCTAGGATATGAGGGGCCAGGGATGCTATGGAAAGTGCTTCTGTTCAGCACGCAGCAGGCGTGGCCCCTCTTGCTCTTGTTTCTCAAAAAGTTGGAGTTGACTTTTCCCGTACGGCGTGATGCATCTCCAGCATCTTGGACTGGACACTCTCCTGGGTTCCTGCAATGTGCCTGGGTGCGTGAGACGGAAGGAGACTGCAAAAGGCTGGTGACCAGGAAACTTCTTATTCCCTTAATTCGTGGACAGAGTTGACACAAACTTTTACATCGAGTCTCTCTGTTAATTCTCACACCAATGTAGGAAGTAGGCAGGGCCCAGGAAGTGACTCCTCCCATGATGGAGAAGCTGAAGCTCAGAGAAATCGCGTTGTCGAAAGCCACCCAGCTCTGAAATAGTGAAACTGGAGCTTCTGCCCCAGAATGCTGGTGCCTATTTCAGTCCTCTTTCCTCTATACCTCATTGCCTCTAGCTTTTATTTCCCTTTTAGGAAAGCCTGGCTTCCAATGAAGACAGTTCTGGGAAGGGGAAAGAAGCCTCTCAAGGAGCATGGTGTGAGGGGTGCATCCAGTATGCCCATCAGAAATATCTATTCTACTGATTCCACTATTATCAATTTTTTTATTCCTTTGGGTTAATCATATTCTTCTCCCAAACACCCTTCTTTACTATTCAAATACTTCTGAGAAGAGGAACTTATTCTGACTCTAACTTCAAAGAATGTACAAGTATCAGTTTCCTTCAGGGAGGAGAGCTTCAACCAGGGAAACCTCTAGCATCAGTTGAGAACTGAGTCTGTAAGGGGAAGGGAGCTTAGAAAGGAAAGACTGAGGGCCCCAGACAAATCCTGAAGCACAAGTTCTTCCCTGGTTGAAGGAGACAGAAATGAGACATTTCCCAAGGGCTCAAAGGTCTCCCTCTCAGTAGAGAAAAGCCCTTACCATGAGAAGACTAGAGGTCAACTCTCAGGGACAGCCACCCAGGAAATGCTTCCTCCTGTGCTATCCCAGGTCTTGGCCCATTCTGGACCTCAAACACTTCTAGAGCACTTCCCCTCTCTGTCCACTTTCCCCAACAGGAAGGAGAAATATAACCAGAGTGTGCACTGGCCAGGGGGTTCCCCCACAGAATCTTCCCCTAGGGATATATCTCCTTCTGTACCAGTTCTGCCTTCCAGCGGGAAAAATCCTGGACCTCTTGCTTGGGCCATTGGGCATGAGCTCTGTCCTTGAAACTGTGAATCTTATATTCCCAATTAGGTAAAAACCTGGCATTTCTCCAACACAAACAGCGGCCAAAAAACAAAAACAAAACAAAACCAAAAAACTTAACACAGAGCATGATGTCAAATCTAAGTTCTGTATACATAAGCAAAAATTCAGCAAGAGCCTGCTTGGTTCTGTTGTTGTTGTTTGGTTTGGTTTGGTTTGGCTTTTTTCTTGCAAAACAAACATGTTGGAGTAAGGGCGTGATGTAGCCCTCTGGGTCCGTTGAAAGATGCTCATGTATTGTCTTTTTTCATTTGAGCATCCAGACCCTAAAAGAACAGGAGAATGGCCTTTGCAGGGCAATTCCCACTCTTACCTGTTGCCTTCACAATCTCTGCTCTCAGTTGCCACTTACCCTGAGTCTCCCTAGGCTCTATCCCAATTCTAAGAGGCACTTAGAGAGGCCCTGGGAAGCTTTGCTCCACCACCCCAACCCCAGTTCTAGGAGGTGGTCATTTCCTCTGGAGAGTTCTGTACTTGGTCTGTTCCCGTGAAACCTCATATCCCCAGCACCTGCTGCCAGGAACCTGGAACTGGCACCCTTCCTTAAGGTTGCATCTAGCTATTCATATTCATATCCACTCATATGCATCGATGGATGCATTCATATCCATCGATGAGGCAGGCTTCTGACCTCCCAGACACCAGTGCTGGGAGGTGCCATCATCTGGCTGGGAAGTCTCAGCCCTGGCAAGTGGTAGAAGTGGGATGCAAGTAAGAAGATAGGTTTTTTGGGGGAAATGCCTCTTTGCTCCATGGGAGTAAGTGGCAGCAGCCTTTGCAGGGGGCGAAAAGAACTTTTATAAAGTGCCCAACTGCTAAAGGGCCATCTCTGTAGAGAGCAACGTTTTCAGTCAGATTTCTTCAAGTCCTTTGTCACTCTTCCCACTTCCTCCAAATGTAAATTCTCTTCGTTTTTTCCAGTCTTGATCGAGAAGTTATTCTCCAATCTCCACACTCCTTAGACATCCAGGGAATGAAAATCGTTAATGAATGGCCGGGAAAGGCATGTTGGGAGAACAGATAGGTGCCCAGAGAGCAACTTTGCTCCCATTTACCCACCTGGTCCCTCAGTGCGCAACCTCCACGTTGCTTTATCGCAGCTCCAAGGAATAGATGGGGAGGGGAATGGGAGACCCGTCTGGCAGGGGAGCCCTCCAGATGAGCTTCCCTGTCCAGAGTTGGTCAGAACAGTTCTGAGAATGCGGCCACCGTTAACATACTAGGAGGGAGGAGGAAGTTCTAATCCACGAGGCTTGGATTTCTGCAGGACATCTCTACCCGCTAGCCAGATGTGCCTGCGCTCCCCACCCAAAAGGATTCTTTGAGGAAATTCAGAGAACTGACTCCCGAATCGAAGTTTGGGTTTCGATAGGCCGCGAGTTTCCACCAGGAGAGGTACCTGTGAGGCGGCCGAATTACCACTAGGCGGCGCGTCGGACCCGAGTAACGAGGAGCAGTCAGCGAGGTCCTGCAGGTCTATGGTGGTGAGGGCTGCGTAGGGAGAAGCGGAGACACGCGCCGGGCGAACCCTAAGCCTCCCCGCAAGGGCTCGCCGCTGGCATCGCCGCCAGGACTCCGAAACCCCAGGGAGAAAAGCTCTTCTGAGGCCCGCGCGCCCCACCCACCTAGCGCGGGGAACCCGAGGGGTCGCGCAGGGACCACCGGTATCACCTGGCAGCGCAGCGAGCTCGGCGTCTGGGGGATCCTCGTACACCGACACCGGGCTGCTGCCGCTGCTACCGAGAAAGAGCTTCCGCGCAGGGGCGAACTAGCCGGGCACAGAAACGGTGAGCGCGGGTCAGCCCTCACTGCCGGGAGCGTGAGGACCCTGCCCGGCTCCGTCCTGCGGCCCCACCTTCCTCTCCAGCTTCCCGGGCTTGCCGAACGGCCGGCCTCGCGGATCCAGCATCCTATTGGGGCAAATGCTGTCGAAGGCCCGGCGACCCGCCGCGGTGCCCCCGCACGCCTGCATCCTGCCTTCCCGCCCGCTTCAGGCCTGGAGCCCCGCGTCGACTGCTCGGAGGCGGCGGCCGGGCCGGGATGGCGACCCGACACCCAGCGCTCCAGAGGCTCTGAAGCCGGCCGGAAGTCGGGGAGGCGCGTGGCCGGGGTGGGGCTAAGGGGCGACTGTGAAGGTGCGGAGGGAAGGCGGGGTGGAGTAGGAGGATCGCCGCGCGGGAGGGGCGGCTCGCGCCTGAGCGCCAGTGGTGGCGCCTTCAGCCCCGGACAATCTGTGCGCGGCCGGAGGCGTTAAAACCCAACCTGGCAACGCGGCTTCCCCCGGGAGCCGCGAGCGCGGGGCCGGGGCCCGCGAGCGCTCTTTTGGCTAGCGTTGGCGCCGCAGCCTCCCGGCCACGCCATAGGAAGGGAGAGGAGGGGAGGACAACTCCTACTGGTCCCTAACGCTGGGTACCGCCTTTCCGCGTACGAACAGCGGGAATATGGAAAAGTTAACGATTCTTATTTCATTTTCTTCCCACGCCAGCCACAAGGCACGAAACACAAACTTGGAGTGTCAACTGCCAAAGTCAGACCCCGGCATTTGCCCCGCCATGTAGGATTTGCTGGGGATGTATTGTAGAAGTCCAGCAGGGACTCCCCAGAACAGCCCCAGATTACGGAAGTCCCCACACCCAAGGCTAGGGAGCCCCCCTGGTTTTGACATCCACTTGGTCTGATGCCTAGAGCCGCGCTCCGTACCCCTACCCCTACCCCGCACTTTCTCAGGCAGCAGCACCTGAGCACAGCCTTTAAAAGAGAGGGTCACACATGTCCACAGTGGACAGCCCCAAATCCCCTAAAACCGGTCTCTTCCCCAGAAGCCTCAGCTACCGCTCGAGGCATTTGGTCACTCTCTGTACAACCGGCCTTGTTGACTCAGCCGGAGTCTTCGCTCCTCTTCCCAAGCCGGAAGCCTCTCCCAGGAAGGGGCATCTCTAGATCCTTGGGTGAGGGGTCTCTTTCAGGACCACTCTTATATCCATACAGTTTGAACAATCATCTGAAATTGAAATCTTTGTGACCCCCCTACTGGGCACCTTAAATTGGTGCCTTACACCTCATAGGAGTAGTGAAAGATCCTCTTTTATTTGCACTTATTATCTGGATTAATAAACAAGAGCCCCCTAACAGTGATGGAAAGCAATCCAGTGATATAGTTAGAATAGACTTAGAGACTCTCTGAGGCATCTATAGATGCAGGAACCAGTGAGGTCAGCCAGCTAGAGTTGGTGTGGTGTCGCTGATGGCGAGGAAGAAGCTCTGGCTTTAGGGTCGGAACCCAGGCTCCACCAGATAACTGAACCCCAGTTCTTTTGGAAAAACATAACACTAACTTCAGAGGAGTTGCTGTGAGATGAGATTGTTTTTGTAATGCGACTGGTGCTTGGTGTGGATAAATGAATGTTGCTGTTTTGAAGTGCCTTTTCAGCTGCACCTGCAGCCTCCCACAGCCTCTTGCTGGCTTTGTCTCTTACTTCCTCTGGTTCCTGAGTAGCCTTAGCCACTAGTCAGTCCATTCCCCATCCCTATCCTTAATGGCTTCCCAGTCTGCAAAAGGAGTGGGGAAGCTCTTAGCTGAGTTTTGGGGAGATCTCTACACATGACAAGATCCAAAACAGGCCCATTTTCCATCAATGAATTCCACACTGGAGTAGAAAAATATGGGCATTGTGCATAAAAATGTAGATTGTCTGTGGCAACAGGAGCTGGAATAGCATGATTACATGATTCCTGGTCTGGATGATTCTGGAACCAAATCCCCCATATCAATCTTAGCTGAGTAAATGCTGGTGAAGACAACTCCCCCCAAAATCACTTTTGCAGAGGTACCCCATCCCCTAATAGCCAGGCTGAGAGCTCCAGATATTTTGGCACTTGGAACAGGTGATATGATTTTCCTCCTCCTTTTCACCATCACAGACCAGGTTTTCCTCAAACAGCTCGGGGATCACCACTTCCCTCTCCTTGAGCCAAGGAGGAGAAAGTTCCTGGAGAGCTTAGCATATCAACATATCAGGAGAGAAGTGTTCGTAAGGCGCTCCTGTCTCTGGAGAGTACTTGGGTGCACAAGAAGTGCAAGGAAATTTCTCTAAGTATGTTTTGAGTTTGCTTTTTATTTGTGCCATTTGTCATACATTTAGATTTATTCTAAATGCAGTAGAACATGACTGAGTTTATTCCGCCAAAATTTTATTTTTTCAACCATACAGAAAATTTGAAAAACAGTACAATGAACAACAGTAGCATTAACATTTTCCTGTATTTGCTTTATCTCTATTTTTTCACCAAGTTTTTTTTCTGTGTAACTCCTCCCCCACACCCCATCATTATGCAGGCTGCCACCAGCCTTTTTTTTTTTTTGGCTGCGTTGGGTCTTTGTTGCTGCCCGAAGGCTTTTCGCTAGTTGCCACAAGCAGGGGCTATTCTTCGTTGATGCCCGGGCTTCTCATTGGGTAGCTTCTCTTGTTGCAGAGCACGGGCTCTAGGCTAGCAGGCTGCACACGGGCTCTAGGGCGCAGGCTCAGTAGTTGTGGCACATGGGCTTAGTTGCTCCGCGGCATGTGGGATCTTCCCGGACCAGGGCTCGAACCCGTGTCCCCTGCACTGGCAGGCGGATTCTTAACCACTGCGCCACCAGGGAAGCCCCTAGGCTTCTTGAAGACTTGCTATGTGCCAGGCAGGACCTGTGCTGAGGGGTTTGTAGAGAACATCTCATTAAATCCATACCTCAACACTACCAGGTAAATGCTACTGTTACTCTCATGTTTACAGGAAAGACTTAAACATAGATATGTGACTTGCTTAAGGTCACACAGCAAATTGACTCCAGAGTCCAAGTGTTTAAGCACTACTTTATACTACCTCATAGCAATCTCATTTAAAGCTTCATAATAGCCCCGCTATCAGTTAGCGATTGGGCTCAGGGAGGTTAATTTGCTGGAGGTTACAGATTCAGGGTCTACAGCAGATTCACAACAGTGAGAATGAAGACGATGGGACAGCTGTGGAGTCACAGAACTCCAGCAAGCCTCTGTCGCATTTCTTGACTCAGTTTTCCCATCTGTAAAATGACTCCTGTGACATGACTAGAGGCAAGGACTGTACTGGCTCTCCAAATATGTCCTCCATAGTCCCTATTAAATGGAGGGCACTGAACAGATCACTTGTCCCACACCTACCTTGGGAAGAGGTGGGTTTTTTTTTTTTAGCATTTCCAGAAACCTGTAAGTGGAGGAAATTGAGCATGTGGCAAAGGGTGGAACTCTGGACTCAGATCACCTGCCTTCAAATCCTGGCTGCTCCACTATTGTTTAACCTCTCGGTGGCCCAGTGTCCTTCTCTGAAAAATGGGATAATAGACTCTGCCTCATAGAACTGCTGAAGGATTGAAATAATGAATGCTGAACACTGTGCCTGGTACATGTAAGCACTCAATGATAGCCATGATTACTATTGCACCATTGTTACCATGGGCTCACACATAGTAGGTGTAAGACAAGAGAGAACTGTTCAACATGTGATTGCAGGATAAATGGACTCAATTTGCAATGGCCATAACTGCCTGCAAAGCCTTCATTTTCCCACATCTGGCAGTTGTCAGGGTAACTCTTGGTTGCCCTAGCTAGTGGGACTGCAGTCCCCAAAGCTTCTCAGCCTGGGATCTTCTGCACCAGCAGTGTGCCCCCTGGCCCCGCTAGACAACATGGACTGCTGTGGGTTCTTTTCAGCCTCACACCCCACCTCGCCCTTTGAACCTCTAGCAGTCCTCAGCCTAACAAGGTCACCAGTTACAGGCCAACAAGTGACCCTGACTTGCCTTGTAACTGGAACCTCGGTCTACAGGAACCTCTCCAAACCTGGTGTTCCCAAACAGAGATGCCTGGGGGGAGGGAGGAACCCTCCATGGTTGCTGACCGCCTCTGTTCCTGGATTGCCTTCACCTTCCCTCTTCGTGGACACTCGCATTGGTAGTATTCAGACAAACCACCACAGACAGCCTGTTTATTGGGGAAAGACTCGTCTCTTCTCTCGTGCGATGTTAGCAAAATAAATAAACAATGAAACCCCACAATCGTACACTATTTACAACCTGCAGGATGACCTGGTGACCAAGTGGGAGGACTGAACCCTTCTCTGTGGGCCAATACTGCACTCTTTCAAAGCAATGGGAGAGGTCCAGCAGCCAGGCCAGGGGATCAAAGGAGACCAAGGGTCTACTTCATTTCAAGCTCGGGGACAGGCTACACTTCTCGCAGATCTGGAGGGGCAGCATGTGAGTCAGGGACGTTCTGTTTATGGCCACCAGTAGCTGCAGCTTGCCCAGGCAGTCCTGCAGCACCGCCTCGGGGTGCCCGCCCAGGCGCAAGTCCATCGGGCGAGGGAGCTGCAGCATACGGTCTGCCAGCGCCAGGCAACAGACGGCCAGCAGGGAGGGGGTGTAGCTGGTGAAAGCGTAGTCAGCCAGGCTCAGCTCTGCCACCCCGCGCGCCAGGGCTTGCGCTTCCAGGGCTTCGGACACCTCTGCCTGCCCGGCCTCCACGCGTGCGTGCGTGAAATGCTCCAGGAAGAAGCTGATGGTCGGCGCGCCCAGGCTGAAGTGCAGTTTGTGCAGCACGATGCACTCGAGGTTGCAGAGCTGCTGCCGGGAGAAGGCGCCGCAGCACAGGGCCAGGAGCTGCTTCACGAGCGGCGGGTGCACCTCCACCTGTAACACAGGGGCGCTCATCCCTCGCTGCGCAGCATCCAGGGCCGGAGGCCCACCCAGTCTCACACCCGGAGAAAACCAGGACTTCCCCCATCCCTTCCAGCGAGATATTTGGGGCTTCGCCTCTCCATACTTCCACTGTAATCATCTGGGGTGTACTTCCAGCGCAACGCTGAAAACAGGTTTGATAAATTTTGAATTTTTTTTTTTTCGGAGACTAGAATAGAGGGGCTAGAGAGAGCTGTTGACACGCGGCCTATTTCTTTGCGGGCTGGGTGAAAGGATTGTTCGTTTTGGGGGGAATTCTGTAGTTAAGGCTGTGGGGTATGTAAGCTTGCAAAATGAGCTCAGGGAACCCTGCACTCAGCCGTGTGCACTGAAGAGCCGCGCGGCCAGAGAGCGGCCGGGAGTCTGGCTCCACCACCCCAGACCCCGCGTGGAAGTACCTGTTTGCAAGCGATGAGGAGGGACGTGACCCCGAGCAGCTGGAAGCAGTCTGCAGCCACAGGCGTGGTGATAAGGAAGCGGTCCAGAGTGTTCACCGTCAGGCACAGCGACTCGAAGGAGAGGCCGAACTGGCGGTGCACGGGGATTAGCCAGCTGAGCAGCTTACAGCGGGATTCCGCCGTTACCTGCCGGAGGGAGGAGGGAGGCGGGCCAGTTGAGCCTAGGGCTGAGAGCGGCTGTGGAAGGGACAGGGCACGAAGACCTAGGGAGCGTCCCCGGAGGAAGGCAGGAAACAGAGGAAAAACCTAAAGGCGCTGGAAACGGAAAGAGGTGGGCCGCGCTGCTGTGGAAAGAGCACAGGCAGGGCTAGGAGCCAGGCCGCCGGGATTCGTGCCTGGCACCGTGCCGAGCGCGGATACACGTTACCTCGTGTAATACTCTCAGCAATCAGTGGGGGCAGGGAGGTCACCACTTTGCAAATGAAGAAACAAGTTTAGGACTGTGAAGTAACTTGCCGGGGTCGGTAGGAGTCTGGACTCGAACCTAGAAACTGTCTTAACTAATCTGCATTCTACCGCGTCCCTGCTAAACAGTTTGGAGACTTCGGGCAGGTCACTTAAGCCGTCCAGGCCCCGCTTTTCTCCATCTGTAAAATGAGGCTGGTGGCCCGGCCCTCCAAAGCCCCTTCCCGCTCGGACCGGGGGCAGAAGTCGGGCTGGCGAGGGCCGGGGCGCCGCGGAGGGCAGACAGAGCAGAAAAGGAGAGAGCCCGGGAGAAGAAGAGGAGCGGCGGTGGAGAGCTGGCTCTACCAGCGCCTCACTTGTGGCTGCCGCGCCAATGACTCCCGCGGGTGGTAGTGGCTTTCCCGCGCCTTGCGGAAGGCGTAGCAGCTCTGACCGTAGTCGCGGAAGGTCTGTAGATCAAGCTGCACCAGCCGCTGGGCAGGACCGGGTAGGGGGCTGCAGCCTCGCGCCGCGGGGCTGTCTGCACCATCCGAGCCGGAGCTGGGGGACTCGAACAGGTCGCAGACGCCAGAGTCTCCGGGTAGCGGGCACGGGTTCAGCGGCTGCAGCGGCTGCTTCCTCCGGAGGCGTGGGCGCCTGCTCTTCTTCACCGGGGCACGGAGGTTCTGGTCGTCCCGCCTCCCAGCCCGGGCAGCGGGACTCACGGGGCTGGTGGAGCAGGGGGTCACCATGATAAAGCCGGGTGGCCGTTCTACGACTCCCCGGCTGCGGTGGGTGTGGGCACGCGTGCGCGAGAGTGCGGAAGAGGCCAGGCCTGACCCGCGGCGAGCCCATAAGTACTCTGCCTGCAGGTTCCCTCAGCCACACCCCCGGCTTCTCACTGGCTGAGCCCAGAGCGGCACGAGAACCGCGCTTTCCCGGCTGAAGACCCGCTCCCGAGCGCGCTGCTGGCACACTCAGCCGCCGGGGTCTGCAAGGGGGAGGAGGAGCTACAGCGCGCAGGGCGCACTCGCGTTGAGCGGCCCGCTCCGTGTGCATCCCTTGTTACCCGGGCAACTGAGCTCGGGTTGCAGCAGGAGCTGAGCGCGCGCGGCGTGGGGTAGCGGTGGGGTGGGGCGGCAGCTAGGCCAGGTGGACGCCGTATCCAGATGAGGGGATCTAACCGCGCCCGGGAAAGAGATTCCCCTGGGGGACATCTCCTCGTCCTTGGCCAGATGGTTTTGACAACTGCGAGAACCTTCTATGCCGGCTGTAACCAGGTCGGTAATTTTGTAAAGGTCCGCTTCCGAGCTCCAAACGAAGGCTCCAGCTAGAATTCTGTCAGCACAGACGTTTTCTTCAGTGACCCATACAAACAATAATTATAATTCAGTTGCGTTTGTGATTTTCGTTTTAGGCAGGACCTGAGGAGCCAGTATCCTTCGTTCCGCCGGGCTGGGGAGCACAGCCTCCTTAGGTTCCTCGATGCTGCTGCATATCTAGGGGCCAGTCCAGCCAGCCAGCCGGTATTCGTGCTCCAAACAGAAGGCTGCCCGAGGAACCTCCAACAGCAGGTCTGCAGTCCTGTGATATTTTCTCCGCACTTTCCCCCCAAACCAAGTAAGCTGCAGCCGTTTAAGAACTTACCATTGTTGGAGGGTTGCATTTCTAGCTTTATTAAATTGCTCACCGCCTGCTATGTTCTAGGTCATTAGCTTCTGACCCCCTGCTCCGCGCGGCGCAATCTTTCTTGGTTATTCCCTGCTTCCTGTTTCCGCTGCTTCAAAGTGGAAGTTTCCTTTGAGGAAGCTTCCTTCAGAAGCCTACGGAAGTAGAGCTGGAGCGGGGGAGGTGAGAGAGACTGGACTAGACGTGGCAGCTTCCTGTTCTAGTAGAAGCGGCAGTCCTTCTCCGGCCTGAGTGAATCTCCCTCGGGCTCAGACCCTTTAGGAGAAGGGGCACAAGTAGCATCTAGTCAGCCTTACAGGCATCTCCCAGTGGCAGAAAGCCCACATACCCTCCGGCTGATGAATTTTGCAGAGGTGCTCGAAGAGGTGAGTTACTAGGTGCTGTTTGGCGAGCGGGTTCAGCCATTTTTCATTCCAGAAGAAAGTTGACAAATATATGTAATCAAAATGTAAATCTTTGTCCCCAGAAATTTAGCGGAGTGTGGGGTGGTGTCTTCTAGAGATTCAGGTAAAAGAGAAGGGACAGATTTCGGGTTCCAGTCAGTGTTCCTCCTATTTTCCTGTAATTCTGAGCAAGGTCTTTAGTCTTCAGACCTAAATAATGTCATTTATAACATGAGAGATTAGCTAAACTTACCTGTATTTCAAAATACAGATGCCAGGCCTCCCTGTCTCCTCTCAGGCAATTGTTGGGGAACTTTTGTAGGAGTAGCAATTAAATCTGTGGAGCGGAGTCAGGTATCAGACTTCTTTGAGAGGGTGTCTAGGTGAGGAGGAAGGACCTAAGAATTATGATTCTTTAAATTGGCCCAGATGGCCATGTGGTATGGTGGGAGGAGTGCACAGTCAGCTCCTCGGGTTAAAATGGTCGCTCTCTTTGATTGGTCATCTTGGGCAAGCTGCTTACCTTCTCTGAGCCTCTGTTTCCTCACCTGTTAGTTGTGGATATTAATACTTGCCTTAAGAGTCAAGTGAAATAGGTATGAAAACTCAGAGTCCTTTTTTGAATACAAAATAGTGGGGTCATCTTAAAACTGGCATTGGGGAATTGATATTATCACACGAGATATTCTGAAAAGCAGTACCATCATTTTACCCACCTGTGGACAAGAGGCTAGCGGTACCTTGTTGAAAAGGCTTTGTCCTCCCAGAGAGTTTGCCTGCCGTTAGAGTTAACTCGTAATAGGGGGTGCCTGAGCTTTGGCCTGATGGCTCTATTCCTCGGTACTTGTGGAATGCCTGCCATGCCAGGTCTAAAACAGTTAGCATGGCTGCCTGGGCCCTGCCCTTGCACAGCTATCACTGTAGTGGGGGAAACAAAACCACTTGTCGTACTTTTTAAATTACTGAAGTGTAGTAAGGGTTATGATGGAGGATCTTCCGGGTGTGGGGTTGACAGATGAAATACAGGACTCCAGTTAAATTCAAAAGTCAGATAAATAAGTGTTTAGTATCTCAAATATTGCATAGTACCTATTTATACTAAAAATTCATTCATTGTTTATCTGAAATCCCAATATTGCATGGGGCATACTTATGCTAGAAGAGTATTTATTGTTTATCTGACGTTCATATTTAACTGGACCTCCTAACCTCTGGCAGTCCTACCTGGGGCCGTGGAAGCCCATATTAGAAACAACTGGCCTGGACTGGAAAGGCTTCCCAAAGCAAGTGGTGGTTAAGCAAAGATAGAAGGATGGGGGTGGAAAGAAGATAAGAGGGAGATTTGGCCGCAAGTATTTAAAATAGAGAAACAGGATGTGGGAAGGCCTGGAAGCATGATTTCTGGGACATTCTAGAGCCTATCTGATGCAGAATGGCTGGAACACAGAGTTGGGGGGAAGGGAGGAGAAGAAACAAGGGAGATAAGAGATAGTAGCTAATATATAAAACTTCTTATGTGCCAGGGATTGTGTTGTGCTTTTTATATGTATATATTATACTCACTTTATCTTCACAACGCTATGAGGTGGATTCTATTATTATCCCCATTTTACAGAGAAGAAAAACTGAGGCATAGACAGGAAAAGTAATTTACCCAAGGTCATGCAGCTGGTAAATAGCAGAACTGGATTCAAATGGAGACAGCCTAGCTCTTTGCTCCATAATCACCATGCTCTACTCCTTCAATAGCAAGATCGTGCAGTTCCTTGTAGGCTACATTAAAGGTTTAGACTTTACCTGAAGCGACTGAAGATGCTTGACCAAGGGAGAAACACGATCTTTTGTTTTAAAAAAATTACTCTGATACGTGGAAAATGGATTGGAGGAAAAGAAACTGGAGGCCTTTATGTACAGTATTTGTGGTTCAAGCTAAGGGCATTTTATTTTCCCTATGAAGGTCTTTAAAATTAATTTCTGTTTTTTAATCTTTCTGGGACCAGGGCCCAATGCACCTTAAAGGCACTAGGCAAACCTAAAATACTTTAAAAATGTAAAACCTAATTAAACCCAGGCTGCTGTGATGAAAGCTGCTTAGCCACGATTTGACACTGCTTATTTTCAGGTGTTGTTTATGAAATCTGCAAGTGAGCATTAATATAATGGAACCAACCTCGTCTTTTTTTTTTTTTTTTTTTTCCAGTTTAGCACTTTAGCTTCTGTCAAAGCCCCTACCCTCATGCTGCCCCATGTCTAGGATTGGGGGACTGAAGTAGGAAGATCGCATTTCCTCACAGTACCTTGTTTCAGCAAACAAAGCAAGTGGGCTGCTACTTAGATATGGACAACTTTGTTGGTACCTCACATGATCTTTAAACTCGGTTTTGATGTCACTAAAAATACTTGCTTAAGACTCTGTTTTCTATTAATGTATTTAAGTGCCCAAATTGAGAAGTATTTAAGGTACTTGAAATCAGACAAGTTTTGCTGGTATTTGGTAAACAAAGGGCAGGAATTTTCAGCACATTTTAAAAAGCCAGACATTTTACTTACACGTCTAAATGTCCACAGGCATCCACACCTGGGGAAAAGGCCATCTCTTTGTTACCTGCCTTCCTGGTGCTTTGCCAATTACCAGTTCATTAAGGGTTCAGTACACATGCTCAAGTGCATTGCTTCTCCCTTAGTGCATACGTGTACTTTTTCTCCCAGCTCACATCCACCTGTGGCAATCTGCCTGGCACAGGTGGTAGTATGTAATGGTTAAGAGCTTTGGCTCTGGAGTCAAACTCCTTGGGTTTTAAGCCTGGGTATGCAGTGCACAAGCTCTGTAAACATGGGCAAGTTATCAACCTTTTTATTCCTCAGTTTCCCCAGCTGTGAAACAAAAAAATAAGGTAGTAAGAGTATCCCATAAAATTGTTGTGTGGATTAGATAAAGCATATAATGTGCCCGCATAGTACTCAATATGAGTTACGTGCTGCTATAATTATTGAGTTTTTCCAGCTGAGGTATGTGGGTTATTTTGCCATCCAGGGTGGCTAAGGAAAATAATACCTGTCATCCAGTTTGTTGATATGTATAACATATGTATCACATATATATAATATCCCATATGTATCTGACTTATACGTTGATAAATGTTTATAGCTGTAAGGAGCAAGGAGGCTGCTATTCATATTACAGTTCCACTGGACTTCATTTGAGATCTGAGGTGGGTCTTTGGAGTGTTGAACTAAAGATATAGCCCTCCAAATAAGCATTACCTGGGCTAACATTTAAGAAATTTTACTTCTGTAAAGTGTATGTCTTTTTGCCACATTCAGATGCTGAATTCCAGCTATGAGAAGGAAGATGTAATATTGGGTTGGGAGGTCTCCAGCAGCAGCCTGTCCTTCCAGGGCCTGGATCAGAAAAACTAAAAGAGTAGTAAGCACAGTAGCATAATTATGCTTGAGGCCAACCCACGCCCCAGCTCTCTTGAAATCTAGGAGACTAAGTGACTTGCTTCAGTGAGCCTTCAAAGCATTTCCTCAAACTGTGATTGTAGTCTGATACTCACTCTGTTTTCCTTTTAGATGGTGGGGTTGCCCATGTAGACTCAGGGGTATCAGGAGGGAACAGCTCTTCTATCACTGTGGATATAACATTTAGGGTGTTGACATTTACTTATGAAACAGTCAAGATGTTGTTTTTACTATCAGACTTGTTTTAGGAATGTATTATATAGCTTTATTGAGCTACTACCAGTGTATAGAGAGCAGAGTCTTACCTGAAGACTGAGGTCATTCCTGGTGTTGTTTGCTTGGAGAAAAGGTGTGCCTTCCCCAAAAGAAACCACAATAAGGGGGAAATTTTTGGTAATCTGCGAGAAGGAAATGTTTCTCTCTTGTGCTTGTCCCCCCAGGTAGTGAGGTATCTAAGGAGATTTGCTCATGATGGTAGATGGTAAAGTGGCATGCCTCAGATTTTGTGATATTCTCAGGATGGGTAATTATGACACAAAACCAAGAGACTATAAAAGAAAAGATTGATAAATTTGATTATGTAAAAGTAAAAAAAATGTTTTTACAGGGAAAGATATATTTTCAGTCAAAACTGGAAAAATACTTGTAACTTATGTCACAGACTTGAGCCTAATTTTCTTTTTTTCATGTTTTATCTGTGTTAGCTGTTTCTTTCCTTTTTTCTTAAGCCCAATTTTCTTAAAATCTAAAGAACTTCTATAAAATCAGTAAGAAAGAGTGGCAATCTAATAGAAAAATGAGAAAATGTTTGAATAGATAGTCCACAGGAAAATGTGTCTCATATGAAAAGATGCTCAAATTCACTCATAATAAGAAAAAATGCAAATTAAAACTATCATGAGATATTATTTTGCACTTAATCTGATTGATGAAAGTCCAAACCTTTGATAAGAGGATATAGGGAAATAGGGCCTCAATATATTGTTGGTGAGAGTGTAAATTGGTACAACCATTTTGGAAGACAATTTGGCAAGATCTGTAAACATTTATAAAAGGATACTTATTGCAGTATCCTTGTTAAAAGCAAAATATTAATTGTCTTCAATAAAGGACATCTAAAAAACAGAATATTGTGGAGCCATTAAAAAGAATGACGATGAAGCAACATGGATGCAACTAGAGATTATCATACTAAGTGAAGTAAGTCAGAAAAAGAAAGATAAATACCGTATGATATCACTTATATGTGGAATCTAAAATATGACCCAAATGAACCTATCTATGAAACAGAAACAGAATCACAGACATAGAGAACAGACTGGTGGTTGCCAAGGGGGAGGGTATTGGGGGAGGGATGGAGAATGGGAGGTTGGGGTTAGCATATATAAGCTTTTATATATAGAATGGCTAAACAACAAGGTCCTACTGTATAGCACAGAGAGCTATGTTCAGTATCCTATGATAAACCATCATGGAAAAGAATTTTTTAAAAGAATATATATATATATGTATAACTGAATCACTTTGCTGTACAGCAGGAATTAACACAACATTGTAAATCAACTATACTTCAATTTAAAAGAAAGAATGAGGAAGATGTTTATGGACTGATATAGAAGATTTTCAAAATAGAGTGTTAAATAAAACAAGGAGAGGGAGAGGGACTCTTTATACCTTTATCTAACATCTGAATTTTGAACTGTGCATATGTGTTATCTGTTTTTAAATGCCATTTTTCATATGCAGGTGAGCTGAAAGTTAGAAAGCAGGACCCCTAGGAGAGGCCTGAAAAGTGGCAATAGCTCTCATGTGAACATTAGAAAAGAGTGGGTAGAATAAAACAGGGCCTGTGTACTCTGGGAGCAAAGTTGTATTGCTTCATATGTGAGACTTTTGTTTTGGAACTTGGTTTATATCAGGGAACAGAACTGACAAACATCCCTGCCTATATAGGGTGGTGGTACAGGGAGAAACAAGCCATATAGGGACTGGGGCATTGAGAGTGCTGGCACGCAGGTTGCAGGATTAAATAAGTTGGTCAGATAAAGCTCACTGGGAAGTTTTGAGCAGAGACCTCTAGGAAGTGGGAGAGTTGGCCAGGTGGGCATCTGGGGGAAAAGCATCCTAGCCAGATAAAATAGCCAGTACAAAGGCCCTGAGGCACGAGCAAACCTAGCGTGAGGAGGAACAGTGAGGAGCCCAGTGTAAGGAGTTGGAGTGAGGGGATTAGCAGGTGAGGTAAAAAAGGTAATAGAGGCACATCTTGTAGGACCCTGTTATTGCCAGCATTCACTGAGTTATTATGCTTTGATAGGCTGCACTTTTATTTGTTGTAGCATTTAATCATCACCTGAACCATATGAGCTACATACAGTTATTGTCCCCATTTTACAGATGAGAGACTCTTTAGAGAGGTTAAGGAGCTTGCTTGAAGATTCACAGCTAGTAAGTGGAATACCAGGCCTTAAACCCGAGTCTGTGATTCTAGTCTGGACCTTTATCCTGATGCTGTTCTGTGTTTATTAAGTGCTAAGGGAGAACTAAGGGAAGGCTTTGAGTGCACCCTTGGGCCACTGCGTTGAAGGAGGAGAAAGCTGAGGGCATAGAGCCCCCAGAAGAAGGAGGAGCCCACATGGTTAGAGCTAGTTGCACTTTCTCATGATAAACCTTGGAGGCTCTGCAGTCTGGTTTAGCAGGCCAGCCAGAATTGTCTTGCCCAAGTATGTGCCTAGAGGTTCAAGCTGAGCTAGAATTGAGAGCTTGGGAAAGGAAGCAAGGCTTTGAGGCCAAAGGAAGTGTGAAGCCATTTGGAGTGTGATGAGCACAGACTGTGTCTAATTTCTGTGACTCAGCCACCTCTTAGGAGGTGATCGTGTAACGAAGTGACAGTTCACTTAGCTTCTCAGAGAAAGCACGGGTACTGAAAAGATGAGTTTAAATTGTCTGGAGAGGGAATTCCCTGACAGTCCAGTAGTTAGGACTCCTTGCTTTCACTGCCCAAGGCCTGGGTTCAACCCCTCGTCGGGGAGCTAAGATACTGCAAGCCGCAGCGTGGCCAATAATTAATAAATAAATAAATACATAAGTTAATTGTCTGGAGAGTGTAAGTTCTGCTATCTAGTGGCCTTGCTAGGAGTAGGAGGTCTCAGAAAGCAGGCTGACCTGAGGAGTGAGGGAAGTTGGCGCCTTTGTTCTTTAGCCGAGACTTATTGCCTGTTAAAAAGTGCAGCTTTCTTCCCACCTTCCATTCCTGGTGCAAACAGTGTTTCACATGAAGCAGCAGATCAAAGACAATCACTAAAGGAAGCTTTTACTTTTTTATTTTATTTTTTTAAATATTTATTTATTTATTTGGCTCTACCGGGTCTTAGTTGCAGCATGTGGGATCTTTGTTGTGGCATGTGGGATCTTTATTTGCAGCATGTGAGATCTTTAGTTGTGGCATGTGGGATCTAATTCCCTGACCAGGGATCGAACCCCAGCCCCCTGCATCGGGAGTGTGGAGTCTTAGCCACTGGACCACCAGGGAAGTCCCTAAAGGAAGCTTTTTTTTTTTTTTTTTTGCGGTGCGCGGGCCTCTCACTGTTGTGGCCTCTCCCGTTGTGGAGCACAGGCTTCGGACGCGCAGGCTCAGCGGCCATGGCTCACGGGCCTAGCCGCTCCGTGGCATGTGGGATCTTCCCGGTGGGGCACGAACCCGTGTCCCCTGCATCGGCAGGCGGACTCTTAATGACTGCGCCACCAGGGAAGCCCCCTAAAGGAAGCTTTTAAAGAGTTGTCTTGTTACTTGAATATAACTGTACCTGAACACTGTAGTTGTCTGTCTCTGCTCCTCCACAATCATTATTTAATGAATACCTACTAAGTGCTGGGCATTGCTCTAGATCTGCAGCAGTGGTAAGACACACAAGGCCATATAGAGGGAGGAGAGGGGAGGTTGAAAGTAAAACAATAAAATATAAACGATACCAGGCCAGTGGTAAGTTCTCTGCAGAGATTTTAAAGCGTGCTGGCCTAGAGTGTGAATGGGTGGCCACTTTAAACTGGATGGTCAGGAATGCCTCTTTGAAGAGAGTTCTCACTTCATGTGTTGCTAAAGTCAGGATATCAGTCTTTTTCTTTTAATGTTGTGCAAATCCAGTCCCTAAGTGAGGTTTCTCATAATGTTGCTTAAATTGCTATGCCATTGTTTGGCAGCTGTGTTTTCTTGGGGAGGGGTGGAGGTCCTACAAATGTTTAGATAATGATATTTAAATCCTCCTAGAGTAGTTATGTTGAGGTGAACTGCAAAGGAATGAGAGTGTGAAGTAGACTTACTGTATACAATGGATTTTTCCCAACCAAGTGCAAGATAAAGCTAGTACATCTCTGTGTTTATTATTATTGTTATTTTAAATGATGAAGGTCTAGTTTGCAGAAGGCTCTTCTTCTGCCGGGTGGGGCATCCTATGTTACCATAACGTCAGGCTTCTCTCTTACATAAGGGCAGATCTATCATATCTTTTATTTCTCTACCACATAGAAAACAAAGAAGGCAGCAATTAGTATCTTCAGTCCATGGTAAAACAACCCCCTGTCCCAAACATAAAGCAAAGCTGGTCCTATTGAAAAATAACAAGGGGGAAGGCTGAAGGGCACAATATATAATGCGCTTACTTGGATGTCAAATCACAGGGTGCAGATCAAAACAGAGCAGCTGGTGAGGGACGCCTAGTCATATATTTCTTAGAATTTATGAGAAAAGGCACCAAGGGCCTGCAGTTAACAAAGGCACTCAGCATGGAGCAGGTTAGGCTGCCCTATTGGGAGGCACCAGCCAGTCTCTGAGTGTGCTCAACTATGTGGATTTGAAATGAATGGACGGAGTGGTTGGATTTTCTCTCCATGTGGCAAGTCTGGGTGTTAAAGTTATATCCTTCAGGACCAATATTTCCTAGTACTTTTGGAGAGACTGACAAATTTTCATTTTTCTTCAGCATTTTAACCTGCATTTCTGTATGTTGATTATATCTGCTCTTTCTGCATCGGCTTGGAGGTATACGTGTGTGAACCATTTGTGGAGAATCTGTTTTTTGTTCCAGACATTGTGCTCTCCTGTATTTTATGTTGTACCATCAATTTGAAATTCAAAGACCAATTGGAGGTTGTCTTTTTGGTGATATTCACAACACAAGCTTAACATAGAAATATGGAAACTGTAAGTAACCAAAGTAACATGTTTAGAGAATGCACCTGACTTATTTTGGAGATGTACAATCACTCTAAAATATCTAGGCATTCCAGGAAGAGCAGTGACAGTAGCATGCACCCCTTCCTCCAATATGGCAATTAGATACTCACTGGAATACTTTTCAGTTCATCTACCAATGTTCATTCAGCGTCTGCACTCAGCCTGGCCTCGTGCTTTTTCATTAATAACATTTGTTGTATACTCCTGACAAGAAAAATAATGTCTGTTTATTGCAATAAAATTAGAAAAATCTCATAATGAATAGAGAATTTAACAGTTACAGTTTTATAACAGAAAACACTGACATTTCAGTATGTATCTTTCAGTTACCTGTGTGTATATATCCAAACACATACATGTAATACATACATATATATGTTTTTGTATATATTTTTTATTAACAAAATTAAGCTCTTCATATATATAGTTTGGTATCCTAGTGTATTCGTTGCCCTAACAACTAAATCTAATCTTAATGGCTTAACAGAATGAAGGTTAGTTTCTTGTTTTTAGCACAGTCCTTGCAGGTCAGGCAGCTCTCCTGGTCAGCTTTCCTCTAACAGCGAGTTGGAGATAGATTGATCAGAGCTGCTTCTGGTTTGCAGATCACCATCTTTGGAGCTCTATGCTTCCAGCCCTGTGTTTAGGAGAGTGAGCTTGGCAAATTTGCAGTGGTTCTTTACTGCCTAAGACTAGAATGTGATTCATCAGTTTTGCTCACATTTCCATTGATGAGAAATCCAATCACATGATCCCTGCATAACCCAAGGGAGGCTGGGCTGTAGTCTCCTCGTAAGCTCAGAAAGAGGAAAGATATCTATCACACTGTCAATATGTGATATGACATATCATAATATGATATGCCAACATATCACACTTTCTGTCCCATCTGCTTTATCTCACTTAACATTGTATTATGGCATTTTCCCCAAATCATTAAATATTCATCAAGATCATGATTTTTAATAGCCTCAGAGTTTCCCATCAAATGCATATGCCATTCTTTACTTAGTTAAAGTATTCCAGGAAGTTTTGTGTACAGTGACATACAACCCTCACTCCAAAGTGATTTCCTGAAGCCAACTAATCTAAGGTTTTGGACATTTAGTTTTTTGGCATTTATTTAGAAATGTTAGGATACTAATGTTAAAGATGCAAAGGAAAAATTTCTGTCTACATTAGCACAAATTTTATGGCCCAATACTGTAAACAGAAGGGCAAAGCTATCTCCTATATCCTCAAATGCCCCATCTTTTCTATAAATAGAGTGTTTCCCTGCACTCTCCCATTTCTCCCTACTATTGTCTCTCTTCATTCACACCCTTTTATTTTCTTCTTTCCTAGGCAGATTACCACCCCACCGCCCCCCCCACCCCCCGCCACCAAAACCAACTAATCTTAAGTTTACACCGCTCAGTTTTTTGCCTTTTGCGCTATATTTCAGCTCCCTCCTCAACCCCTCTCAATACTCTCCCTCCTCCAGAGGTGCTGGGCTTGCCAGCCAGTGTTACCACTCCCTTCGGCCTTTGTCCATAGGCAGTGGTCCCCAACCTTTTTGGCACCCGGTTTTTGGACAGGTTTTGTGGAAGACAAGTTTTCCAGCACAGGGTTGGGGGGTGAGGTGTGGGGGCGGGGAATGGCTCAGGCGGTAATGCCAGCGATGGAGCAGCAGATGAAGCTTTACTAGCTTGCCCGCCTCCTGCTCTGCGGCCCAGGGTTGGGGACCCCTGTCCACAGGGACTTAGGATGAATAGAGATAATGTTCAACCAGCTGAGAAAGAGAAGGGGCTTGTGTAACCAAGCAGCATAGGACTTGCTTATTAATAGCTCTCAGCAGACTGTGGTTTGAGGTAAATTAATAATTCTGTTTTACAACTAAATGTGAAGTGTGTGTGTGTGTGTGTCTCCACCAGTCTCTAAATTCTGTCTTCTACATAGAAATGAAGTAGGTAATAAAAATAGCCCCACTGTGACCTTTTGGAAGGGTATAGGTCATTTGTTTTAGAATACTTTATCTCAAAATGACTGTAAGCCAAAATCAATATAGCTTTTGGATTTATCAAAATGGCTTAGTAAAAGGTGTCAACTGAAAAAAATGCACGAGCCAAAAGGTGAGAATTATGTTTTATTCAGGGATGTTACAGAGGACTGAAGCCCAAAAACAGCCTCTCAGGTAGCTCCGAGGAACAGTTCCAAAGAGGTACAGGAAGAGCCAGGATATATATATATAGGAGTTTTTGCTTCAAAGGAAAACATGTAGTCTAACATCAAAAGATGACTGCTAATCACAAAAAATCAGACTTCTCAAGTTAATGATTTTAGTGCTTTTCTATGTTTGGGAAGATGCGAGAGTCTGGGCTCATTGAAAGTATTCCTTTGATATGCGTCTTAAGCCCGTATCCTGTTTTTCTCCGTCCTGAATTCCCCTCCGGGCGCACTGGAGGCGGGGCTGGGTCAGGGGGCTGGGGTGGCCCTGCAGCAGCCGATCGCTTGATGGCGCAACGCTCCGTGTTTACTCAAATGGCAGGCAACATTTTTTTTTTTGTCCACAAAGGAAAACCCAGTGGACTAACATGGGCAGACAACCCTGCTTCTGTTTGGCCTTTACTTCAGAGAGTCCAAATACTCCCATTGGACCACAGCTGCCTCATTCACCCGACCCTTTTCCCTTTGGTTTTCTAGAGGCTGAGGTAGAATCTTTTACAAACATATTGACTAGAAAACTGAGGGTAAAACTCTACTAACTAGTTGTATGACTTTGTCCTGATCTAGTTGTTTGGACTCCTGGCTAGAGAGAATTTTAGTTTGGTGCCATTATTTACTCTAGTAGAATTCCTATTTGCTCCTAGATTATATTTCCTAGTCAGTGTTTTCCAGGTGTGTGAGGTCTCTGTGCTAGATGGAATTTTACTTGTTAGACAGCTACCCTACTCATGAACACCATTATATAGCAATTTCCTTTCTATATGGCCTCAGAGATTCATAACCTGAGGGCCAGTCTGCCCAAACCTAACTTTAAAATCTCTTTCTTCATCTCTTTTAGTAGTTCTTTAAGACTGTCACCCCATAAGCCCTGCCCTTATCCTGGACCTATTTTTCTTGGTCTTGTTTGGTTTGCCTAACTAATGCATACTTATCAGCTAGTTCTTAAGGCTGGTACTTTGGTGAGGTTGTCTTCTTTACCTATGACTCTAACCTGACACTTGGATTGGTCTCCCTAGTGTCTGAGTGGCATGGACTGAGTTGACAGGGCACTCTTCATTGGAATCTGCCTTTTATATGAGTCAGCAGAAAATACTTTCTCTGTTTGTGTTTCAAATTGTGTCCTCCCTGGTGGACCTGTCATCAGGGTCTGGTTTCTTGTCTAAGAAATACCTCCAATTTTTCTCACCCCAGAGCCCAGTGAATAATTACATCTTTCCTGGCATGTCTGTCTTCTTTTTCATTTGCATAATTCATTCTGACACTTCTTGAGGAGTGACTCTTTTCCAGCATCTCATTGTATAGTTTTACTTTAGTAAAATATAGATAAATCGATTATTGGAGTTTGTAGACAAGGACTTAAAATAATTATTATAAGTATGTTAAGGAAAACACACAGCATGGATACACAGGACAGAAAAAAAAGAATTTCATCAGAGGATTGAAATCTATAAAAAATAATCAAATGAGCATATTATAATTAAAGAACACAACATCTGAAATTAGCACTCATTTGATGGCTTTAACAGCAGTCTGGATATAGCAGAAAACAGGATCAGTGAACTTGAAGACAGATTAATAGAAACTATCCAACCTGAATTACAGAGAAAAAATGGCAGGAGGTTGGAAGCACAGAATATAAAAACAACACGTTTGATACAAAAGTATAGCCTAACAGTCCAAAAAGTCTAACATACACGACATTGGGGCTCCAGAAGGAGAGAAGAGAGGGAATAGTTCAGAAGCAATAGTTGAAGAGATGATGCTTGAGAAGTTACCAAAACTGGTAAAAGAAATCAATAGATTCATAAAGCTCAGTGAATCCCCAGCAGGATGTATGTATATGCATCCTAGCACTTCATAGTCAAATTGCTGATAACCAACAGTAAAGAGAAAATTCTCACGAGCTAGATAGTATGGTTGGGGTGAGGGTGGGAAGACGCGTTAACTTTCAAAAAAACAACAATAATATTAATCGATGTCTTTTCAGTAGAACTCATGAAAGTCAAAATACAATGGAATAACATATTTAAAGTGCTGAAAGGAAAAAACAAAAACTGCTAACCTAGAATTCTATATTCTGTGAAGATATCCATAAAAAAAAGGTGAAAAAAAATGAAGGGGAAATAAAGACGTTTTCAGGCAAACAAAAGCTGAAGGAATTCATTACCAGAAGATCTATACCATAAAAAATACTAGCAATAGTAGTAGTAATCTTTTGGTGTTTAGAATGCCTGTGGAAGTAAAATATGTGATAACAGTAGCACAAATGGCGGGAGAGTTAAATGAAGTTAAATGTTGTAATTGTAATTGTTTTATTTATAACTGTGGGATTTTAATTTATGGAGTTGAACAACATGGAGGAGCCAATGCCATTGAAAAAAAAATTTATTACTTACATTTCCTGAGAGAAGGGGGCCTGTCATGCCATGCAGGGCCACATGAGGAGCACCAGATTTTCATCAGGAGGTAGAACTAGGCGTGAGGGGAAAGCCTAGGTCAGAGTCTTTACTGGGGTTTCTGTGGGAAAGGCAACCCTCAGAGTAAGCAGCATAGCGTTGGCTAGTTTGAATAATTCCAGTTAGCTGTGGGCTACAGGGGTGATCTGTCATTGCCTAGTACCTGGCCCTGGGATGATTTAGTTCAGGGGAAATACTAGCTTGGTCTGCGAGAGTTAGGTAAAGCGGGTCATTGGGAATATAAACTCAGGATCGGTTGGCTTGCCCATGAAGGGCGTGCTCCTACCCAAGGTATTGCTGTCTCTAAGAATTGGCTAGCCCCGGGAAGGGCAGTTTCTCCCTGGTCAGCAAGATTTTTAAAATGTCAAAACATTATAAGATACAGAAATAAAAAACATGATTAATACAATCATGCATTGTTCAGGAAGTGGTAAATGTAGTGATTTAGGGTAGACTGTAAGAGGCAAGGATGCATATTTAATGTCTAGAGGTGTGCTCTCCAATACAGTAGCTACTAGTCACATGTGGCTATTTATATTTAAAGTTAAAGTAAAAATCTAGTTCCTTAGTCATACAACCACATTCAAGTGCTCCATAACCACACGTGGCTAGTGGCTACCACAGTGGAGAGTGTAGTTACGGAACAATTCTATCAAGCTAGAAATTTTTATTGCATTGTTCTGCTCTAAGGTAATCACTAAAAGGCTAATACAAAACACAAGTTAATAGAGTTGAAAAGTAGAATAACAAAAATACTTGATTAATCCAAGTGAAATCAGAAAAGAATAGAAAAAGGAACAAAGGACTGATATGACAAATAGAAAACAAAAAGCAAGATGATAGACTTAACCCCAAATGTAAGTCAACGTATACATTTCAGTTAAAAGGGAAAGCTAATAGTACATAAGTCAGAATAGTGGGTCCCCCGGAGCTGTGGGAGGCATTGACGAGGAAGGAGCAATACAGTATAGTAATGCATTAAAGGACATGTAAACCAGTGGCTTGGTGAAGGCAAGTGGGAGGTTTACTTTCTCCAGTTTCCATCCTCTACTTTTTTTTTTTTTTTTTTTTGCTGTACGCGGGCCTCTCACTGTTGTGGCCTCTCCCGTTGCGGAGCACAGGCTCCGGACACGCAGGCTCAGTGGCCATGGCTCACGGGCCCAGCTGCTCCGTGGCATGTGGGATCTTCCCGGACCGGGGCACGAACCCGCGTCCCCTGCATCGGCAGGCGGACTCTCAACCACTGCGCCACCAGGGAAGCCCCTCCATCCTCTACTTTTTAATAGACTTTTACTACTGTTTATTTTTCATTAAATGTTCTTGAAAAAGTATCACTACACCTTTTCCTTTTGGGAGTATTAACAGAAGACTGAGGTTATAGAAAAAAATTTCTGTGATTTATTTCTTATAAACACATTCTTCTTGTTGGCTCTGGAGAATTTAGGTGGATGACTCTGAGACTGGATGGTCAGTCAGTGCCCTCAGCTTTTTCAGACAGTCTTATATGGCTTCATTCTTAGTGGGATAGCGTTCTACTGTTGTGTGAGGACGAAAGGTAATCTGTGATCACTCGGAATTAGACGCTGCTCTGACAATATTTTGTAAATTCATACTAACCTTTCCATGTTCCTAATGTATTTCTAGCCTTCTTCTCAACGTACTGCTTCTCTTCCAGCTTATCTCCGCCTTTTCCCAAATCTGATTCATTCCTTTAGCTTTTTGCTGTATCCTTTTTGGACCTTTGATTCTACTGAGAGTAACAGTCCAGTGCCAGGACTCCAGATCTTCATTCCCAAAACTGCTGTATCCACAATCATCCTTAAAATTTCTCTTTGTTTAACACCTCACACCCAAGCCATCAGCAAATCCTATCAGCTGTATCTTCTAGAATCACTGTTTTTCACCCATATCCAGGGTTACCACCCTGGTCCCAGCCACTATTGTTTCTTATTGCAGTAGCCTCCTAAAGAGTCTCTCAGTTTCCCTCTTGTCCCTTGCCATTTATTTTCTATACAGCAGACTGTATGATCATTCTAAAATCCAAGTCAAGACTATTTTACTCATTTGTTCAGAACCTGCCAGTTTCGCCTCATTTCACTTAAAATAAAAGCCAAAGTCCTGTATATCTTTTTTTTTTTTAACATCTCTATTGGAGTATAATTGCTGTACAATGGTGTGTTAGTTTCTGCTTTATAACAAAGTGAATCAGCTATACATATACATATATCCCCATATCTCCTCCCTCTTGCGTCTCCCTCCCACCCTCCCTATCCCACCCCTCTAGCTGGTCACAAAGCACCGAGCTGATCTCCCTGTGCTATGTGGCTGCTTCCCACTAGCTATCTATTTTACATTTGGTAGTGTATATATGTCCATGCCACTCTCTCACTTCGTCCCAGCTTACCCTTCCCCCTCCCCGTGTCCTCAAGTCCATTCTCTATGTCTGCGTCTTTATTCCTGTCCTGCCCCTAGGTTCTGCAGAGCTTTTTTTTTTTTTTAGATTCCATATATATGTGTTAGCATACAGTATATGTTTTTCTCTTTCTGACATACTTCACTCTGTATGACAAGACTCTAGGTCCATCCACCTAACTACAAATAACTTAATTTCATTTCTTTTATGGCTGAGTAATATTCCATTGTATATATGTGCCACATCTTCTTTATCCATTCATCTGTCGATGGACACTTAGGTTGCTTCCGTGTCCTGGCTAAATAGTGCTGCAATGAACATTGTGGTACTTGTCTCTTTTTGAATTATAGTCCTATATATAGTCCTATATATATATATAGGACTATATATAGTCTTATATATCTTATTTTTAATTTTTATTCTATAGTGGAATATACTTGATTTACAATGTTGTGTTAGTTTCAGGTGTATAGCAAAGTAATTTAGTTATATATATACATATATCTATTTCTTTTCAGATTCTTTTCCCATATAGGTTACTACAGAGTATTGAGTAGAGCTTCCTGTGCTAATTATCTATTTTATATATAGTAGTGTTTATATGTAAATCCCAACCTCCTAATTTATCCCTCCCCCCCAACCTTTCCCCTTTGGTAACCATAAATTTGTTTTCAAAGTCTGTAAGTCTGCTTCTGTTTTGTAAATAAGTTCATTTGTATCATTTTTTAGATCCTACACGAGTGATATCATATGCTATTTGTCTTTCTCTGTCTGACTTACTTCAATTAGTATGATAATCTCTAGGTCCATCCATGTTGCTGCAAATGGCATTATTTCATTCTTTTTTATGGCTAATACTCCATTGTATATATGTACCTCATCTTCTTTATCCATTCATCTGTCAGTGGACACTTAGGTTGCTTCCATGTCTTGGCTATTGTAAATAGCGCTGCAGTGAACATTGGGGTGCATGTATCTTTTCAAAGTACAGTTTTCTCCAGATATATGCCCAGGAGTGGCATTGCTGGATCATATGGTACCTCTGTTTTTAGTTTTTTAAGGAACCTCCCTACTGTTTTTGATAGTGGCTGTACCAATTTACATCCCCACCAACAGTGTAGGAGTGTTCTTTTTCCCCCACACCGTCTCCAGCATTTATTGTTTGTCAACTTTTTGATGATGGCCATTCTGACTGGTGTGAAGTGATACTTCATTGTAGTTTGATTTGCAGTTCTCTAATAATTAGTGATGTTGAGCATCTTTTCATGTGGTTTTTGGCCATCTGTTTGTCTTCTTCAGAGACATATCTATTTAGATCTTTTGCCCATTTTTTGATTGTTTTTTTTTTTTTATATTGAGCTGCGTGAGGTGCTTGTATATTTTGGAGATTAACCCCTTGTCAGTCGAATCGTTTGCAAATATTTTCTCCCTTTCTGTGGGTGGTCTTTGCATTTTGTTTATGGTTTCCTTTGCTGTGCAGAAGCTTTTAAGTTTAATTAGGTCCCATTTGTTTATTTTTGTTTTTATTTTCATTACACTAGGAGGTAGATACAAAAAGACATTTCTGTGATTTATGTCAGAGTGTTCTGCCTATGTTTTCCTCTAAGAGTTTTATAGTATTCAGTCTTACACTTAGGTCTTTAATCCATTTTGAGTTTATTTTTGTGTGTGGTGTTAAAGAATGTTCTAATTTCATTCTTTTATGTGTAGCTGTCCAGTTTTCTCAGAACCACTTATTCAAGAGATTTTCTTTTCTCCATTGTATATTCTTCCCCCCTTTGTTGTAGATATATTGACCATAGGTGTGTGAATTTATCTCTGGGCTTTCTATTCTTTTCTGTTGATCTATATTTCTGTTTTGTGCCAGTACCATTACTGTTTTGATTACTGTAGCTTTGTAGTGTAGTCTGAAGTCAGGGAGCCTGATTCTTCCAGTTCCATTTTTCTTTCTCAAGATTGCTTTGGCTATTCAGGGCCTTCTGTGTTTCCATACAAATTTTAAGGTTTTTTGCTCTAGATCTGCAGAAAATGCCACTGGTAACTTGACAGGAATTGCATTAAATCTGTAGATTACCTTGGGTAGTAGAGTCATTGTCACAATATTGATTCTTCCAATCCAAGAACACAGTATATCTTTCTATCTGTTTGTGTCATCTTCTATTTCTTTCATCAATGTCTTATAGTTTTTGTTTTGTTTTGTTTTGTTTGTGGTATGCGGGCCCCTCACTGCTGTGGCCCCTCCCGCCGCGGAGCACACGCTCCGGACGTGCAGGCCCAGCGGCCATGGCCCATTGGCCCAGCTGCTCCGCGGCACGCGTGATCCTCCTGGACTGGGGCACGAACCCATGCCCCCTGCATCGGCAGGCGGACTCCCAACCACTGTGCCACCAGGGAAGCCCCAGTGTCTTATAGTTTTCAGAGTACAGGTTTTTTTGCCTCCTTAGGTAGGTTTATTCCTAGGTATTTTATTCTTTTTGATGTGATGGTAAATGGGATTGTTTCCTTAATTTCTCTTACTGACCTTTTGATGTTAGTGTATAGAAATGCAATAGATTTCTGTGTATTAATTTTGTATCCTACAACTTTACCGAATTTGTTGATGAGCTCTAGTAGTTTTCTGGTAGCATCTTTAGGATTTTCTAAGTATAGTATCATGTCATCTGCAGTCAGTGACAGTTTTACTTCTTTTTTTCCAATTTGGATTCCTTTTATTTCTTTTTCTTCTCTGATTGCTGTGGCTAGGACTTCCAAAACTATGTTGAATAAAAATGGTGAGAGTGGACATCCTTGTCTTCTTCCTGATCTTAGAGGAAATGCTTTCACCTTTTCACTGTTGAGTATGATGTTAGCTGTGGGTTTGTCACATACAGCCTTTATTTTGTTTTTTTTTTTTATTATTTTTAAAAATATTTATTTATTTGGTTTGTTGGGTCTTAGTTGCGGCAGGTGGGCTCCTTACTTGTGTCTCGTGGGCTCCTTAGTTGTGGCACACAGGCTCCTTAGTTGTGGCATGCAAACTCTTAATTACAGCATGCATGTGAGATCTAGTTCCCTGACCGGGGAACATACCTGGGCCCTCTGCAATTGAGAGTGCAGAGTCTTAACCACTGCACCACCAGGGAAGTCCATATGGCCTTTATTATGTTAAGGTATGTTCCTTCTATGTCCACTTTCTGGAGAGTTTTTATCATAAATAAGTGTTGAATTTTGTCAAAAGCTTTTTCTGCATCTATTGAGATGATCATATGTTTTCTATTCTTCAGTTTGTTAATGTGGTGTATCACAACGATTGATTTGTGGATATTGAAAAATCTTTGCATCCCTGGGATAAATCCCACTTGATCATGGTGTATGATCCTTTTAACGTATTGTTGGATTCAGCTTGCTAGTATTTTGTTGAGGATTTTTGCATCTGTATTCATCAGTGATATTTGCCTGTAATTTTCCTTTTTCGTGGTATCTTTGTCTGGTTTTGGTATCAGAGTGATGGTGGCCTCATAGAATGAGTTTGGGTATGTTCCTTCCTCTGTAATCTTTTGAAATAGTTTCAGAAGGATAGGTGTTAACTCTTCCCTAAATGTTTGAGAGAATTTGCCTGTGAAGCCATTTGGTCCTGGACTTTTGTTTTTTGGGAGTTTTTATTTTTATTTATTTATTTTTTTGCAGTACGTGGGCCTCTCACTGTTGTGGCCTCTCCCGCTGTGGAGCACAGGCTCCAGACGCACAGGCTCAGTGGCCATGGCTTACGGGCCCAGCTGCTCCGCGGCATGTGGAATCTTCCTGGACCAGGACATGAACCCGTGTCCCCTGCATCGGCAGGCGGACTCTCAATCACTGCACCACCAGGCAAGCCCCCTTTTGGGAGTTTTTAAATCACAGTTTCAATTTCAGTGCTTGTGAGTGATTTGTTAATATTTTTTATTTCTTCCTGGTTCAATTTTGGGAGATTGTACCTTTCTAAGAATTTGTCCATTTTATTGGCATATGGTTGCTGTAGTAACCTCTTATGATCCTTTATATTTCTGTGATGTCCGTTGTAACTTCTCCTTTTTCATTTCTAATTTTGATTTGAGCCTTCTCCCTTTTTTTCTTGATGAGTTTGGCTAAAGGTTTATCTATTTTGTTTATCTTGTCAAAGAACCAGCTTTTAGTTTCATTGACCTTTGGTATTGTTTTCTTCATCTCTATGTCATTTATTTCTGCTCTGCTCTTTATTTCTTTCCTTCTGATAACTTTGGGTTTTGTCTGTTTTTCTTTCTCTAGTTGCCTTAGGTGTAACGTTAGATTGTTTATTTGGGATTTTTCTTGTTTCCTGAGGTAAGATTGTATTGCTCTAATCTTCCCTTTTAAAACTACTTACGCTGCATCCCATAGGTTTTGGATTGTCGTATTTTTGTTTTCATTTGTCTCTAGGTATTTTTTAATTTCCTCTTTGATTTCTTCAGTGATCCCTTGGTTGTTTAATGGCATTTTGTTTAGCCTCCACGTGTTTGTGTTTTTATAGTTTTTTTCTTGTAGTTGATTTCTAATCTCATAGTGTTGTGGGCAGAAAAGATGCTTGATATGATTTCAGTTTTCTTAAATTCACCAGGGCTTGCTTTATGGCCCAGCATGTGATCTATCCTGCAGAATGTTCTATGTGCACTTTCAAAGAATGTGTATTCTGCTGCTTTTGGATGGAATGTTCTATAAATATCAAGTCCATCTGGTCTGACGTGTCATTTAAAGCCTGGGTTTCCTTATTGACTTTCTGTCTGGATGATCTGTTCATTGATGTAAGTGAGGTATTAAAGTCCCCCATTATTGTGTTACTGCTGATTTCTTCTTTTATGGCTGTTAGCATTTGCCTTATATATTGAGGTGCTCTTATATTGGGTGCATATATATTTACAGTTGTTGTATCTTTTTCTTGGACTGATCCCTTGATCATTATGTTGTGTCCTTCTTTGTCTCTTGTAACAGTCTTTATTTTAAAGTCTGTTTTGTCTGATATGAGTATTGCTACTTCAGCTTTCTTTTGTTTTCCATTTGCATAGAATACCTTTCTCCATCCCCTCCCTTTCAGTCTGTATGTGTCCCTAGATCTGAAGTGGGTCTATTGTAGACAGCATATATATGGGTCTTGTTTTTGTATCCATTTAGCCAGTTTATGTCTTTTGGTTGGACCATTTAATCCATTTACACTTAATGTAATTACCAATATATAGGTTCTTATTTCCATTTTGTTGATTGTTTTGGGTTTGTTATTGTACGTATCTTTTCTTCTCTTCCTCTTTTGTTCTCTTCTTTTGTGATTTGATGACTATCTTTAGTGTTGTTTTTGGATTCCTTTTTCTTTTTTGTGTGTATATCTATTGTCTTGATAGAGTTTTGGTTTGCAGTTACCATGAGGTTTTGATATATCCATCTTTATATACACAAGATTGTTTTAAGTTGCTGGTGTCTTAATTTCAAATGCATTTCCAATATCCTGAATTTGTATTCTGCTCATGATTGCTGGTTTTGATATCATATTTGCATGTGGATGATTTCCTACCTTTAACGTATGTTTGCCTTTACTGGGTGCTTTCCCATTCATAATTTTCTTATTTCTAGTTGTGGCCTTTTCTTTTCCACCTAGAGAAATTCCTATAGGATTTGTTGTAAAGATGGTTTGGTGGTGCTGAATTCTCTTAGCTTTTGCTTGTCTGTAAAACTTTTGATTTCTCTGTCGAATCTGAATGAGAGCCTTGCTGGGTAGAGTATTCTTGGTTGTAGGTTTTTTCCTTTTCATCACTTTAAATATATCATGCTACTCCCTTCTGGCTGGCAGAGTTTCTGCTGAAAAATCAGCTGATAACCTTATGGGGATTCCCTTGTATGTTATTTGGTGCTTTTCCCTTGTTGCTTTTAATATTCTCTCTTTGTGTTTAATTTTTGTCAGTTTGATTAATATGTGTCTTGGTATGTTCCTCCTTGGGTTTATCCTGTATGGAACTCTGCACTTCCTGGCCTTGGGTGACTGTTTCCTTTCCCATGTTAGGGAAGTTTTCAGCCATTATTTCTTTAAATATTTTCTTAGGCACTTTGTCTCTCTCTTCTCCTTCTGGGACCCCTGTAATGTAAATATTGGTGCATTTAATGTTGTCCCAGAGGCTTCTTAGACTGTCCTCATTTGTTTTCATTCTTTTTCCTTTGTTTTGTGGCAGTGAATTCCACCATTCTGTCTTCCAGCTCACTTATTCGTTCTTCTGCCTCATTTATTCTGCTGTTGATTACTTCTGGTGTATTCTTCATTTCAGTTAGTGTATTGTTCAACCCTGTTTGTTCTTTATGTCTTCTAGCTCTTTGCTAAACATTTCTTGTATCTTCTTGGTCTGTGCCTCCATTCTTTTTCCGAGATCTTGAATCATCTTTACTACCATTACTCTGAATTCTTTTTCAGGTAGATTGCCTATCTCCACTTCACATAGTTGTTCTTTTGTGGTTTTATCTTATTCCTTTGTCTGGAACATATTCCTCTGCCATCTCATTTTGTCTAACTTTCTGTGTTTGTTGTCCCACAGGCTGCAGGATTGTAGTTCCTCTTGCTTCTGGTGTCTGCCCCCTGGTGGGTGAGGCTGGTCTAAGAGGCTTGTGCAGGACTCCTGGTGGGAGGAACTGGTGCTGCTCACTGGTGGGTGAAGCTGGGTCTTGTCCCTCTGGTGGGCAGGCCCATGTCAAGGGGTGTTTTTTGTTTTATTTTTTTGGCTACACCTTGCAGCATGCGGAACTCCTCCAACCAGGGATCGAACCTGTGCCCCCTACATTGGGACCATGGAGTGTTAACCACTGGACCACCGGGGAAGTGCTCAACGGGTGTGTTTAGAGGTGGCTCTGGGCTCAGGAAGACTTTAAGCAGGCTGTCTGCTGATGGGTGGGGCTGTTTTCCCACCCTGTTGCTTGTTTGGTCTGAGGCGTCCCAGACTGGGGCCTACGGGCTGTTGGGTGTATCAGGTCTTGGCATCAAAATGGCTGCCTCCAGGAGAGCTCATGCCAATGAGTACTCCTCAGTACCACCACCACCAGTGTCCTTGTCCCCACAGTGATCCATAGCCGCCCCCTACCCAGGAGACCCTCTAAGACCAGTAGGTAGGTCTGGTACAGGCTTCTATGCAGTCACTGCTTTTTCCCCTCGTCCTGGTGTTCACAAGACCTTGTGCGTACCATCTAAGAGTGGAGTTTCTGTTTCCCCCAGTCCTGTGGAGTTCCCATGATCAAACCCCTCTCGCCTTCAAAGCCAAATGCTCTGGGGGCTCCTCTTCCCTATGCCAGACCCCCAGACTGGGGAGCCTGACATGGGGCTCCAAACTCTCACTCCTGTGGGGGAACCTCTGCAATATAATCATTTTCCAGTTTGTGGGTCACCCACCCAGCAGGTATGGGATTTGCTTGTGTTGCGAATGTGCCCCTCCTTCTTCTTTGTCTTTGGAAGTAGAATATCTTTTTTTGGTAGGTTCCAGTCTTTTTTTGTTGATGGTTGTTTAGCAGTTAGTTGTGATTTTGGTGCTTTCATGAGGGGAGGTGAGCTCAGTTCCTTCTACTCTGCCATTTTGTCCTCAGTCCAAGATCCACCTGGTTATATGGAGATCTTTCTTGCGATTTTGGGTGTTTGAAATATTCTTCCAGCCTTCAGTAGGTATTCTGTAAGAATTGTTTCAGATGTAGATGTATTTGTGGAAGAAGGTGAGCTCCACGTCCTTCTATTCTGCCATCTTGACTGGAGCCTACAAAGTCCTGTAGATCTTAAAAGTTCTCATCATAAGAAAGAACAAAAAAGGAATAAAGAAAGAAAAAAGAAAAGAAGAAGAAAAAGAAAAATATTTTTGTAACTGTATGTGGTGATGAATGTTAATAAGACTTATTGTGGTGAGCATTTTGCAATATACAATTGACCCTTGAACAATGTAGGGGTTGGGGCGCAAACCATCCACCTACCCCCTGCACCACTGAAAATCCACATATAACTTTTGACTCCCCCAAAACTTTACTAATAGCCTACTGTTGACTAGAAGCTTTACTGATAACATAAACAATCAATTAACACATATTTTGTGTTATATGTATTATATGCTGTATTCTTACAATAAGTTAGAGAATAGAAAATATTATTAAAATCATAAAGAAGAAAAAATAGATTTACAGTACTGTACTGTGTTTATTGATACTGTAAAATTACATTGTTCTGTTTATGAGATGAATTGTCAGTACCTACATCAATATTGTCTATTATGATACAAAACACTGTAGACGTTATACATATTACTAACACTAAATATCAAAAATGGAAAGATAATGTGAAAAGGAAATTCATATTTATTTACAGGTATAATGATTCATGCATTGATAATGAAGAAGCATCAATATGATAGTTCAATGGTAGCCTAGTGTAATTGATACAATTGCTTTGCTATAGCCTAGCCTATACACTAATGAATGAATCGTTTTAACATTTTTATGGCATACAGTATTACAGTCATATTCGTAATATAGCATTGGAAACATTGTTACTTAAAAAATACCCCCCTATCTAATTTGCTGATACACAGTAAGAAAACTAACACATAGTTAATTTTATATTAAATATGACTCACCTTATGCCTATATAAGGGTAGGCTATCCACTTTAATACTAGTCTTGCACACGATGTCATACATGATGAATACTTAGGTGATGATGATGATGTCACAAAAAAGTCTCATACAGTTCTTGCTGTACAGTTATTAGATTTCCACATGAAGACACACACATACACAACAGATAAGCTTATTAGCTGTATGACATGATGATTAGTTACTATTCATTAAGTAGAAGTGGATCATCATAAAGGTCTTGGTCCTTGTCATTTTCACATTGAGTAGGCTGAGGGGGAGGAGGGAGAGGAAGGGTTGGTCTTGCTGTCTCAGGGGTGACAAGAGGTGGAAGGGGAGGAGGGAGAGGCAGGCACACTTGGTGAACTTTACAGAATACATAATAATTTCTGACTTTTTTGCTTTTTCATTTCTCTGAAAATGTTTCTATAATATATGGTACCAATCTTTCTTCTACCATTTGCTTTAGTTTCAGTGCCTGTATCACAGAAAGGCCCATGTTATAAAAGGAGTTAAAAGCAATTTTGAATAATTGGAACCCTGTGCCAGATTGTCTAATGTCAATTTGTTTTCTGACACTGCTTCTTTTACATCTTCTTCCTAATTGTCTGGCACTGGTTCAGAAGCGCTCACCTCCATCAAGTTGTCTTCTGTGAATTCTTCTGGTGTGGTGTCTGTTAGCTCTTGAATCTCTCCAAGATCCATATCTTGAACCCTTCAGCTTCCACTTTTTCTGTCATATCCACAGTCTCTCTCTTTCATGGTTTCCTTGACTGGCTATGTAGTAAATCCTGTGGAGTCATGCTCAACATCTGGACACAGTTTTCTCCAGCAAAAATATATTGTTTCAGGCTTGATGGCTTTCACAGTTTTTTCTGTAACAACGATGGCATCTTGAATGGTGTAATCCTTCCACTTTCCTGATGTTCTATCAGGGTTCTCTTCCATAGTGTGACAATCCTTTTCATAGAGTACCATGTATAATTAGCCTTAAAGGTCCTTATGATCCCCTGATATAGAGGCTGAATTAGAGACATTATGTTTGGGGGCAAGTAGATCACTTTGACGCCTTCAATGTTGAACTCATGGAGTTCTGGGTGGCTGGGGGCATTGTCCAATATCGAAAGAACTTTAAAAGGCAGTTCCTTACTGGCAAGATACTTCCTGTCTTCAGGGACAAAGCATCGATGGAACCAATCCAGAAAAGCGGTTCTGGTTGTCCAGGCCTTCTTCTTATACCACCAAAAGACTCATTCTTTAATTGGATTGTCTTTTCATTACTGACTTGTAAGAGTTCTTCCTATATTCTAAATACAAGTCCCTAATCAGAGATGTGATTGCAAATATTTCCTCCCATTCTGTGGGTTGTCATTTAAATACTTTCTTGATGGTGTGCTTTAAATGACAGATGTTTTTAGTTTTTACACTTAGCTCTATGATCTACTTTTAGTTAACTTTTTGCATGTGGTGTGAGGTAAGGGTCCAGATTCATTCTTTTGTATATGGATATCCAGTTGTCCCAGCACCATTTGTTAAGACTGTTCTTTCCCCATTGAACAGTCTTGGCACACTTGTTGAAAATCAGCTGTCCACAGACAGATGGGTTTACTTCTTTCTTTTTTTATTTGAAGTAGAGTTGATTTACAATATTGTGTTAGTTTCAGGTGTACAACAAAGTGATTCAGTTGTATATATTTTTCAGATTATCTTCCATTATAGGTTATTATAAGATATTGATATAGTTCCCTGTGCTATGCAGTAAATCATTGATGCTTATCTATTTTATGTACAGTAGTTTGTATTTGTTAACACATTTTTGAACTCTCAATTCTATTCCATAGATCTAATATGTCTATCCTTACACCAGTATACTGCTCAGATTATTTTGGAATGGTCTTTTCATTTTTCCTCATTAGCTGAGCGACCTCGGAATGCTTAGCGTCAATTTCCTCATTTGTAAATTGGAAATATATTATCCATCTCCCCTCAGGATTGTTGTGGACTAAACAAGAATATAATAAAGCTTTTAGTTAAGTGCTTATCACATAATACTCCATTTAAAAAATTTTAATGGAAATCTACTTTCCATTCATAATATTTCCTTTCCTCTGGCTAATCCTCCCCAATATAGACTATTCCTTATATTTTAAAATGTCTTGTGGGTAAGATTGATTCAGTGAGAAGAGGTGGGCATATTCCTGTACCACCACCAGTATTCAACAACCCCTAACCTGAAGAGCATGCATTTTCTCATATGACTCTCTCCTTATTTTTTTATTTTTGCCACTGTGTATTAAGCTCCAGGGCACCTTCCCACTTTCCCCAATAACCATAGAAACCGGCGTGGTCTTCTGAATCCACACTTATGAACCAACGTGCTGGCTATCCTGCTTCTGGACCTACCTTCAGTGTTTCTTATCTCCATTTTCCTCTCCACCAGCAGGGAAGCCCTTTGGGTTCATTTATTGTTGGAACAATTGCGTCTCAGATTTTCAATTATGAAATTCTCTTCCTTAATCAGTTTCCTTACTTTTCACTTACAATGAATTTGGGATTAGATCCTGACCTCTAATCTTTCAGCCTCTCCCTGTTTTCTTGGTCCATGGCCTTTTTTCTGGACCCATTTGCCTGTATGTAAGCATTTTGGTCAACCATTTCAATGAGACAGTCTCTTTCATTCTAAGAACCCAAGGTCACTTGAATGCAAAAAAAGCCCTTTATTAACTTTAGAGGCTTATCTCCTCAAGTCACTAAGTATTGCTGGGTGGGGAAAGCCAAAAAGCCTTTCCAAGTTGTTCCCTGTATTCTTCTTTAGTCCTTTCTTGGGCTCCCCCCAATGCTAATATTATCTTTAGTCTCTGCTAGTTATTTCTGTTTTGTCTGCAAATCAGTGAGGGCCTTTCCTATCCTAAAATATCTCATTCTTCAGCCTCTTATGTGTTCTCTGTTTCTTCATCACATCTGTAAAGAGTATTCTTTACTTGGTACACCACCTTTTGGTTTGTATTCATTCCCTAAATAAATTATGCTTTGTGACTGTGCAGGGAAGAGTTTTTAACATAGCAGGCCTGAGGTTGCTGTCTTTAGAAGGGCCTACTTGCAGGGTTGGCTCTTGGCTGGAGCCTGAGAATTTGGCTTTTGAAAAGTTCCTTGCTTTTCAGATAACACTTTTGCCTGCTTGGGGCACTGAATGCCTGCTTTCCTTCTGGGTGTCTGGAATTTTGATAGTTATGATTTTGGTCTTTGTGCCTGTAACCAGCCCTCAATAAAATCCTTGGACTCCCGAGTCTCCAGCAGGCTTCTCTGGGCAGAGACATCGCACAACACGTAGGAGGCCTATGCATAGATTCCTCCAGACTCCATGTGATGTGTCTCTTTCCCTTGATGATCCTGTTGTATATCTTTCTCTACAATAAATGATAGCCTCTGAGTCCTGCAAGTCCTTCTAGCAAACCACCAAATGTGTAGGTGGCTGTGGGACCTCTTACAGTGACCTTCCTCGCCACCCTTAATTCAAACCGCTCTCAAAAGCTTGATCTATTTATGAGATCTGGAAGTCTTTTCTTAGTTTGTAACATCTGTTGCCAATACTCTTGCTTCCAGAAACTTTCCTTCCTCTACTTCGGTAAGAACGCCCTGCCCTGCCTCTCCTCACACCTCATTCATCTTCAGACAGTTGTTGAATGCCTGGATGTACCAGGCAGTGGGCCTGGTACACAACAGTGAGTGAAAACAGTCATGGGGCAGCATATGGTCTAGCGGGAGAAGACAAGAAGCAGATGGTACATTCTGAGAAAAGTACTGTGTTGTAAGAGTGATTAAAAGGGGAGATATACTTCAGAAGGGTGGTCAGTGAGGAAGTCCATAGGATGTTCTGTGGAGATAGCAAAGGGGCAGGTAAAGTCTGTTTGGTAAAGAACCAGAATAGCAGAGGACAGCACATGTAAATGATTAAAAAGGCACTTGGCATCTTCTAGGACTCAAAAGGAGTCCGGTGTGGCTGGAGCACTGCGAGAAGAGGGAGAGTGGAGAGGAGTTTGGAGGGTATCAAGGTCCAGATCACTTAGAGCTTTGTAGGCATGTTCAGAACTTCATACTTTAGGGGCAATGGGAGGCCAGCAAAGGGTTTATTCAGCCAAGCAACAGATATCTTTTCAAAAGATCATTCTTACAGTTGTAGAGCGAATGGATTAGAGAGGGGTAAGAAGGGGAGAGCCTAGTTTGGAGATTATTAGTGATATAGGTGAAAGATGATGGTGATGTCTGTGTGATGGCTGAGGAGACGGAAAGGAGTGAATGGACTTGGAAGTATGGAGTTCTGCAAGATTTTAACCTTACTTATCTTCTATCTGCTCTCTCCTTTGGTGATCATCTTCATTCCCACATTGTTAACTATCACCTCTGTGTGAAAGACTCTAACCCTATGATCCTAATCCTGATGTGAGCCAGTTTCACATTTTCAAAGGAATGGTTACATTTCAGAAATGTAAATGGTTCCAGAGCCATAATGCTTCTGCCACTTACTATCAGTGTGATCTTGGACCAGTTATTTCACTTCCTCATGCCTCAGTTTCCTCATCTGTAAAACGGGGATAATGTATTACTTACCTAATAGGATTGCTGTGAAGATTAAATGAGTCAGCAAACAAAAAACATCTGGGCAGTAGCTTGCACAAAGTAATCAACATTAGTTCCACCAGCAGGACGCCACAATTTCTCTGTCCCCATCAGTCACAGGTGGAACTGCCTCCAGCACCCAGTCTAGCTCTTTCACCTAACACTTCCATTTCTGTTAATGGCACTAGCCAGAGATTCCTAACCACAGTCACATTTGACTCCTTGCTGTCAAGTAGAAACCTAAAATTAGCGATTGCTACCAAGTATATTTTCACTTTTATCTGCACATAAAGTGAAAGTTACAGCTTCTTTTATTCATTCATCAACAAATACAGTTGACCCTTGGACAACACAGTTTTGAACTGTATTGTGGGTTCACTTATAGAGATTTCTTTCAATAAATGTATTGGAAAGTTTTTTTGAAGATTTGCAACAATTAAAAAAATTTGCAGATGAACCATGTAGCCTAGAAATATCAAAAAAAAATTAAGAAAAAGTTAGGTATGTCATGAATGTATAAAATATATGTTAGATATACAAATACATATAAAATGTATGTTAATTGGCTGTTTATGTTATCAGTAAGACTTCTGGCCAACAGTAGGCTGTTAGTAGTTAAGTTTTGGGGGAGTCAAAAGTTACAGGCAGATTTTCAGCCGCATGGAGGGTTGGTACCCCGGTGTTGTTCAAGGGTCAACTATATTCACCAAATGCCTACTATGACAGTCAAGCAATTAGACTATGTACCTACTCAATTCTAATCTTTTGTCCTTCAGATACAATTTCTGCCTTTGGTTTACACAAAAATATATTTGAAGTTCCTTAACAATCTTGATGGAAAATTCCTCTACATAATCAAGATGGAGTTTCAAAGACCCTCAGTAAGTGAAACAAATGAAACCACTAAAAAATTTCTAAGCATGTTTTACTATCTCAAAGTTACCGACCTTATCAATCCAATTATGGGTACAAAAAGGGTTCAAGAGCAGTGATATCAAAGCTTATGACTGAGGAAAATGGTGCAAGCTACTCATCCCTGAGTTGACAGTAGCATTAGCTATAGCTGCCTATCCTCCAGTACTATGTCTTTGTACTTAGTGAATGTTACTGATATAGGTGGCATCTATTAATAGTGTATACCTTATTAGGTTTTGACTTTGAGTATCAAATATTAAAAAAGTGAAGTTGTTCCTTTTTGTGAAAATTCAATTACAACTGGTTTTGGAGCTCATTTTATCCACTGGGTCAAGAAAGTCTAAACTCTCTAGACATTAAGGACTGAAAGAGAGGATGAGGTGGGTACAAAGAGATTCACAACACAAAGCTGTAGATACTATAGACACAGACCGTGCCCATAAGGCACATAATGATGTATACAACATGGATGATACCAAAGAATTTATTGTAAATGTAGTGGCAAATGCATTGAGAATAATCATCATTAAAAAGAAATTAGAAAATTACACGTTTAAAGTATGTGCTTTTTTCCACCACCTTTACGTTATGGCTAGTACCAACATTTTAAGTACTGAAATACTTAATGGGATGGTCCATTTTCACATAATTTCATGACTTTGTCTTCATCTTAATTTTTAAAGCAGTTGACCATGAATTTCAGTTTCAATTATTATTCTGTTTTTATCAATTCAGTAATGATCTGTAGAATCTTGTCATCTGGATGGAAGGAGAAAAAACTCCCATGAATAAATTCATCACTGGCTAATTTTCCAATATATACACATGTAAACCACAGATATACTTCATTAAAAGATTCTTTTAAATTAGAATACAGAATTAACATCAGCAGTATTCACTCTAAAACTAGAGATGCCTCTATAATATAATTTGTTGCCCTACAAATATTATTTTAATTATCATTATAGTTGTATTATACCTACTTTGATAAAAAGTAGGCAAAGGCCTGAAGAGATGATGTGATATAACTGTTGGTCCTTTATAAGGAATTATTTCCTTAAAACTTCTTTTAAGACAGAAGTTTCCTAACTTTTTCACCCGGCTCAAATATACTAAAGGCTTTTTGACTCTGCTGTAAACTTCAGAACATGTCAGGATTCCAACAGTTTGGGCAAGGAATAAGGAACTCTTTATCCGTTTCTCCATGTTTAGTCCAAAGGAAACAAAGAAATTTAACTGGGAAGTGTTCTTGGAGAGGTGTCAATGGAAAAGTGACAGACCTCTCCACACAACAAAGGAATCAAACACCAATTAATCTGATGAATAGACCAATAGAGGCTACATTATTTGCTAGAGGTTTTAACAGCTGCTTCCACTTTTAAACAGTTGGTCTGATATTGTGACTTCCTAACAACTCTCTAGATAGTTGTAATTATCAGGGCTCCAAGACTGAAATTCTGTATCTTATTAGATACTTCAGTAAAAGAACGGTCTATGTTTCAATGATTGCAATGCAGAATTTTGATAACGGGGCCCATGGCCTGACACTCTGGTTCCTAGAGGCTACAGTGGCATTTAAAAAAAAAAAAAAAAAAAAAAGGAAAGGAAAGGTCACCTGCTGCAAAGGGAACACGGCAGGTCTAGAAAGAACCATGATTTTTAGTTTGAGGAAGAGTAGAGTAAAAGAAAGTACAAGAGCAACTTCAGTTATTTCTTTTTCAACAGCTTGGTGTTATATCCCAACTTTTATTATTATAAAGTCCAGAAAGAGGACACTAATGTACCTTATCCTCCCCACTAAGTCAAAAATATATGCTTCATCAGAGGGCAAATTCTGCTTTCTCTTTTATGGCAAAGAGAAACACTGAAATCATTTTAAAATTCATTTTTCTTAATTTAAAAGTTGAGGTTCAACCTGTCCTTTATATAATGTAATTTTTTCTAAGGCTGAGTTGTAGTGCACAAATTTCCTCAAGAAAAGAGCTCATATCTCTTAATATGTCAAGACCCAATCTAAGTTTCCAGCAGTATAGGAAAACTAATACAGTTTAGCGCTTATTCATTCACCTTCAGTTATGCAAATAAACACAGAGTGTGAGGCTTCAGGGCAGTAGCACTAGACCAGTAGCTCCCCACCTTGCCTAACTATGAGAATTAACTGGGATACTTGTTAAATATAATCACATTGAACAGTAAATCATTTCTTAACATCATTAAAAGCAGGAATACCAAACTGATGTGATGCAATGAGAGGAATATAGCACCAACCAAAAAATATTCTTTTCCTGAAAATCTGATTCTAATATCAGATATCTATTATAGCTCTAGATATATAGTTATATCAGTTATATCTCTAGATATAACTACCAGTTTATAGGAAATATAAGAAACAGAGAAACACATTAAATCAAAGCATGAAGATGCAACCACCCAAATCCTAAATGTCAGAAATTCTACCAGAAAAATAACCTAGTTTACTAAAAATTTTAAAATGGGGAGGGTAGCAGAGGGGAAGTATCACAGATTAGAAGAGATTACAAAATAATAACATGGCCATCGGCCTCTCCCACAGAGGAGATTCAGTATGCCTGGAGTAGGTCTTTGGACTTTGTATTTTTAACAACTGCCAGGATAATTCTGATTATTTGGCAAGTTTGGGAAACACTATACCAGGCTAAGTGGCAACTCAGGTGTCCACTGCAGATTTCTGTTGAAGGATAATGTACATATTTTATACAGACTAACAGCTCTGCATTTGGGAGAATGGTAGAGAAAACATGCTGGGAGCCTCAGAGAAAGTCCCTCTTTCTTATTTTTTAAAATAACTGTATCACTAGTTTACTAGTATGTAAACTAGTAGCAAAATTACAAATGCTCAGTTTTATCATCCTTTTTCTGTGAAATGGCCAGAAGTTTAGAAGTGAAGCTTAGAAGAGGAAGGAGTAAACCAGAAGAATCTTAAGAGGATAACTAGATTGTGAATAATGAAGAACTGTCTGTGTCTGATGGAATTCAGCATAAAATAAATTTTATTAAAGCAATTTTTAATCACATGGAATTTAAGCCTCAGTGAACTATAGTGTATGCCAGTGTTTAAAAGTATACTGTTTTCTACCTACATTATAATCAAACACTTACTTTCAAGGGACATCTTAGGATTTTCAAGCTTTTTTCTTAAAACAGAATCAATGAGAATTCTTAGCTGCTTGAAAATGACAGCTATCTTAACAGGTGCCTGTTGAGAGGAGATGACAAATTGAACAATGTTAATCCCAGGGAGTGAGAATGTGTTTAAATAAAATCAAAGTAAGCAAGTATACCTTACAATATGCTTTAGCACATCTTGACCTTAAAACGTTACGGGAAAAATATAAATAAATTACTTCCTGTAGCTAAGATACATAAACTTCAATTTCCTTATTAAGTACCCATAAATTTGATATCTCTTTCCAAAATAAAGAAACCATTATTTCAAGTGTTTGTTTTCTTCTCTTACTAGTTTTTAAAATGGAATTTTTTAAAAAAAGCTTTATTGAGGTATAATTTATAGATCATAAAAAATTCATTGTATACAATCCAATGATTTTTAGTTAATTTATAGAGTTGTGCAACCATCACCACAATCCAGTTATAGAACTCTACTACCACCTCAGCCTCTTTTGTGAGAACTGCACATATTTTTTTAAGTTGCCTTTAAAATTTACATCTCTAGTCTTAGACAAACAGCTATCATGGTATATCAGCAGAATGTATTAGATTTGCTTAAACTGGTCAATGTTGATGAGTTACAGAGAAATAAACTTATTGCTGGTAGCTGGTTGGTCTAATTTTTCCAGAGAAGAATGAAGAATGTGATAAATATGCATTTAGCTATGAATCTGTGTCTCTTTATAGGTGGCACAATAGAGCGGAAGGAGCATGAGTTTGAGGATCAGATAGTTCTAGGTTTAAACCTTGCTCTACCATTAACAATCCATGTAACCTAGGTAAGTTATTTAACTTCTCACTGAGCTTAAGTGCCTTATCTATAGAAAGAAACTACAGAAATTATCTAACAAGACTGTTAGGGTATTAAATTAGGGATAATCCATGTAAAGTTAACAACTACTGAAGTATACAAAACATGGAAAATTATAATTATTACTGACAATAAATGAAATCTGTAATAGCAATATAATTTGATTTTCAAATTAAACAGATTTAAAACCACACAGGCAAGATAAAATAAGTAAGTCTTCTATTTTAAGTCAAATTATTGGAAGAAATTATGCAAACTCCAATAAAATTTTTTAAAAAACTACCTCAGTGGTAGTGGAAGTAGAAATTTTAATATAATCAATAAGATCAGTTGTAGCATGTACCTGAAAATAGATCCAGCCATCAACAGAGAGAAGACGTTCCCGGTGTTGAACTTCTATGTCACCACCAAAAAGTAAAACTGGAAAAGGGGTTATTAGGGTAGTTTCCCTCAAATATACTCGGGCATACCGTATCTGCATAAAAACAGAGAGGAAAAAAACACTTTAAAGCCTAAAAATATAAAAAATTCATTTATCTGTTTCATGTAAGCATTTTTCTATAATTTGCTACTATATATTTTAAATCAGGTTTTATAAAGCTACATGTCTACATTCTCTTATGTGCATAATTTGTCAATTTTATAATAATCAGTCACCACCTGTGCATTCATACTATTAAGAGGATTTTAAACATTAATTGTAAGGCTGAATTATATACCTTGAACATAAATGAGATTGAACAAGCAATTTTATGCTAATGCTGTTAAATAATTAATGCAACAATAAAATTATGATTAAGTTTCACAGTGTCTGGTTTCTAAAGCAAGGTTCAGCAATGGCCATTAGTCAGGAACTTGTTATGTTTTACACATTTAAGTTTGATGATATGCTGGGAGTTATTCAAGCCAATGCTTGAAATTATGGATCTTTATTAATTTAATGAGCTATGATTCAACAGGTTGACTGTTTTAATTGTAATCTACAAATATTTGCTATTAAATTATCTTAGGTTGCACTGTGACTCAAACTGTTGCCACATCATATATAGTTCTATCCCATCCCATATCTCCCTTATTTGGAAATGTGGAAAAAAGACGTGTTATATGTTTTTGTTGAGAAACCATGTACATCTTGATTTCAAATATAAACAAACATGAATAGCTCAATTTAAGAACCAAATACGATATCTGCTGGGCATCCTAATTTCTTATGATTGATTTCTAGAATAATGCCCTGAGTATTGGAATTTAAGAATGAGTACTTTACCTTCTCCTGGTATAAAAGCCATCCATAAGTTTGCAAATCTCGATTTACTGAGGATGGATGTACTTGTGCTTTGCCTTGGGCTGTCTCCACAACGCAAGCCAATTTTTCTGTAACATCAACTGATTTTGTATAGATTATCTTCCCCACATTGTCATACAGTCCAGCAGTAAGTACAGCTTTAAGAAGGGCAATTTCTTGGAAGGAAAGGGTCTGTGAGGCTCTGTTTCCTTCCAAGCCACTGGAAGTTGTAGATGATAAAAATCCTGCTGCCTTAACCAACTTTATTAACTCCTGCTTTACATCCTGGATTGGTTTGTTGAAAAGAGACAAGATCATAATTAAAATAGAGAAGGTGCCAACCAACCTTGTATTTTATATTACTGTTTCCTATCAAAATTGACAGGATGCCAAAAAGCTAAAAAGAGAATTACGACATGATCCAGCAATCTCACTCCTGGGCGTATTTCTGGAAAAAACAAAAACACTAACTCGAAAAGATACATGAACTGAAATGTTCATAGCAGCACCATTTACAATAGCCAAGATGTGGAAAAAACCCAAATGTCCATCAATAGACGAATGGATAAAGAAGATGATGTATGTATATACAATGGAATATTACTCAACCGTAAAAAAAAAATGAATTTTTGCCATTTGCTACAACTTGGATGGACCTGGAGGGTATTATGCTTAGTGAAATATGTCAGACAGAGAAAGACAAATACTGTATGTTATCACTTATATGTGGAACCTAAAAAATAAAACTAGTGAATATAACACAAAAGAAATAGACTCACAGACATAGAGAACAAGCTAGTGGTTACCAGTGGGGAGAGGGAAGGAGGGAGGGGCAAGATAGGGATAGGGGACTAAGAGGTACAAACTACTATGTATAAAATAAGTAAGTTACAAGGATATATTGCCAGCACATGGAATACACCCAATATTTTATAATAACTATAAATGAACCATAATCTTTAAAATTTGTGAATCACTATGTGATACACCTGAAACTTATTAATACTGTAAATCAACTATACCTCAATTTAAAAAAAAGGCTTTGTGGAAATTTGGCATGCTAAAATTTTTCACTTATAGCCTTATTATAAATATTAATATTTGTTAAATATTTTCCTAGTCCATATTACTAAGTAAAGCCAGCAGCATAAAGTATATATCTAGGGCTTCCCTGGTGGCACAGTGGTTAAGAATCCACCTGCCAATGCAGGGGACACAGGTTTGAGCCCTGGTCCAGGAAGATCCTCCATGCCACAGAGCAATGAAGCCCGTTACACCACAACTACTGAGCCTGTGCTCTAGAGCTGCGAGCCACAAATACTGAGCCTGCATGCCACAACTATTGAAGCCCACGCTCCTAGAGCCTGTGCTCTGCAACAAGAGAGGCCATCGCAATGAGAAGCCCACACACCGCAACAAAGAGGGGCCCCCGCTTGCTGCAACTAGAGAAAGCCTGTGCACAGCAACGAAGACCCAATGCAGCCAAAAATAAATAAATAATTTTTTTAAAAGTATATATTTTTGTGCATTAGTCTTTGTATAAATAATATTTTGTTAGTTTAGCAAACTGTTCATATTATGCATTTTATTAATATATCAGTTTATTTTCAAGTTTAGCACCAGCCAAAACTTGTGAAGAAATGTCTTAATATATTACTATACCTCAAGTTCCATAAATATCTAATATTATAATAAAACTTTAGATGAAAGACGAAAAGACAACCCTCAGAATGGGAGAAAATATTTGCAAACGAATCAACGGACCAAGGGTTAACCTCCAAAATATATAAACAGCTCATGCAGCTCAGTATTAAAAAAACAAACAACCCAATCCAAAAATGGGCAGAAGACCTAAATAGACATTTCTCCAAAGAAGACATACAGATGGCCAAGAGGCACATGAAAAGCTGCTCAACATCACTAATTATTAGAGAAATGCAAATCAAAACTATAATGAGGTATCACCTCGTACTGGTCAGAATGGCCATCATCAGAAAATCTACAAACAACAAATGCTGGAGAGGGTGTGGAGAAAAGGGAACCCTGTTGCACTGCTAGTGGGAATGTAAATTGATACAGCTACTATGGAGAACAGTAGGGAGGTTCCTTAAAAAACTAAAAATAGAACTACCATATGACCCAGCAATCCCACTACTGGGCATGTATCTGGAGAAAACTGTAATTCAGAAAGACACATGCACCCCGATGTTCATTGCAGCACTATTTACAATAGCCAGGTCATGGAAGCAACCTAAATGCCTATCGACAGATGAATGGATAAAGAAGATGTGGTACATATACACAATGGAATATTACTCAGCCATAAAAAGGAACGAAATTGGGTCATTTGTAGAGACGTGGAGGGACGTCTGTCATACAGAGTGAAGTAAGTCAGAGAGAAAAACAAATATCGTATATTAACACATATATGTGGAATCTAGAAAAATGGTAAAGATGAACCAGTTTGCAAGGCAGAAATAGAGACACAGATGGAGAGAACAAAAGTATGGACACCAAGGGGGGAAAGTGGAGGCGGGGGAGAATGGACTGGGAGACTGGGGTTGACATATATACACTAATATGTATACAATAGATGACTAATAAGAACCTGCTGTATTAAAAAAAATAAAATTCAAAAAAAATTTTAGTAAAAATAAAAATGAAATCCTGCCATTTGCAGCAGTGTGGATGGATCTAAAGAGTATTATGCTTAGTGAAATAAGGCAGAGAAAGACACATATTGTATGATATCACTTATTTGTGGAATCTAAAATAAATGTATACAGCAAAACAGAAAGAGACTCACAGATACAGAGAACAAACAAGTGATTACCAGTGGAGGAAGGGAAAGGAGGAGGGGCAAAATAGAGATGTGGAATTAAGAGATATACACTAGTATGTATAAAACAGACAAGCAACTAGGATATATTGTACATCACAGGGAGTTATAGTCATTATTGTGTAATAACCTTTAATGGAGTATAAACTATAAAAATACCAAATCACTATGGTGTATACCTAAAATGAATATTATGTTGTAAATCAACCGTACGTCAATTAAAAGAAAATTAACTGTATGCCAAATTTTCAGTTAACTACAGCCCAAATTACATTAGGGAGGAAAAAAAAGATACTGGAAAGTCAAGGATTAAATGGAGTCATCTGATTCTGTAACATCAACTGATTTTGTATAGATTATCTTCCCAAGACTTTAGATGTCATAAAATAAGAATGTCTAAAATGTGAGAGCAATAAAAATGTACCTGAACACATTTTCATTCAGTCTATTTACTTCCACAGTAGCTCTCCTTTCAACATTTTTACTCAATAAGGATGGTCACATAGAGAACACTAAGGAAGAATTACAGAGGACTCTGATCCTAGACTGCAAGAACCTTCTTCATTTGTCTCTGGGAAACATTTTAATTTCCCAAAGAACTCTGATAAAGTTTATTAATGGCAAAAATCCAAACTTGTTGCCTATAATCTTTTTCTACCTCTAGTAGTGCCAATCAACTAAAATACTACAGGGAGGATGAGCATTTTAAAGTAAACAGGATACAAGTGATTAAAAGGTGAAGTGTACATTTAGGATTTACTTTAGGCTTCTGGTTTGGGACTTAAGGGACTTTAAGTCCAGGAGAGGAAAGACCAAAGAGACAGTTGCTGCCACACCACAAAGTTGGTAAAGAGATTGAAAACCTTGCAGCCCAGGGGAGGTGAAGAAAAGGCTCATAGAAGGAAGGGGGGTGGGAGGCAACTTGGAGGTTGGGAGGAAGTGGAGTGGAGATAAAGGAGTGTTGATTAGCTCTCCATATCTTGAACCCCAGTCAGCTGGCCCAGAGGCATCTGTTTCTTCAATTTATCCCTTTTTCTGCTTCAAGAAGGACAAAGTTTATTCCACTTAGCAAAGTCCCTGCTGTCATCTCAGCAGTTATTTTATTTTTATTTATTTTTTCTTGCATTCTTCAAGTCTACTGCATATCTGACATTATAGAAGTACACTGTTAGGCTAATCTAATAATCTAGTTTTTATTCATTAATTCAAAAATATTGACTAAGCACCTAATAGATGCTTAGGTACTAGGTTCAGCAGTTATTTTAAATCACACACACAAAAACTGGTCAAATTATATGGGAATAAAAATATTTTTTAACCTTTTAAAATATGAGCATAGAATAGGGGAATTATGTGAGAGGTTATGGGAATTATGTGAGAGGTTATGAATACTTTTATAGCATGTCTGCACTAAACACCATTTCCCTTTAAATGCTGTACTAAACTTGAGACATATCAATCAAACAATGTGTGGACCTTGTGTGGATCATGATTTGAACTAGCTGTAAAGAAACATTTATGAGATAATCAGGGATATTTAAATATTGTATAGTTGATGATATTAAGGAATTATTTTTTAAGGCATGGTAATGTTAAAGAAAAAAATAGTCCTATACTTCAGAGATATATAACAATCTGACGCCTGGGATTTGCTTCAAAATAATCTAGAGGGCAGATAGTGGATTAACGGGAGTATAAGTAAAACAAGGTTGAGCACGTGTTGATAATTATGGAAGTGGGAAATGAGTACCCAGGAGTTCCCTATACTATTTTGTATGTTTGAAAATTTCCATAATAATTAAAAATAACAGCTGATTATCAGAGTTGAGAAAAACTATAGAATATCCCCAATTCAATTCCATTTTTTAAAATGAGAAACTGAGAATTAACCTTCCCCAAGCTGAGCTGCTGATAGACAACTATCCTAATTCCCAAGCTACTGTTATTTCTATGAAATCATGTTGCATCTTTGATCATTTCCTGAATATATTAAGATTGTTACATACTATTTTGAATCACTGTGTAATACAGGTTAACTGCTGGGATAAACAAAACAAAAAAATCACAAATTTATTAATTTAGCAAATGTTTATTAAACCCTTACTATGTGTCAAGCACTATACTAGGCATTTCTTTTTCCAAATTAATCCTATTGACTATATGACCCTGAATTAAGATAGTTGCATTAAGACTTACCTCTAGGGTTAACAGTGATGTTCTATTAAGAAAGTTCCTCCGGCAATATGCTATTTCAGAACGATAGCCTCCTTCTTGCCGTGCTTTCTTCCATCTACATAAGTAAAATGACCAAATTTTAATATGTTTCCAAACTCTTTTTCAGATTACTAACCAAAGCTTTAATTACATTATGATCATATCAAACGATTAAGTTTTAGGAACTAGCCAATTGTATGTAAGAATTTCAACTACAATACAGATATTTTTTGTTCATGTATAACAGTAAATTAATAACTTCAAATACAAGGTAATATACACATAATAATACAGAGTACATTGTTCGTAAATTTTAGGATTATAAAAATGTGAATCTTTAAAATAATTCAACTTGACAGATGCAGTAACTAAAAATAAATTTAAATCTTAAATGTATCCTTTTAATAAAAGTCAAAAATAAATTTTTTTAAAAAGTAAATACCCTCAGGTTTGACCTACTGACAAAACCCAGATTATTTATTTACCCCAGATATGCATTGTAGATCGTCAGATGGTCTGAATCTGCCATAGCCAAAGCTGATTTTGCAAGATCTGCTTCATCTTTTCGACCAATTGGTGTGGTAAAAGGAGACTTCTCTGTCATAACTGCAGCTAGTGTTGCCTATCCATAAATAACCAAAAAATGTATCATTAAATAGGTATGTATTGAAAGCTGATTTGAAATAGAAAGCAAATCATAAAACAATTGCACTTTCAAGTTGCATGTTTCTTCTTTTCAATTTATTGTGTTCTATAATAGCTACATATTTTCATTTTAATTAGTTACTTTTAGTTTCATTTTATGGAATTTTAAACATTTATCACTTTACTTTTACACCATCTTTGTGGGTAGGGAAGTAATACCACCAGAATCAGAGATTCTTTTTTTTGCGGTACGTGGGCCTCTCACTGCTGCGGCCTCTCCCGTTGCAGAGCACAGGCTCCGGACGCGCAGGCTCAGCGGCCATGGCCCACGGGCCCAGCTGCCCTGTGGCATGTGGGATCTTCCCGGACCAGGGCATGAACCCGTGTCCCCTGCATCAGCAGGCGGACTCCCAGCCACTGCGCCACCAGGGAAGCCCAGAATCAAAGATTTTAAAAAATGAATATTTGTGTGATTTATAGTCTGTCACACAGTTAAAAGAAATCCCTTAATCACAGCTCAGAGGTCTTGACTCCTAGCCTGAATTTCCATTGCCTGCAATGCTCTTTAAATACTTCTTACATAATCTGGACTACATAACAACCCATTTGTTGTTGTTGCAGCTTTTCAGATCAACTGTCATGGCAGAGGGTATTTCTTGGACTCAACACAATTCTGGTGAGTATCTATATCTGATACTAGAAAAAAAAGGACTAGAGTAAGTCATACTCTCTCCATTTCATTTTCAAACAGCCTTGACTTGTAGTCCCAGAAAAGGCCACAACTTGATATAGCTGGAAAGTTGGAATGGCAGAGCATGCATATGAGCCAAGAGATTCAGACAGAGTCACAAAGTTTGTTAATTCTGAGATTTGAGAAAACAGAATTGCTGGTAATTGCTAGCTCAGAGGTAACTCAGAAAAAAAGGAAGTTTTGATTCTACTTATGTGTGGAGTTCAAAACGCTCTAAGAATCACTTACTATATATTCAATTAAGTAAATATTTCAAGTGGGATGTTTGATAGCAAAAGTCTAGACAAGCCAAAACCCTTTTACAAAATAGTACCTACAATACACTTAGTAAATGGATGATTTTCTTGTATATAAATATCAAAAATATTCAGAAATTCTCATTAAGCATTTATATTTCCTGGTTTTAATGTAAGTACAGACATTCTGTTTAGTTAAAAAAAATAAAAGTTAAAATTTGTTTCTAAACTTAATACTTCCCCAGCTAAAATGTTATTTACAGTGAAGAAGCAGCAGTGTTGTTTGTCTTACCACTGGATCAAGACAGCCAAAAATGGCACCAAAAATAAGCATCTTGCCAATTTTGACATTCACAGGCAAAGCTGCAAGGTGTTGGCCCAATGGAGTCAGTTTAGGCTCATTTAGTTCACAAGCTCCAATTTTTCGGAGTAAATTCATTGCATTGCTGATTACTTGAAGTTGAGGAGGATCTAAAGCTTTGGAGAGGAAATCTTCAGGAGAACCAAGATTACATTTCTGCAGATTGAAAAAGTGATAAATTAGTATGTGATCAGAAAGAATTAACAAAGAGATGGTCAAACTGGAACTAAATTTAAGTAAAATTTTAAGCAAAGAGGATAAATATCTGTGTCTATTAAGAGAGTAGGAAAGAGGATGAGATCTTCCAGTCCATATTTTTAGTTTCTTCATTTCTGATTTTTATAGAATCAAAAATCTGAGAACTGAAGGATATTATAGATCTTTCAGAGTAGGAAACCTTTGGTCTAGGCCAGGATTTCTCAAGTCCAGCTCAATTGTTATTTGGGGCCAGATAATTCTGTTTTAGGGGACCGTGCTGTTCATTGTAGAATGTTTAGCAGCATCCCTGGCCTTGACCCACTAGATGTCCATAGCATGGTCTCCCTCTTCCCCCAGTTCTGACAACCCAAAATGTTTCTTGACATTCCCGTTTTTCCCTGGTGAGCAATATCGTCCCCAGTTAAGAACTACTGGTCTAGGTTATGAGTCTATATTTTCATCTATAAAGTATGAGTGCTTATGGCAGACTTAAAGCACAGTGGGTTTACTTATAAAAGATGGGGGAAGGGGGCATTTATTAAAGAGTAAATAAAATACTTGAAAATCTAGAGCAACAGAAGGTAAGATAAGTTTAAGTCTTCTTCCCACCCGCCCCGCCCAGAAAGGGGTGAAGAACAAAAAATTCATCTAAGTTCCTTTGGGATTACCATAATATGAAGACATAATTCCTCCAAAGGCACACGCAAGATTTCAGGAACAGAATAGTCCATAAAGCCTTCAAATCTGAAAAATAAAATAATACTAAATACATACTATCAGAAATGTCACACTGTATTGGTTTATGTTTTTAATTTCTGGGCTATGCCATACCTTTCTCTCGTGTACATTCGGAAACAGAAGCCACCTCTGACGCGCCCAGCTCTCCCCTGGCGCTGCAGAGCACTTGCTTTGCTGACAAACGTCTCCACCAAAGAACTCATCTGACTGCTTTCATGGTACCTAGAGAAATGTTTTAGGAGAGAATATGTAGATAATTGACTGAAATCAAAATCTGAAAAAACTGGAAATATTTGACTCTAAAATTAAGTTGAAGATTAGAGTGCCTCTTAATTATGCAATAAGAATTCTTTGAGAGTTTGAGAAATGCCACTGTGAACGTTAGAATTCAACGCACCTTTCACAAGATACAGTTCAACCCTGAAAACACCTCCTCTACAGGTACAATTAAAAAAATCAAGAGTTTATTTTGTACTGGATAGTCATACTCACTTCCAAATATTGCTCAGGTTTCCTAATATTAGGGACAGTGTATATAGATTACAATAGACTATTAAGGTGGTCTCCCTTATTTGTGAAATACAAACATTAAAACATTTATAAAGTAATAATCTTTCTGTTGAAGATTCAGTTAATCTATTATGTGCCAATTACTGTACTAGGCACTTTCAATTATGAAATTTTAATTTTTCCCATTTACATATGAGGAAACTGATGATTATAACTGATGGTCATATTACTAGCTCAAGATTATAGATCAGAGATTTATAATCCAACTCTGATTCTAAAACTCATGCTTTTTTTTTTGTAATCCCATAAATAATGCTTTTGTAAAACATTAAGTTATAAACTAATTTACAAAATCTATGTTCTGAATATTTTCTCAGCACTTTTCTAAAAGTAGCAGTACATTGATATTACTTACGGGAAAACTGATGACATGAATTTTAACATTTATTCTCAGACATTTTAAACTTCCCTACAGTTTCTCTGAGACTTTTTGTTTTGGGCAGAATTAGGACATTCAAGATTTTCCTGTTATGATTCTGTGATCTAGTGCTTGCTTCAGCAGCACATGTACTAAAATTGCAATGATTCTGTGATGTCTCCTAAGAATTCAAGAGTCCCAAGCCCTCTTCAGGTTGAAAAAATGTTTTGATTTGGAAAATTCAGACTTACTTGTTTTCTTTCGTTCTTCCAGTATCAATTACAAATACAACATCTGGAATAGTGATACCCGTCTCTGCAATATTTGTTGCTAAAACAATCTGAAAATAAAAAGCCAAAACATTTAGGTAACAACTTTCAGCAATGTGCCATCATTTAAACTTCTTTGGATAGTTTAGCCAATGAATTTTAAAAAGTGAATTTCAATTTTATTTACAAAAATTCACAATCTAATTGCTATTACTGTGTAATCTAAATTTGCTCTAATTAATTTTATCACCTTAGCTTATTAATTAAAGTTATAGATTCTTATTCCAACAAAAATACCATTCCCCTAATTCTAGTCAGTCATCTTAAAAATGACATACGTGGAATGAGAAATTGGATCAGAGAATGGAGACTGCTCAGCAGAAACTTCACAGTTAAGTAGAAAAAAAAAGTAATAGTTCTTCAGTAAGAAGAACTGGTGGGTTGTTGCCCTGGCTCTGCTACTTATTAGCTTTGTGACCTGGGCAAGTCATTTTACCTCTCTGGCCTCCAATAACCTGACCTGCAAATTACAAGGTAGAAACAGATGATTTCTTAAGTCTCTTTCTAGCTCAAAATTTCTTAATGGTGATGGCTGAATAGTGCAATCTTCTTGTGGCTTTTTTGTTTGTTCTTTTTTTTTTTCTGTTGAGTCCTTGGAGGTAAAACATTTAGGAAATTCTAGGTCAAATTCAATATACTATGGCTCTATCTCAATATTGAATGCTTGCTTTTCTTACTCATTTATCCTAGGAAACAGAACCCAGATTATTAACATTTAGATGGGACCTAGGTGATCAAATTTTTTAGAGGTGGAATTCTTTTCTTAAGACAAAATGTTACAGGGAAGCCAAATGTTACAGATGTTAATGTAAATGTTACAGATCAGAGCACACAGCCTCTGAACCCCTGGAGTTTTCAGAGCACAGTTAGAAAACTGTAAATTTAATCCAGCTCCTGTTTAAAGATGAGAAAGGAAGCTGAGTGGGTTGCCGAAGGCCACAGACATGGCAGCAGCTTAGGGACAAGAACCCAGGCTTCGTGCATTAGAGTCCAGGCTCTTGCTGGGAGCTCTGTGTTCCCCAGAGTTTCTACATTGTGCTCTTTTTTCCCCCCCCCCCCCCCCGCCTAAAAGAGGGTCAAAATCTGAGAAACTCTCTTTGTCAAGTATCTCTTCATTCAGCATCCGAACAGAGGAGACAATGAAAATACTTAGATTGTTTCCTAACCTAATGGTCTCTGTATTGCAAAAATAATCAGGGATGAGTAGCAAAGAGAACAAAAAAGAATCCTCCCAGGATTCAAGTAGCTCCTGATATCCAACATCCTTTGTGATATCTTCTTTAAGGAACAGTAGTGATTTTTCTTTTCATAAGCAACATCCATGCCATATTTTTAAACTACCACTTCCCTAAAGTTATTAATAACATATAATATAAACATAAACACCTAATATAAATTGAATTTTAATACTGGGTTCTCTTTTGATTATGTTAAGCTGCAGAGCATCTGGAGTCTGCATGCACTATAAAGCACTTAATATTAATAACTGTCTTTGATGATAAAAAGTCATAACACTTTTACGAAATATTCTCAGTTGGATCACATATAAATTTGCTGTACTGAATTTTACCTTCCTGACTCCTTGAGGAGGAAGTGTGAATGCTGCAGCTTGATCTTGAGTTGAAAGAATAGAATGCAGAGCTATCACTTTATATCTGAAAGTTAAAATCATAGTTCTTAGCAAGAGTTTCTCTTTAGAAGACACTGCAAAGAATAATAAAATTTATTTGCAAATAGAAAGCAATTTTAAAATTTTTTATTATGAAAAATTTTAAACACACACAAAAGTTCTGAAAATGGTACAGTGAAACCCCATATATACTCATCAAAGAGAAAAAACAATATGAATGAATTATATGGAATGTAGGGTTTAAAGAATTTTTAAAATATATTCTGATGCTGAAGTGATAACCATAACAGCGGTAATAAACTGTATCAAAACAGGCATAGTAAAAAGCCAATTCAATATGTATGGATGATGGGCTTCCCTGGTGGCGCAGTGGTTGAGAGTCTGCCTGCCAATGCAGGGGACGCGGGTTTGTGCCCCGGTCCGGGAAGATCCCACATGCCGCGAAGCGGCTGGGCCCGTGAGCCATGGCCCCTGAGCCTGCGCGTCCGGAGCCTGTGCTCCGCAATGGGAGAGGCCACAACAGTGAGAGGCCCGTGTACCGCAAAAAAACAAAAAAGAAAAAAACCAATATGTATGGATGGGCTTCCCTGGTGGCACAGTGGTTAAGAATCCACCTGCCAATGAGCAAGTCATTTTACCTCTCTGGCCTCCAATAACCTGACCTGAAAATTACAAGGTAGAAATAGATGATTTCTTAAGTCTCTTTCTAGCTCACGGGTTCGAGCCCTGGTCCGGGAAGATCCCACATACCCTGGAGCAACTAAGCCCGTGTGCCACAACTACTGAGCCTGAGCTCTAGAGTCCACAAGCTACAGCTACTGAAGCCCATGCACCTAGAGACCGTGCTCTGCAACAAGAGAAGCCACCGCAATGAGAAGCCAGCGCACCGCAACTAAGAGTAGCCCCTGCTCGCCGCAACTAGAGGAAAGCCCGCACGCGGCAATGAAGACCCAATGCAGCCAAAAATAAATAAATAAATTTATTAAAAAGAAAAAACAAGTGCTTCAAAGATATTAAAAAAAAAATGTATGGATGACAAACTGCAATGCTGTTAGGGTTTTGCACCATCCATTGGGCTGGGGAGCGGAGTCACCGTCTTACTCTTAACCACAGGATTCCCTCTGCTTAATCATATTGAGAAAATAAAACAAATGTAGAAATAGTACCTAAAAATTTTAGTAGATAAAATGCTATAATAGAAATGTAAAAAAAAAAAAAAAGAGCTTTGCCATGGACAATTTTAACTAAAGGTGAAAAGACTTTGAAAGTTCTGATCAAGAGTTTTAATGTGTGAAACATTTTTCTGTTTTAAAACTACCAGGAATATAATGAAGATCTGTAGTTACCGTTCTGAAAAAAATCTTCTGTCAGTTGATAAGAGATCATACAACTGTTGAATATGAGCAAGGCCTGGTAAAAAGATCAGTACTGCTCCTTCAACATTTTTGAACTGGGGACTTCTGTCTGAAATTTTTAAAAAGATACAATATTCAGAAATAAGGAACAGCATATAAGATATTAATAGAACATCTCCAATTAGTAGAAAAGTTTTATCAAAACAAATGGAGACACATTAGAAATAGATACATACCTAAATATGTAAGAAGTTCCAAAATGAGATCCAGGTTGATTTTATGAGGATTCATGTAGAGAATAGCATGCTGAGTGCGGCTGCTGTACTTTTGGTAAAATGGATTTAAATCATCACTTGTTCCAGTCTGAACTGGGATGTATTCCTAAAAGAAACAAATCAGAAAAAGCCAAACAAAAATATTATGTATTTTTATAAGACAAAGAAGGAAAAAAGGAGCTATTTGCATTCATTCAAATCTGTATTTTCTCATTGTCACTATTATGTTAAAATATAGCAAGAATACAATTTTTAACAGAAAGTATTATAAAATTTCATCTCTCCTATTAATTTCATTTCATACAGTCCCCTTAAGTATAGCAAACCTTTTTATCTTGGCATCTAAACCCTAAATTAGAAAAGAAATGAAGAAAAACAGAACAATGGCAGCATTGTTCTGTGGCAGCTGAAAAGCAGCCTGGCCAAGAGAGGTCATAATAACTTTATTAAGTAATTTACACCTGCCTCATTCCTTCTAGATTCTACTTTGGTTTCTGAATTCCAATCATCTTCTTTGAAATACTACTTTTAATTTTTTAAAGTCTTTTAGTTTCTAATTTCTATCTCTGCAGTTTTAGGGAAAGATTTTAGTTTTTGCTTCCTTGGTTTATCTGCTTAACTAAAGGATAAAGTAACTTCTACTTCTAGTTCTACTTCCATTAGATGAATGAAATATTGTGGATATAATGAAAATAGTGTATATAGTACCACTGGCCAAAATGCAGGATAATGTAGCTTTTGTGATATTTCTAAAATTATGTCACTGAAAGTAAATTAACTCTCTATGAAGATCTGCGCTTGCCCTGGATAGTACAGAGCTAAGGTTGGCTCATGTCAGGACAGAGGCTGCTAGGAAAACCAATGGCAAGGATCTAGATTTTGGTCCTGCCCCATCCTGACTATCTAAGGTGTTGAGATAAAGTAAGTATCGTAAGCCAAACACTAGAGTCAGTGAAACAAAGGTTTAAAGAAATGACCTTTAAAATTTGCTCATAATCATATCTGTTCTTCTTCTACTAGATTATATTTGAATGCACTGTCTCAGCCATATTTTAAAACTCTTACGGCAGTTTATGCCCTGGATATCACAATCAGATGTCTTTCAAAAATGTTTTATTTTTACCTGATACTTTTTTATTCCTCCTGCTTTGCTTGTAACATTAACGGTTATTTCTTCTTCCTCCTCCAGAAATTTCTGACAATATTCTGAGTCTTTCTCCAGGACAAAGCCTGTTTCTTCTATTATATCTTCAAGATGAAAAACCTGTATAGATTAAGGCATATAAATAGTGAACTCAAATTCATTTCAGTAAATATCATTTTAAAGAGAACAAGGGATTGTTACCTTTTGAATGTCACCAAATGCTAATTTAGCATGTTACGAAAAAAGCTTTTTTCTGCATTTATTGGTAGTGAAGAACTTAGCTGATGTAGATGGATCTATTCCTCGTAGTCTCAGGACAAAGCACATTATGGTTGTATATTTTTTACATGTGAAAACCAATTAAAAGAGCAGCCTTTATCAGCTGAACCAAAAGGGCAAACATTAAGAATAGAAGGAAGCTTCAAAGACAAGCCTAAATTTGAGGGATGGGTGAAAAAGGAGTTCCTTATTGCTAGGCAGCTACCCCCAATCTGGATGTAATGCCTTTGCTATGGAAGTGTGTTTTATGCTGTGTACCTCTGAAGCATGTCGTTCGTCAGCAGAATCCTCCTTCCAGCCCACTCACCCTCAGTCAAGGCAGCACCAGCCATCTGATTCCCAAGGCCATCTCCAGGTCCTCCCTTTCTCTCTTTTTTAAAATTAATTAACTTTTTATTATTATTTTTTTTGGCTGTGTTGGGTCTTCGTTGCTGTGCGTGGGCTTTCTCTAGGTGCCTAGCGGGGCTAGAGAGGGGGGCTACTCTTCGTTGCGGTGCGCAGGCTTCTCATTGTCATGGCTTCTCTTGTTGCAGAGCACGGGCTCTAGGCGCGCAGGCTTCAGTTGTTGAGGCACATGGGCTCAGTAGTTGCGGTGTGCAGGCTCTAGAGAACAGGCTCAGTAGTTGTGGTGCACGGGTTTAGTCGCTCTGCAGCACGTGGGATCTTCCCCGGGCCAGGGCACAAACCCGTGTCCCCTGCATTGGCAGGCAGATTCTTAACCACTGTGCCACCAGGGAAGCCCTCCAGGTCCTCTCTTGACTTGCAATACCCTAGGAATCGTTCTAGGCTCAGACTTAAGGGCCTGTTTTATGGTGACACTCACTGGTGGGAATGTAGTTTCTGTTTACATATGCATTATAAAGAAAACTTACCTCAACAGGATAATTTCTTCCTGAAATTCTCAGAATAGGGCAGTGTATGAAATAGCTAGAAAACTTTTCACTGTCTACAGTGGCACTCATTAGAATCAAATGTAGATCAGAGCGTTTCTGTAAAATTTCCTTCAAGATAATTAGTAGGAAGTCTGACTGGACACTTCTTTCATGAACCTAGCATAAGGGGAACAAAAAAATCATAAGGTCAAGTAATAGGCTAAAACAATCAGACATTCAAATCTACTAAAAGTTAATCAATATTTACATATAGTCAGTACATGCAGAAAGAGAAGCTGTATGTTTCAAATAAGGCAGATCTTCAGAATTGAAAATAAAGTCACCCTCTAAAATTGAAGTCGGTAAAAATCGGCATATAATGAACAAGATTAGCTATGATAGTAGGACTCTACCTTAGGAGATGGTTTGTAAGTGTTCAGCTGATAAGATTAGGGGATCTCCCAATTTCACTTAGAAGCCAGTGTAACTCTTAAAGCGCTGCTACTAATATACAACTGAACAGACACAAAACTGCAACAAGACAGATACTTTATCCACTATGTAGAAAAAGGGGAATTTGATTAGTAGGAATCTGACAGGTTCTCTATCAACTGTCTGAGGCTCTTATGCCCTTCCAACAGATGCATTTTAGGGACGAGCATTGTAAACCTGCTATAGAGCATAAAAAAACATGGGACATTGTCAGAACTCAATATCTGCTGGATATACCAGTCTATATTCCAACTTCCTGTACTGGGGCTATTTCTACTCCATTTTATTTTATGAGATTAAGGCAGCATACAAAAGATAGAATACATCAAGATAACAAAAATTAAAACGGTTTTGATCATTCATTTGCTCGGAAGGGAGGCAACAGTGGTCAAATGTTCACTACAAACAGTACTAAGCATTGTGCTAGATACTGGGGATTAAAAAATGACCAAGATAGTCTTTTCATTTCAGAGTTTACAGCCTTGGAAGAGGATACTGTAGAGGATGGTTTGAAATTACATATGAAGGGTAGTTAATTTTTTTTTGGGGGGGTAGGGGTCTAATATTCTTTTTTGTTTGTTTTATATTTAATTATTTTTTTTATTGGAGTATAGTTGATTTATAATGTTGTGTTAATTTCTGCTGTACAGCAACTCAGGTGGTCAGGAAGGCTACTAAGAGAGATCTGCCATCTGTGCTGAGAACTGAAATGAGTTTTAAAGGAGGAGAAAGGAACAGTATGATAAAGGGAGAAAAAGTAGTCATAGGACACAACTTGTGCAAAATCATGGTGGACAGGGGGATAATTATACATTTCAGGAAATGAAGAAACAAAAATGACGCCTTGAGCATGGGATGAGGAACGGGCAAGAGATAGAGCTGGCGAGGTACTCAGTAATCTGCCCATATGAGGTCTTGTAAACCGTGTTAAGGAGTTGAGACTTTATCCTAATGAGTCAGGGTAGTGAGTAAGATATTTCAAAGCAGGGGAATCATGTGGTCTGAATTTTGTTTTAAAAAGGTAAATCCAGCTATAATTGAAGAATGTAGTAGAAGAGAGCAAAACAGAAAGTAGGAAGTTTAATTAGAGGCTTTTGTACTAATTAAAAGAGATAATGGTAGCCTATATGAGGGCAATACCAGTGAATATGGAGAGGTAAATGAATGTGAGAAAAGTAAAATCAACAAAGTCTAGGTGATTGGATTTAGGGGATATGGGAGAAAGAAGAAGGAATAATCTTGGATGTTTTTACTTAGGTAGTTTGACGAGGATATTTAAATCTGAAGCTCAAGAGAGAAAGATTTCCTGAACAGAAACAGATCTGGGGAACCTCCTCAAATAGATGGTAATTTATATAGATACTGACATTTTTAAAAAAGAAAATTAAAAATGAGGATAAAACATAAAATAGAGCTAATAAAAATGAGGATAAAACATAAAATAGAGCTAATAAAAATGAGGATAAAACATAAAATAGAGCTAATAAAAATGTATGCTTTATTAAGTACACTTGGAAGAGGTGGGCAAAAAGTTTGGCCGTAAACATACCAGCAGCCAGAGGAAAAGCTACTTAACTCACACACTGACCATAAACTAAAACAAATCACACAACTATTCCTAATAAGAAAGCCAGAAGTATTATCCTGAGCATCTTCATAAAGAAGGTCCTGAATAATGTAATGCACTCTATGCCAGCATCTCTTACATCATTATATTTAACATGATGATGAATTTCACTGGGTTTTTTCTTACTCTTACTGTACTTTTCAACAAGAGGTTGACATTATCACACTGAAGCACAATTCAGTAAATCATGCCTACAGACTGCTAATACTAAAACATCAAAGAACAGCTCCCTGAAGTTGGTCTAACTTTTAAATTAGGATTCATTCTGATATATATTTATTAATCAATTTTCTAATAATTTGGGGCTCCAAGAAAACTTACTGACTGGCTGATACAAGTATTTCATCTTACCTAGCAGTAAAAATTTCTCATTATAAATAGATAAATTAGCATTTTGACTTAAGTTGATTCTTGAGGATACTGATAAAATCTAGGTCTTAGCCATGCACAGCTGCAACTGTGACACCCCATTCCCCACCCAACACTGCCAGAAGCAAGTTACCAATGGGCCTGCTCAATCAAGCAGCCATACATCCTCTTTCTTTTTGACATCTTAGTGATAACAGTACAACTCCTTCCCCCACTGAAGATTAAAGACCCCTTAGATAAAAATGAATTCCCATCACTCATCTATAACCAAAATTATTGTATTTAAAAACATCATACCCTAAACTTGTGCAACAACAGGAAAATGGTTAAATAAATTATGGGACATCCAAATTATATACTTCTATAAAGCTATTAAAAAATAGTGTTTTTGTAGACTAATGATGTGAAAGAATTATAAAATAAATATCGCACAAGCTAAACATACACATATATAAATGCACAAATGTCAACATTAATTTTTTTTCTGGATGAGACTACAGATAATTTTTATTTTCATTTTTGTATCTCTCTATACTTCTAATACTTACTAACCAAAATGAGGAAAATAACCCAATAATCTATGTATAGTCTATTAATTAAAAATCAAAGAATGACTGAACTTTCACTAATGCCTTCTGAACTTGGTGAATTAACAGACATTCATAGAAACTTTACATCTGGGAAAACTGAAAAAAATTTCCATTTTTGAATAATAGAAATGCTGTATATCTTATTTTTTTCAAAAAATTATGTACAAAGCAAGTCAGTGTAACATGTACTAGGCTAGTATACCATTTAAAATAATTCTAATGTGAAACTTTTGGCATAATTCAATTTTAGTGTGCACTCAAATTTGATTCAAGTAGGGGTATATCTATAGGGAAAATGACATAATGATGAGGATTCCTTGTTTTTTATAAGAATCCGAGAAAATCCTTTAACAAATGTAGTTGAGAGGCAGCAGACTGGTAAGAGATGGCTGCAGATGTACTGCCTGGGTTTGAACCCCCAGTTGTAGAGCTTATTGGCTGTGTGAATTTGAGCAAGCTCTTTAATCTCTGTGTGCCTCAGTTTCCTCAACTGTAAAATAGGGATAATAATATCTACTCCACTGGATTGCTGGAAAGATTAAATGAAGTTGTATATATGAAGTCCTTAAAATAGCACCTTGCATATAGCAAATGTTATACAGCATTTGTTAAATAAATCAATTTACAGGAGACACATTTGTTAGAGGAAATTATTATATGTAGAGGAAATTAAATAATTATTATATGTAAAGTGTCTGGCATTTAAGCATGAAAAAATGTTAGCTAGTTTTAGAAGTAACATCTTTTTAATACAAAAATGTTTAGAATTTTTTTCTGAACATGACTACAGAATCAACTCACCTCATCTACAATAACGTGAGACACATTAGTTAGGAGACCATCTTCTTGAAGTTTTCTTAGCAAAACCCCTGTTGTACAGTAGAGTAACCTGGTAGATTCACTCACTCGAGACTCCATCCGGATCTGATATCCACACAAAGAATTCTGAAGGGAAAACACAAGGCCAAGATTAGAGTCTCACAAATGAACTAGGAAACAAGCTTTAAAAAGTACAGGTGCTGATCCTGCTACTATATGGAGCAGTCTAAGTAAATTTGTTTAGTGCAATTTATTACTTTCCCATGGTCTTCAATTATATAAAACTATAAAATTAGTTTCGGCAGTTTTAATTTTTTTTTTTTTTGCGGTACGCAGGCCTCTCACTGTTGTGGCCTCTTCCGTTGCGGAGCACGGGCTCTGGACGCCCAGGCTCAGCGGCCATGGCTCACGGGCCCAGCCGCTCCGCGGCATGTGGGATCTTCCCGGACCGGGGCACGAAGCCATGTCCCCTGCATTGGCAGGCGGACTCGCAACCACTGCGCCACCAGGGAAGCCCCCAGTTTCGGCAATTTTAAACAAGAAAAACCTTTTATCAGTTTTGAAACAAAAAGCTGTTCACCTGCTTTGAGTACCATTAACATTATTACGAAAATATTAATAGATTTAATCAATTTCTTATTAAATTATCTTGGAGCAAAATATTGAGGTACCGAGGAAGAGAATTTTAGAGACGCTCCTACAATTTGGTCCACTTTTCTATCAAGATCTCATAAAAGCTGCAACCATTAAAAACCAGTGGTGGGGGGCTTCCCTGGTGGCGCAGTGGTTGAGAGTCCGCCTGCCGATGCAGGGGACACGGCTTTGTGCCCCGGTCCGGGAAGATCCCACATGCCGCGGAGCGGCTGGGCCCGTGAGCCATGGCCACTGAGCCTGCGGTCCGGAGCCTGTGCTCTGCAATGGGAGAGGCCACAACAGTGAGAGGCCCGCGTACCGCAAGAAAACAAACAAAAAAAAAACAGTGGTGCCTGATGGGAATCCTGAAGTCACTTCTATTCCCATCACATTTTCTTTCTCCTTCAGTCATTCCTTTGTTATACTTGTAAACATGTCTGTCATCCCCTTAATGTAAATTCCTTATAAGACAGAAATTATGTCCTTTTTCCTCTTTCATTTCATGAGAGAAACCAAGAAAAATTGCCAAATAAAATGTTTTTTAATGAAGGGATACCTAACTTAAAGATAGAGACAAAGATGTTAAGTATCATATTTATAAAGAACAATTCAAAGTATAATTAAACTGAGTTATATGAACTGGGAATTCATTACATTTGGTTCTAAAGCAATTTTACTAATTCCTATACTTTACAGTCACTCCGGTTAAGGTCTGGCCAGTTTTGTGTATACTTTTATCGCAAAGTGTGTGACAGTAGATATTTAAGTACTTTTTCTATTATTTCTTTTATATACAGGATTTGAAAATAGTCTGGCATTTTCTTTTATATTGTTTTTTCCTTCTGTTCACTGAACTAATGAAAATCATTCAGGAATACATCCCACAGAAAAGATTTCCAAATACTTGAGATATCTGATATTAACAGTTATACTTGTGTTTATATTCTTTGAATGATCAACTTAGTATGTAATATATTTGAATACTCAATTATTAAAATGCATATATTTTTCCTTTTATGTGAGAATTTTAATGATAATTACTGACAGTCCTTTTCATATAAAGGAGAGTGGCATAATATTACATCTATCCAAGAAAACATGAGAAACACCTGAGATACGCTACTGAACAAAGAGCATTGGTCAAAACTCATATACGGCACAGGCTTCCATTTGGGTCCCAAGGGCACAGGTTGAGTGAGGTCAGCACTCTCTGAGGTGAGGTTGAACAGTGTCTCACCTTTCCTCCAGGTCCATTTTCACAGCCCAGTTCCTCACACACTCTTGTGGCTAAGCTCACTGCTGAGACCCGCCGGGGCTGGGTGCAGACAATGCTGCATCTACTTGTTTGCCACTCGTTCAGAAGCAGGTCCTCCAACAGGAAATGTGGCACTTGAGTACTCTTGCCGCTCCCTGTTTCACCTGCCACCACCACAGCCCGGTGCCTTCTAAGAGTTTCGACAATTGAGTTCCTGTGTTTGAACACAGGTAACTGTTGCCGTTCCTTTAGCAGTCTCTGGTACTTAGGTGTGCTTTGCAACTTTCTAAAGAGGTTTCTAACCGGCTCCAAATCTTCTGCCTTTTCTGATTCCAAAGACAGTGCAGAAAAATCCTCATCAGAAACTAAATTTTCCCAAGATTCCTCAGGATCTTCAGAGGTTTCTCTCGTATTCTCAGATTGCTGTTGTTGCTGTTGCTGCTGCTGCTTCAGTTTATTCAGAAGTTTGGCAATGAAAAGGTCACGTGGTTTATTGGTCTCCATTTTATTTAACTGTTCCTTTCTCTTTTCCGCATCACTCCACTCCAGCCAGACATCTCGGTAAGTGGGCGGAAGTAACTGATGAACTGACTATAAAGGGAAAACACAGTAGTTATGTCATTTTTACTAACTACTGGACACCAAAATTCAATAGGTTAGAACTTAAAAGGATAGCTGCCTTCTTCTTAAAATGTCTCTTAAACTAGTGTTACTACTTTAATATAAGATATACATGTATATGATGCAAATTTATAAATAGCATATATTCAGGCTTCTAGACTTACTAGCTGTGTGACCTTGGGCAAGTAACTTAACTTCTTGGTGTCTTAGTTTCTAAATTTGTAAAATGGGGCTAATAATAGTACCTCCCTTACAGGCATACTCTGAGGTAAACTAAGTTAATCATGTAACGTGCTTATTCCTGGAACACAATAAACTATTAAATACATGTTTATTATTTATTCATATAGTGGTGCTATTTAAATATACAGATGATCCATAATGCATCTTTAAAACAAAGTTCCCTCTGAGATTCCAGCAGTTGTATATTACAGGTCAAAGTATTTTAAATGAATTCCACTGGATGAAACTAAGTTATCTTAATTCTGTGTTATAAAAGAGCCCGCAATTATTTCTGTAACACTGATAGTCACTTCCATCAATTAAGCTTATGATACCTTATTCTGCAAAATGAGGGAAATAAAGACATTAAGCACTTTTACTGACACAAAATGGAAAAGAACTATTGTTGGAGTTCCACTTAATCAGTGCCTAAATTTTCAGTAGTTCGAAATCCCCATGAAGAAAGATATATACGTTTATTATAAAAAGGAGATGTTGACAATACCCCCCAACCAAAAAAAAGAGCATTGTGTTCTCTTAAAAGTGCTCTCTTCAGTAATACTTTATTTTCATCTTTCCTTAAACTGGAAGCTTATAGTCAACATAACCTAAAAGTGAAAACTGGAACCAGTGTCTAATTTTTTAAAGTTGAGAGACAATATAACATTAAAGGAAAACAAATGTTTAAAAATTCTCCTTAATTCAACCACTCTAGCACAACTATTTTTTAATCTGTAAATTAGTATAGCTTACAAAGCTGGACCAAATGGTTCAGAGCCTCTGGTCTAAGGAGAGAAAGACTGAACTATGTTTAGAAGTGAGAGGAAGTCAAAATTATAAATAAGCAGAAACAAGGATTAATCAGAAGCATTCAGTAAGAGAAAATTGGCACAAAGGCCCATAATTAAAAACTAACTTCCACAGGCAGATACAGTTTTATGTTGACAAAATATACCCATTACTCCAGAAATGATTTTTTTTTTTTTTTTTTTTTGCGGTACGCGGGATTCTCACTGCTGTGGCCTCTCCTGTTGAGGAGCACAGGCTCTGGACGCGCAGGCTCAGTGGCCATGGCTCACGGGCCCAGCCACTCCGCAGCCTGTGGGATCTTCCTGGACTGGGGCACGAACCTGTGTCCCCTGCATCGGCAGGCAGACTCTCAACCACTGCGCCACCAGGGAAGCCCCCAGAAATGATTTTTGAAACACTTAGGTCTAAAAAGTCTCACCTGCCCTTTCACTAAACGATAAAGAGCTAAAGTAGCTCCCAGGTGCTGAGCTTGCATGCCATCCTCTGTTAAGATTGTAGGGCATACTACCAGTACATCATCTTCAGACTTTATTACCCTTACCCTACAAAGAAACCAAAAACATTTTAAAATAAAATTGATTAAGTAAAAAAAGTCAGAATTCCATTAACATTGAACTGTAGTTTAATTATTTAATTAAATATTCCCATGGAAGACATCATACTACATAATGACTTATAAGCACTATCAATCTGAGATGTGGAATTAGCTTCCTAAATATCTACTTAACTCATCAGAAAAAAAAAGATTTTCATCTTAGATTTTTCTATAAGTTCATTCAGTTAACCCAAAACATACCTACATTTCCAGTATCTACCTACTGCAACTTTTTCAAAGGAAGGATTTGGACTCTTGGGAAGATTCTTCCTGACCCAATCGATCAAAAATTGTTTGGGAGATTTTCCAGTCCAGCTTCGAGCAGTATAGTCAAAATTTCTTACATCATGAGGTTCTTTCTTTTTCTCTAAAATGATAAAGATTGTTTCTTTAAAAATGGTTATGTAGTAATATACAGTCTCTTTTGAGAGATTAATGTTCTCTCACTTTTGGGAACAGACTTTTAGAAGAGAATAGGTTTAAAAAAAGACAGACAGAAAGGCTTGCTCTTCTTTACGTGATGTAAGGAAATCCTCTTGATGGACAGAATCAGTGAAAATCTGGATCTTTTTAAAAAAGTATCTTAAGTTATGTGTTCTTGTAAAATATCTATGACACAATCCATGCGATGAATTGTTTAGAATACTCTGAATTACAATGTTTGGTAGAGTATCTTTTGAAAAGATATAAATCAGATGTCATTTCTCTGCTTAACAGCTGCCACTACCACCACTGTCAATGGCTTCATGTTGCATATAAGATAAAGTCCAAATTCTTCACTAGTACCTAAAAGCCCTCTGTGGCCCACCCCTGCCTATTTGTTGTCAGTCTTCCATCATGCTCGCTATGCTGTAGCCATACTGGTCATGAGTCAATTCCTTAAATGCTCTAAACCTGCCTGGCTCAATACAGTAGCCACCAGCCACATGTGGCTAAATTTAAATTAATTAAAATTAAAATTTCACTTTCTCAGTTATACTAGTCACATTTCAAGTGCTCGATATAGTTGACCCTTGAACAACACAGGTTTGAACTGTACAGGTCCACTTATATGCAGATTTTTTTCAATAAATATATAAAAACACACATGAAGAACATCATGTGTAAGACTTATATTGAAGTGGATAGCCTATCCTTACACAGGCATGAGGTGATAATTAATATAAAATTAATAATGTGTTATTTTCTTTGTTTTATAACTTTGCTTTCAAAGAATTACCTTACCTTATAGAATTCCTCTCTCTCATAATTGGAGAAACTGCATATCAGCCTATCATCATAGGTAAGTGGTTTTTTAAAAAATGTTAACAGTGTTTCCAATAGTATATTATGAATACTACTGTAATACTGTATGCCATAAAAATTTTATAATGATTCTTCATTAGTGTATAAGGCTAAACTAACAGTGAAGTAAAGCAGTTGTACTGATTACGCTAGGGTACCATTAAAGCAATCATATTGCTGCTTCTTCGTTATTAATGCATGAATCATTATACCTATAAACAACTAAGAACTTCTGCACATTATCTTTTCATTTTTGATGTCTCCTGTTAGTAATACATATAACATCTACAGTGTTTTGAATCATATAAGACAATGTTGATATAGGTACTGACAGACGATTCATCTTGTACATAGATAACATAAACTCACAGAATCTGTACAGTACAGTACTGTAAATGTATTTTCTCTGTTATGATTTCCTTAATAATGTTTCTCTTTCTCTAGCTTACTTTATTGTAATAATATAGTATATAATACATATAACATGCAAAATATGTTAATCAACTGTTATCACTAAGGCTTCCAGTCATTAGTAGGCTATTAGTATTTATGTTTGACTTAAACATAGTATTATGTTTAAGTCAAAAGTTATACGCAGATTTTTGACTGCACAGGGGTCAGCGGCCATAACCCCTACGTTGTTCAAGGGTCAACTGTACTCATATTTGGCTAGTAGCTACCACATTGGATAGTGCAGATACAGAACATTCCCATCATAGTGTGTTCTGTTGAATAGCGATGCTCTAAGCTCTTTTCCACCTTAGACTTCCAGTGTACTGTCTCCTTCCTTAGAAGTTCTTTCCACCAACTCATTACCAGGCTAATACCTAATCATCTGTCAGATCTCAGAGCAAGACCTTAGCAAGGTTTCCCCAATGCAAATTAGGCCCCCTTATTAGCTCTATTATTGGAAGCCAGTTTTCTTTCTTCAACAGCACACATCACAGTTTGTAATTGTGTATCTATGTTTAAAGCTTACATTCCCTGCTAGACTGTATACTTGAAGAGGGCAAAGATCAAGTTATTTTGCTAATAACTATACATGTAGCACCTGATATTATGAACAATAAAAATTCAATAAATATTTGTAGAAAGAATGTACAATTAAAAGAACTGACAATTTAGTGTGGGACTCAACTGACTATATTACAGACTGATAAATATACTAGCTATATCAATAATTTACCTATGAGCACAAAGAAGAGCACACTTACACAACTCTGGTGGCACAGCAGGAATCAGGGAAGGTTTAAAGAAGAGGTGCTGTTTGATTCAAGCCTCTAAGCAAGGGAAAGGTTGGCCAAGAAGGGGAAAACAAAGGATGAGCAAAGTCATGGAGCCATGAAACAATATATGTTTTAAAGAATGATGTAGCTGTAGTACAGAGCTGGGAGAATAAGGTGGAAAGGATCTTCAGTGCCATGATACAGGGTTTGAACTTGCTAAGTGATTAAAATTTTTAACAGGGAACTCACATTTTGATCTGTGTTATGGAAAGATAATTCTGGCAGGAGTTTGGAGGAGGGACTGAAGAGAGATGAGGCCGAAGCAAGATGTTTGTAATTACAAAATGCTATACAAGTTATCATAATTATTATTTTTCCAAGACAGTATGTGGAAGCATAACTTTACTGCCATCTTATGTAGTTTGCTGGAATACAAAGTAACAATTTCTCAATTATACAGTCCTTGACATTTTTCTATTTACAAATTATACCCTGGAACACTTTCCCTTCATTTTACCTTTCTCTTCTTCAGTAGCAGCTGTAGATTTTTCAAATAAATTAAAGTTCAAAGCACTTTCCCCTTCTGTGGCTACAGGAGGCTTCTTCCTTTCATTCTGTTGATGTGAAATCTTTATGGCTGGATTGAATACTGGATGGTCTTCTAAAGTTTCCATTTCTACCAAAAAAACCATGATGCTTATTTTTGTTTTATTTATATTTGTTTTTCATGCCTTTTTACTTTGCAAAAATTGGTTTAGAAAAAACATTCCTTCTTTTTCCTTGTAGTCAATTATTCAACACTTCCTTCTAGGAATTTGTGCTAGAAGTCAGAGGCAATTTATTTTCACATCATAACATTTTCAGAACAATTACTTAACAGATGTAGAAGGCCAGGAAAAACATCTTCACTAGAAATAAATACACATGGAATTATATCCACCTCTTGTTCTTGAATGGAGATGGTATTTTATGGTATACATCTGAGGTTAACCAACTATGGTCTGCAGGCCAAATCCAGCCCTGCTGCCTATTTCCATATGGCCTGTGGGCTAAGAATGGTTTTTACATGTTTTAACTGGTTGAAAAAGACAAAAAGATATATTTGGTGACATGTGAAAATTATATATGAAATTTCAGCATCCATAAAGTTTTATGAGAACATAACCATTTGTTTATGTATTGTTTATGGCTGCTTTTATGCTGTGACAGCAGAGTTAAGTAATTATAACAAATTGCAAAACCTAAAATATTTACTATTTGGCTTGTTGCAAAAAGTTTGCCAATCCCAATTATAAACTGTTAGGAAAGAGCAGACATATTAAAAAGAGGCAACCTCCATCCCAGGAAGGCCAATAAAGAAGAGATATTTATACGTCTGAGAATTTTAAAGCGTTTACCTCTTTGAAATTTCCTTATTTTTTCTTGAGCCTCTTTTTGGCCTTGCTTGTTTTTTTCTAATTTAAAGGTAGCTGCTTGCTCCTTTGCATCCAGAAGTTTTGCTGCAAGGTGCAAGTACCTTTCATTCTGTTGTTCCAAATAAGATGATGATAAAGAAATAAAAAGAAGAGCAAGATTAGTTTATCTATTGTCAATGTATTATATCAAACCCTGTGATCTTTTGATCTTATTCTTTGATCCAACAAATCTTCTAGCAATTTTTCATAGAGAAATGATACAAATGTGCAGATTTGCAGGTACATAGATGTTTACTGCAGTACTGATTGAAAAGGAAAACTGGAAATCAAGTGTGGTACATCTCTACAGAGAAAACTAGTCAGCCACTGGGAAAAAAAGTGAGGTAGCAAAAGAATGAGGGTGATCCACATGGAGAAACTTCCTTGACACGTTAAATAAAATAAAGCGAACTACAGAATAAAACGTAAGTATGAGCTCATTTCTGTAAAAAGAAAAATTTAATTTTTATACATTTTATAAATACATGTATTTAAAGGATTACATACATATGCAATTATAGGATAATACTCATTTCTGAAAGTTACCTTCCCATAATCTTTATCTTATGAAAGATAGCCAGGGACATTAAACAAAAAAGAAAAGGCCTCTGGGGAAGATGGGTGCTATAAAACTTAAGGACTAATAAAATAAAAATAAAACAAACAAACAAACAAAAAACTTAAGGACTTAACTCTGCTGAGCAAAAACTAGACAGAGTTAAAGCTAAACTCAAATTACTGTTTTTTTCTTTAGGTTAGGTTGATAGCAGATGAGAAGCATTAAAGCTCTGGGTGGAGACGGCATGTGCAGTGCTGCTATGAAAGACAACCGCTGAGACAAAGGGAAAAGAGACAACTGAGGAAGCACAACCACCTGAATTCTGGGACCATTTTGCGTAGAAGCAAACATCAATACAGTGTAACAGAAGGGTTGGCTATCGCCTCAATTTCACCTAAATCACACTCGTTCTTTTGATCTTTCCTATCTATGGCACTGATACCACCATCCCTCCACCTACGAATCTCTTGCTGACTTTGGCTTCTTAACCTTTATGTTCAGTACATCATCAGTTTCTACTGATTCTTGCTTTAAATGTTTCTCTTCCAAATTACAATTTGGCACCTTATTATTTCACACCTGAGCAAGTGCAAGAGCTGCCAAAATGGCCTCCCTACCCATTGCAAATCACCTTAAACACTACTAAATTTGCCCTAAAATGTCAAATTCTTCTTGTCAATCCCCTGCCCCCATACTTCTGGCAACTCTTCACAATCAGTAGGAAAAGCTGTCAAATTCATTTTCTGGGCATCAAAATCTTCTAGTCTCAGTTTAACTCACCTGTTTACTCCTATTGGCCAGTACTCACCTACACATTTTATCCTGTTTATTGTTTAATACTCAAAGGCCCCTTGCACAATTCCACTGCTGTACCCTTATTCACATTATTTCACCCATATGGGTCATTTTCCCATTCTTTGTTGCCTATGCACACTTCATGCATCCTTCAAGTCCCACTTTTTTCTTTGAAGTACTGACCTAATGTTCCTATCAGAAGAGACCTCTTTCTCTGAACCTCAAAGTAACATGTGTACTGTCCTAAATTATTTTTGTTTATATTACTTTAATACAGGCACATGGTTAAAAAAAACTTGAGGATACAGAGGAGTATAAAAAAGAAGTCTCCCTCCCACCCTACCAACCCCAGTCCTAATCACTAGTAATAGCTTCTTGTGTATCTCTCCCGATGTTTCCTTTGCATACATAAGAATGCAAATATGTGTATGTGTATATTGTTTTACTCAAATGAGTTCATTATACTACACATGCTGTTCTGCAACTTCCTTTTTGTCTTTCTAAATCAACTTTATAAAAGTATGGTTCACTTCTAATAAAATATCATTTTAAGTGTGTAAGTGAGTCTGTTTGACACATGTATACATCCACGTAACCATCTTCATAATCAAGACATAAAACATTGCCATCATCCTCAAAAGTTTCCTCATCATGCCTAACAGTCAATCTCTTTCCTCCATCCCTGTAGTCAGGCAACCACTGACCTGCTTCCTCTCATTAGAGACAGATTTTGCAGAGATGACTTTTCTAGAATTTAATATAATGAAATTGTTCAGCATGTACTCATTTTTGCCTGGCTTTTTTCATTCTTATATAATGTTTTTGAGAGTTGCTTGCAGTGTTTGGCTGTTATTAGTAAAGTTGCTATGAACATTTGCTTACAAGTCTTTTTTTGTTGGCATTTTCATTTTTCTTGAGTAAAAACGTAGGAATGAAATTGTTAGGTCATATGGTAAGTGTATGTCTAACTTCATAAGAAAGTGCCAAGCAGTTTTGCAAAGTGGTTGTACCATTTCATTTTATACTCTTACAATCAGGGTATGAGTATTCAGTGGCTTCACATCCTCCCAACACTTGGTATTACTGATCTTTTTAATTTTAGCCATTTTGATTGATATATACATAGTGGTATGTCACTGTAGTTTTCATTTTCATTTTTCCCATGACTAGCGATGCTGAACTTATTTTTACATGTTTATTGGCCATCCATATATCTACTTCTGTAAAGTGTCTGTTGTCCTTTTAAAACTTCTTTATAAATTCTAGACAGAAGTCTTTTATCAGATATATGTATTGTGCTATTTTCTTCCTACAACTTGCTTTTTTTCACTTAACCTAATATTTGGTTTTGTTTTTTGCAGTAGGTGGGCCTCTCACTGTTGTGGCCTCTCCCTTTGCGGAGCACAGGCTCCAGACGCACAGGCTCCGGACGCGCAGGCTCCAGACGTGCAGGCTCCGGACACGCAGGCTCAGCGGCCATGGCTCACAGGCCCAGCTGCTTCGCGGCATGTGGGATCTTCCTGGACCGGGGTACGAACCCGTGTCCCCTGCATTGGCAGGCGGACTCTCAACCACTGCGCCACCAGGGAAGCCCTCACTTAACCTAATATTTTTAGTTTATCTTATGATATGTAGGTTTTCTCTTTCCAGGCAATGGGTTTCCTCTATAAAGGAAGGTGCTTTTTAAAATTAACCAAATAATTTAGCATACTCCTTACACAGAACAATCATTTAAAAATACTTGGTGATTATCTCTTTAAACATGGGAGGACTGTAATTAACATATATTGAGCAGTTATTTTGTGTCATTTTTTCCCTGTTATTTTATTTAATCCTCACATAAACCCCTAGAGGTAACTGTTTCCTCAATTTACAAATGAGGAAACTAAGTCTTATAAAAGTTAAATATTTTGCCAGGTATATCCAGCTAGAAGCCCAATATAAATTTCTACTCACAGGGTCAAATTTTTCCTCTTCTAAACTTTTAGAAGTCTCACTCTTTTCTTCTTCATTTTGTTGTTCAGCATATCGCAAAATCCATTCTTTCATATTTACTTCCAAATTTTTTTCTTCCTTTTTTGGCTAGAAAGAAAAAACAAATATCTGAAAAATCAAAATTAGAAAAAGGTGTCAAAACTATCATCAAGTGTCACTGCTTTTATAATTTCTTTACACTCAGAAACAGTAGACACGTAAGCCTCAAAAATCACATCCTCTACTGTTCAGTGAAGGACAAATGAATGGAACTCAACATTAATAAGTCTAAACTTACATGATCCGAAGAATACATTTACATCAAGAGGCAAAAAAATGAAAGAACTGTTAAAAACTAGTGTTGTCCTTAACAACAGTGGTTTTGTGGGGATGATGTTTCCACAGATTTTTGCTCTGTTTATTTTTAAGCTTTATTGAGGTATAACTGATACATTAAAAATTGCACATATTTAATGTACATATTATTAAAATGTTAATTATTTACTGTATATATATATATATATATATATATACATACATACATATACACAGACTCACCATTTCGATGAGTTTGGACATATGCATACACCTATGATATCATCACCACGATCAAGGTACTAAACATATCCATCACCTCCAAAAATTTTTGTGTGTTCTTTTTTGTGTGTGTGTACAGTACTGTACTGTTAACTATAGACACTATGTTGCATAGCAGCTGTATAGAACTTACCTATCTTGCATAACTGAAATTTTATAACCATTAAGCAACATTTCCCCATTTGCCCCTCCTCCCTTTAGCCCCTGGTAACTACCATTCTATTCTCTGTTTCTATGAATATGACTATATTAGGTACTTCATATAAGTGACATAATGTAGTATTTGTCTTTCTGCGATTGGCTTATTTAACTTAGCATAATGTTCTCTAGGTTCACCCATGTTCATAGATGTTTTATGATATGCAGAGTAGTTAGGTGTAATGCGTAATGAAGTGTAATGAAGTACACCTTCCAGTACTAATGCCTTTCTGTAATCCCCTTCCATACAGATTTTGAACTGGCCACATGACTTGCTTCAACTAATGGGACATTAGCAAGAGTGATACAAGCAGAGCCTTGATAAAAATTTGTACACTGGGGCTTACTATCTCAAGATACTTGCTCTTGGAAGCCATATGTCAAGTAAGAAGTCTGACCACCCTAATATCACCATATAAGAGGAAACCTAAGCTAGTCATGTGGAGAGAGAGATGACTTGCTAGCTCCCAGCCAAGGCACCTAGTCCTGTGAGTAAAGAAACCATTTTGGATGTTCCAGTCTGAGGAGATACCTCATGGAGCAGAAGAACTGCCTGGCTAAGCCCAGTTCAGACTGCAAAATCATAAGAAATTCTTGGTTTAAGTCACTACATTTTCAGGTGGTTTGTTATGTAGCAATAGATAACTGAAACCGACAGTGATAGAAGAGTTTGGCAAACCCATTAGACATTTTCAATAAGTAAAAACATTATTGTAACCTAATATTTATACCCTTATGAACTATTACATGTGCTTCATTCTGATTTTATACAACTTTAAATGTTTAATTCTTAAATTACCTTTATCATAGGATCTTCTTCCTGTTTTTTGGTTTTAGATTGCAGTGGAGGTGAAATAGTGGCTTGTATTTGAGGAGACTGGAATTTTGGCCTACTTAGAGGTTGCTGCTCTTCAAATTCCTGACTGAATCCTTCAGGAAGTGCATCTTAAGAGAAATTGGGATGAAAATAAACATGTACATGATACATAAAACACACAAATATTTATTAAATACTCACATAAACCCTGTCTAGACAAAGAGCACCTAATTTTATTCTACTGCTCATCTCCTAGGAATAGAAATCCTATGATGAACCTCGTTTTATTATCAAACCAGTGGGAACACTCTCTAGATGATAACCAGCCCACCTCGATTTGACCATTTACTTCACCCTCAATTTAGACTCCTAAATTTCCATAAGAAAATCTTAACCCTCCCTTCTCTTTGGTTGCCTGTCACAACATGTGACAGTATCCTTAATCAGTCATAGAAGCAATATGCGTTCCAGGTTCTTGCCAAAGATTACAACCTTGACGCTCTGCTTAATTAAATATTATTTATCCAAAGCCAGACAGCCCTAATTTCTAAACCAAAACGAGGATACACAGCCTGACAGGTTACAGACAGGCAAACTTTGAGAATCTGCTGTATTATGTGCATTGTAAAATGGCTATCAACAACTGAAAGCAGCACACAAAAAAATAATTTCTTCTTGCAGACTACAACCTTTAAGAAGAATATACTAAAAAGACTAGAAAAGTGTAAGAACATCCTAAAAATAAATAATTATAACAGTGAAAAAAATTTTCAGTACAAGTCCAAAGCTTGATACAAATATCATAAACATTGAAATTACTTCAAAAGGTTTTATAAACTGAAAGACATTTATGACAATACTGCTTACCATCTGAAAGATTTAAACAGAGCCAATCCAAGGCAGAATGAAGATCACCTCCATGTAAGAGTGTGTTAGTCATGGCATCTTCAATGTCCTTAGTCTTAAATGAAAATGCTTGTAAAGCCATGTATAAATCCTATGAAAGGGAAATGTAACGAAGTCATTCTGTCAATTTTCTCTTTTTTCATTACTAAGTCTATTCTCCCATTCATTTTAAACCAGAAACTCTGACACAAATTGTAACTTCAAAAATATCTTTTTTTCCAGTTAGAAGAGTTAAATGTGCTCATTGTATTGAGGTTTTTTTTTTGATGTGCAGACCATTTTTAATGTCTTTATTGAATTTGTTACAATATTACTTCTGTTTAATGTTTTGGTTTTTTGGCCCTGAGGCATGTGTGATCTTAGCTCCCCGACCAGGGATCGAACCTGCACCCCCTGCATTGGAAGGCGAAGTCTTAACCACTGGACTGCCAGGGAAGTCCCTCTCACTGTATTGAGAATCTGAGAACTATAGATAAATAAAAAAGGACCAGGAGAAACTGCTCATATTCTCACTATCTAAAGATACTGTTTGCAATGTAGTATGCTTCCTTTCAGTCATTTTTCTATGATTTTGTAAAAACAAACTTTACTTAACATTATAACATAAGCATCTTCCCAAATTATTAGAAACTGTTCATCAATTTTAATAGTTAAAGAATATTCCACTGGGTAGACATATCATAATCTATTTTCCTATTGGTGACCACTTAAGATGTTTACTTTTTTTATTATTATTATTATCAGCAGTGCTTCAATGAACATGTTCAGACATAAAGTAAAGCTTTTTATTGTACTTTCTAAAGCATGATCTTTACAGCTGGGCAGGACTGGGTTCAAATCCAGACTCTGTTTACTTTGCTACTTAGTAATTAAAAACCTCAGGCTATAATATATGTAATCTTTCCAAGCCTCATTTCCTTCATTTGAAAAATGGGGCAAAATACTTTCCAGGATTGGTGTGTCAGAGAAAATGTAAGCAAAGTGCCCACCACAAGTCCAACATAATTTTGGGAATGTAATTTAGTTTTCATATCACTATTTTAATGCATGTACTTGTTTTTGGCACAGTTCCTTCCTTATTCTTGAAGATGGAACTAATCTATATGAAATTTCAATGGAAGTTGAAAAGTCATTTTATCTCACATGTGGAGCTGTCTTAAAAATGCCCCACTAAAAATAAGTAACTTAAAAAAAAGTTTGCAAAATACCTGTAATTTTTTGGCAGTAAGTCTTCCAGAAATCACTCCCTTGTCATTATTTTGCTTTTTATGCTCATTTATCACTCCAATAATTTTTTGCTCTAGTTTGTTATTAATTACCACCTGTTGAGACCAAAAAGGTCATATCAATTAGAAGATAAATAACATTTAATAATTAAATAATTAGAAGCAAATCACACAGTTTTCTATATCCCTTCCAACCAAGCCCAGAATTTCAGCTGAAATCAGATACAGTGATTATCATATATTGGAATACCATTCACTGGACCACATTCCTACCATATATTTAAGAAAAAATGGGATACGGAAAAAGCAACAACATGTGGCAAGGCAAAAATCCTTTTATAAAGCCTCTTGAAGCCGTATGTCTCAAGACTCTGTCCTTGGACCACCCTTAGATTGCCACCACAAAGACAGATTCCTAAGCCCTATCCTAAACATACTGAATCAGAATCCTTGGGGATGGAACCCAAAAATTTGCATTAATGTAAACCAGCCCAAGCACATTGCCTGAAAGAATGGATGCTACACTAAAAAGAGGGCAAATCAAGTAAAAGTAAAAACTTATATAAATTGTAATAATTAGGTTACACAAATTATTTTGGCTTCCAGAGTTTGTTTTCTACTTTTTCCCATTGGCCATTTTACCTTCTGCTGTTTCCATATGTTTAACCTAAGATTATACAGCCAACTACCTTCAAAACTACCTTCAAAACTACCTTCTTTTGATCACATCTTTACTGATGCTCACTACGAGCAATGCACAAAAACATACTTCAGGAATTCAGTCTAGCACAGGAAACATGTATAAAATGATAAACTGTAACCTAGCAAGTCATTATTTACAAAGATGTAAGAAGTGCTGATGGAACCACCAGGAAAATAACCTGGTGAGCTATGATGGACTTCACAGAGGTGACAAATGGAGAAAGGGAAGTTGATATACTTAGAAGTTTGTACCTTATCCAGCTCTTCCTTAATTTTTTACAGGCTCTCAACAGATGTGTACGATTTATTTAGTATAGATGAGGAATTACTGTGCTATTTACAAAAATTTAAAACACCCCATCACTTGCTTACATTTAAGAGTATATCTTTTTTTTTAAGGTAGCATTTCTTGAAATGAAACCTTGATACTCACTTTCAAAATAGATTTATCCAGATTTGCAGGACCACCAGAATCATTTGCAGAATTAAAACTATAAATTTTCGGACCTGTATATAACAGACAATGAACAGTCAAGGTAATTTAATGATTAATATCCATTACACTATTTTAATTTTCCTCTAAAGATCACTAAACATTAAATATTTGATTTCAGCTCTTTCTTTTCCACTTTACCAAATAACTCAATCTGGAAGTCAGCAATACTTCCGCTAAATTTGCAAAAACATTCTACCGCTTAGCACTCTCTAGGTTAACTAGTTTCTCAGAGTGTAAATGCCTGGCACTTAGCTGAAGTAAGACCTCTCAGAGGATATTTGATTCCTGGCAGAGAAGATGGGTAATTCTGAAGAGAAAGCACTCCTCCTAAGGCAAAAAGGAGGTGGGAGTTCCTATCATTCTCTCCTACTGAGTATAAGGTTGCTATATTAGTTTCCAAGGCTGTACAAACTTGGTGGCTGAATACACAGAAACATTCTCTCTCAATTCTGAAGGCTAGAAGTCCAAAATCAAGGTATCAGTAGGACCATACTCCCTCTGAAGTCTCTAGATAAGACTCTCTTCTTGCCTCTTCTGGCTTCTGGTGACCCCAGGGGTTGCTTGGCTTGTCTGCCTCCTTCTTAAAATGGGTCGTCACGTGGCCTTATTCCCTCTGTCTCTCTGTATGCAAATCTGTCTCCTTTCTCTGGATGCTAGTCATTGGATTTAGGGCTCTCCCTAAATCCACGATGACTTCATCTCAAGATCCTTAACTAATTACACCTGCAAAGATCTTTTTTCCAAATAAGATCACATTCTGAGGTTCCATGTGGACATGAAATTTTGGGGAACACTACTCAACCCACTACAGTTGCCAAGTCTGTTCCAGTCAATAGAAATGCTATATATTAACAGTTTTCTAACAATGAATAACCGGGAAGGAACACATTTTATTTTCAAACGTTGGTCTCATGATCTCCTTACTCTCTTAAAAATTATTGAAGATCCCAAATACTTTTTGTTTATGTAGGTTATAATATTGATATTTATCATACTATAAATTAAAAGGGAAATTTTATTTATTTATTTTTAAAGACTTATTATTTTTATTTATTTTTGGCTGCGTCGGGTCTTAGTTGCCGCACGTGGGACCTTTGTTGAGGCACACGGGCTCTTCGTTGCGGTGCACGGGCTTCTCTCTAGTTGTGGTATGCGGATTTTCTCTTCTCTAGATGAGGTGCGTGGGCTCCAGTTGAGGCATGCGAGCTCAGCAGTTGTGGCACGCAGGCTTAGCTGCCCCGCGGCATGTGGGATATTAGTTCCCTGACCAGGGATTGAACACACGTCCCCTGCATTGCAAGGTGGATTCTTTACCACTGGACCACCAGGGAAGTCCCAAAAGGGAAATTTTAAAAAATATTTATTAATTCATTAAAAATAAACCTACTACATGTTAATATAGTACTTTTATGAAAAATAACTATATTTTCCAAATCAAAAAAATTGTTTTCTACTTTTGCAAATCTCTTAACATCTGGCTTCTGCATTCAGTCTTCTGTAATATCACACATCATGTAGTCGCTGTACACTAGAGAGAAAATGAACATGAAAATGGCAAATAACATTTTAGAATTATTATGAATATAGTTTGATCTCATTAAGCCTCTGCTAGAAAGGTCTCAAAAGTTCCCCAGGATCCCCTAAGCACACTTTGAGAACCACTGCTATATAAAAATAATCCTAGAATTGTACAAAACCTTGTTACTCTGCTTTTATAAACCTTAAAATAGGATTTTTTTTTCACTTTGAGAAACCTAAACATTAAAGAGTTGCTTATTATAAAGTCCAGGGTTTTAGTCTCTGTTGACTTACATTGGGTTGTTCATTTTAAGATGCTAGTTAATATAATGAGGCATTTAAAAAGGAAAACCAAAGTTTCTGAAAATAACTATTTATATTTGAGCAGTCTGAACTAGGAACATTGGTGGGTCCCTGAATTACTTCTGTGCTATAGTTAAGAAGGTACCCAAAGCTACCTAGAATACATTAAAGGATAATAACAATTCTGGTATTCCTGGTATGGTTTTCCTCATCTTTTAGTCTCAGACTTTACCTTAATCCTGGTAACCTTGCTCATAAACTCATGTCAATGGTTATAAAGGAGAGTATATATCAGTAGTCTTTAACCATTTCTGGGGGGTCTTATCAGTTGTAGTAAATTCATTCACAAATTTAGCACACTAATCAGTTTTAGAGGTCCCTAAACCCATGGAGGGGCCCCAGTTATAACCCTTTCTGAAAAGGTACAGACAGATGAATGTTTCATTACCAAGACAATACTGAGAAACAGTTCAGGTTCCTGTGTTACTGACAGAGGTAAGATTATAAATTCCGTTAGTAAGTGTCTTTTGGTTTTGTTTTTTGTTTTGGCCATGCCACGCAGCTTACGATATCTTGGTTCCCCAACCGGGAGGTAAACCTGAGCCCCAGCAGTGAAACCTCCGAGTCCTAACCACTGGACCACCAGGGAATTCCTGATTGGTTTTGTTTTTTAAATTAGTGAATTAAAGATTGCAGTCAGCTCTCATTTTTCTCCTCCAACCATTCCACCTAAAACGCCCGACCATATCACTTCCTTGAGGTCAGCTTATACTGCTAACTTCCAGAGGGCAAATAAAAGATTTAAGTCCCCAGACTATCAGGAGGGGAATGAACACCCACACTGCTGTGAATTCGCTGGGTGTCAATCAGGGTCTCTAAAAATGGTATGTTTTCATTTTATTCAATACTCTGAGGAACTGAAGCAATAATGAGATCTTGCTAGGGATATTACCAATTAAATCAAGTAAACCAGTAAGGCCCTTTCATTTTCAAATTCTTCCTAAAACATGTTCATGTAAGATTTTTAATCGGCATGAATGAAAACTCCAAAATCTGAAATACATTTTAAAACAACTTGATAGAAATCCTTCTAAACTGTATTTACACTTCCTGCCATAATACATACAATAAGCAAAATTCAAAGCTTTTCATGATGCATTACTGATTATGAGTATCTATGACTTTGCTCAGAGGCTTGCAGAGACTACCCAATTCCCTGAGACTGCTCTAATTTTCTATTTAGTGATTCTTTGGTCTTCTCTCCTGTCAGCTGCCACCTTTCAGAATGTCAACCTAATAACTCCCCACCCCCAAATTCTAATCTGTTACCTAGGAAAAAGTGATGGCACCAGAAGAAAATAGATACTGAAACTTGTAAATGAGTAACCCTATTTTCAAATACAATTCTAAGTCAATAGGCCATGGAATAAAAACGGTCCCCATTCTTTTGCCAAGTAATGTGCATAAGATGTATGACAGCTACCTTTCTTGCTGCTTAGAGACCCTTCTCCACAAGTTTTGGTTTTGTTTCAGATGAAGGGAGTTATTGGAAATCTGACTGGAAATAAGGAAGTTAGTGTGCAGGATGTATCCCTAAGGCAAAAGCACTAAGGGTTTCAGATTTATAATGACTGTTCATGGAACAAAGGAACATATGTAACTGGCTCTCAAAAATATTTATTACATTAAAGTTGAAGCACAGAAAAACTAAGTGATTTCCTCAAGATGACTTAGCAAGAAAAAAGAAGCATCAGCCAGAATCAATTTCTTGTTGCCCAATACTCTTTTTTCTTATGGAATATTTTCCTTTTATACAGTATTGCTTTTTACATCACACAGTGATTGTAACGACCCACTATCACTGAAACATTCACTTCGAGGTGCTGGTGCTGGTGCTGGTGATAGGTGCACTGAGGCACTGTGGCTCCCTTCTGCCCAACAGTACACATCTGCAAGGGGAACCAAACCAGCCAAGAGACCCAGTCAGGAATAAATAAGACCCAATCTTGTCCTCACGGAACTCATATTCTGGTGGAGTAATTAAGCAACTAATTACCCAAATAGGCTATGAAGGGGAAGTATAGCGTATCTGGAGAATAAATTAGAGTTAGCTGATATAATCTAAGCAGTCAGGGTCTGTGAGGAAGTCCATCCATACTGCCAAAACTACCTGACTAATCTTAGCTAAGGTCTCTTCCCCATTTAATACAAACACCAGTTCCCCCCCGCCCCACTCACTCCACCCATACAGACTTTCTTCTTGTCTTCCTGCATCATGCCAAGCTTGTTCCCACCTTAAGGCCTTTGCCCTTGTTGCCTAAGCCTCAAACATTCTGTCTCCAGATCTAATAACTGGTTGCTTCAAATCATCTCAGCAGGTTTCCTCAGAAAAGCCATCTCTGTTCTAAACCAAAACAGACCCCACCACCCAATTTATTCTTTACCAAGTCACTGTTTTCTGACTTTCATGGCACTTTTTCTATTTTATTTTGGTGACCCTAAAAACTATAATGGTTTTTATGAATTTATTCATGACATCAGTCCCCTAGTCTTATTTCCCTCTTAAGATTTTAAGTCTCAACTAGGTTTAAGAATTTTCACAAACACAAGCCTTATGGTTGTAAGCACCCTCCACCAGCCCCCAATAATGTAAGCCCCTTGAAAGCAGTGATCTCAGTCTGCTTTGTTCTTGTGGTATCCCCAGTGCCTAAAATCTTGCCTGGCACATAGTAGCTCTTCAAACATTATTTGATAAACAAAAGAAATGAAAAAATAGAAGCGGAAGAATACCCAGGATTGTGCCAAGAACCATTTCGTGGCACCAGTCATTTCCTACCTCTAGATGAGAGTCCAATTTTGAGAAAGTATGCTATGTACAATCCTTCAAATTGTTTGAAAAGCCAGAGAGAGAGATGGAAGCAGAGTAAAACAATTACATTTACATTAGGAACAACAAAGAGTTCAGAGATAATTTTTTCTGTGTACTTTTCCACTTTTTTCTTCCAAGTAGGCCTATTATATGTAATATAAAAATATCCAGACAGAAAAAAAGAAAACAAAATCATGTGGCAATCTTGCTACAACATTTTATTTATACTGCTATATATATTGATTTATGGTTATAAAAAATTCTCTACAAATTTGGTAGATAACCTCTCATTTTCTCTCTTTTGATTTCTTGGTCTTAGTAACTCCTCTGAAATTTTCCTTGTCACTTACCCAAGAAATTTTTTGGATGACTATATTCAGAGCATTTGACTAGATACTGAGGGATGTTAATATGTAACCATAAAACTGTTCCTACCCCCTACAATTTTATAGGATAGATAAAATGTATAATTGCTCACATAGGCAAGATCTAAACATCAAAAAGATGATTCAAACAACAATGATATACATGAGCTGGGGAGGCAGAAGAATTCAAAAAGTAGTTGATATTTGGGGTGGGTATTACAGGATTCTGGTAGATAGCATTAGGGATAGATAGCCTTCCAATTGAGAGAAAACAGCAAGAATAAACATGAGGAGGCAGAAAGCCAACAGCTGCATTTGGAGCAGTGAAAATACACCAGATTTGCTAGAGCTGAATATAGGAACTAGTAAAAAGGCTAGAAAGGGGGTCTTAGATACGAGCTGAATGGTTTGTATTTTATCACAAAGTCAGTGAAGACGCTGTAGAAAAAACTGTTAAGTGACATGATCAAAGCAGTGGTTCTGAAAGATCAATCTGATGCTTTATGCAGAACAGACTGGAGAAGGAAAAAAGAGCACAGCTAGGGAAACCCATTAGAAGGCTGTGTTGGTACTCCAGAAATTCATGAGTGCCTAAACTGAGGTGTGACCAGTATAAATCAAAAGTGAAAAGGGCAGGGCTTCCCTGGTGGCGCAGTGGTTGAGAGTCCGCCTGCTGATGCAGGGGACACGGGTTCGTGCCCTGGTCCGGGAAGATCCCACATGCCGCGGAGCGGCTGGGCCCGTGAGCCGTGGCTGCTGAGCCTGCGCGTCCAGAGTGTGTGCTCCGCAACGGGAGAGGCCACAACAGTGAGAGGCCCGCGTACCACAAAAAAAAAAAAAAAAAAAAAAAAAAAGTGAAAAGGGCATACATGGAAGAGAAATAAGCAAAGACTGCACGGAGCTTGACAACAGATCGGATGTGAAGAAGAAAGGAAGACATAAAAAATAACTATTGACATTGGATAGAGGAATATGGAAAAACAGAAACAAAGAAGTCACAGGAGAAGCTAGTTTGGGGGAGCGAAGTATAGTTCAGTATTAGCCATGTTATTAAATTTGACATGCTTGCAAAACAGGGCCAAAAATCCAAGTAAATGCAGAAATGGCTGACTTGAGCTTGGAATAGACCAGGATTGGACACGTTGACTGAGGAGTCATCTACAAAAGAAAAGACAGAAGTAATGGAAGTAGAGGAACTCTCCTGAAAGGGCTGTAGAGAGAGAATCATACTGTCACAGACTGACACCTACGGTAATGGTCATATTTTGGGGTTGGGAGAATGGGAAGCCAAAGAATAGAACAAATGACTATTAGAAAGTTCAAAGAATTCAGAGGAATATCAAGAAAAGACAGAGTTAGAAAGAGGCTGATTCACAAAGTGCCACAGAATATTTAAGGAGATATTCTATGTATTTGTAATTGCAGGCATAATAACTTTGTAGTTAAAGGGTTATAGTATATTGTAGGGCAAAGAATTATTATTCACCTTCTAAGTGAAGGTTTGTTACCTGCCTACTTCTTCAGTTTCATCTCTTTTCCTCCTTAGGCAGTGCTTACATTCTGAGTATCTTAAAGGCCCATGCTCTTTCCTGACTCAAGATCTTTGCACAATAGTGTTCCTTACCTCAGCCAGGAATACCATTTCCCCCATTCTGTACAGCGTTAACACCTATTCATCCTCCCGATACTGTCACTTTCTCAAAGAGACTGTCCATTACTCCTCCTTTTCCCCAGTAAAAATCAGATTACGCTGTTAAATTCTCTTCCTTAGCTTTTCTTTGTGGCACTTATCAATCATAGAGCAACGTTTGTGTGACTACTTCATGGCTGTGTGCGCCATTAGATTGGCAAGCTCCAGGAGAAATGATTTGTCTATTTTGCTCATCCCATCCCTAACTTTATGCCAAATACACAGTAGGTTTTCAACAAATATTTGCTAGACTTACGTTTCAGTAAGAACTACAAGCAAACAAGCTAAGCAGAAGAAAACAGCGTATAACTGTCCAAATCAGCTGTAATAGTGGCCTGCTGATCTGCAGCCAGAACCGGCAATCTCCAAATTGAGTTATCAAACCAAACTACACAGTAAGCAAAAATGCACTGCTGCGGTAAAGATCGCTGATAATTTTTACAATAGGTTACCCATATTCGGTGTGTAAGTGCTGAAATTCTTAAGTACTGATTTTTTCCATAACACGTGGAAACGCTACATCGTGGCTGAAAATGGTTTGAGAAGCAAGTAGAAAATGGGTCTGGCTCTAGGACGTTAATAATTCCACACACTACTCCCTGCATTCGCCTCGCTGGTTTAGATGACGGCTCAGGATGGATCCCCACTGAAACGGGAGCTAATGCAAATTTCTTTTGTTCTCAGGAGATGAAGTGGAGGTCTGGGGGACGCTACCGTCGGAACTCTGGAGGCCCAAGCAGCTTACGCTGATCTAAAACAAGGCTACCCGATGGGGAGCCAGCAACTCCGGGTGTGAAAGAGAGAAATGTTAAGACCGAGGGTCCGCCCAGGTGCGAAGGCTTCTCCCTCGGGACTGGCAGTAGCGGTTCAGGAGGAGGCCGGGGCCCGACCGCTCGTACCTTGCTTGACACGGGGATCCCTGGTGGTAGTAGCGGCGGAGGGGGGCGGCCTGACCACAGGCTTCTTGTTTTGGGCCTCCCCGGCAGCTCCGGCCTCGGCGGATTTGGCTCTGGAAGCTGATACAGCGGCCCGGACCGCCGCGGCCCCCGGCGCCTTGTGTTTCTTATTCTTGCCTCCCATGTTGCAGCTGCGGCAGAAGATTCCTCCCGGTCCAGGTCCCGGAACCACTTCCGCACCGCCTCCAGAAGCTCTTCACATTCCCCGGAGTCCCACGCCGCCACCTTGCGTCCTCCATCCGGGCTTCTAGGCCCTGCTACAACCGGTGCTTCGCAATTGGTCCGACTCACCAAGGTCCCGCCTCCTCCCCGCCCACCTAGGCGTCTGCAGCGTGCTGGGAACCCTCGCCTCGCTCCCTCTTTAGCCAAGGAGCTGCCTATCCGCCGGTGTTTAGGAGAGGGAAAGAAAGGTCGGAGGAGAAAAAGGAGGCAGGGAAAAAGTCTCCGGGGCTGCGTGACTCGACTAATTTTGTCTCCCACGGGCCCCTGTTGCGGCTTCGCTTGGCGTCACGGTCGGTGCGGTCGCGGAGCATCTTGGGTAGGAGGGAGATTCGGTCTCACAGCTCCGAAAGATGGCGGACGCGTTTGGGGATGAGCTCTTCAGCGTGTTTGAGGACGACTCGACCACTGCGCCCGGAGCCAAAAAAGACAAGGAGAAGGGGAAATGGAAGGGGCCGCCAGGGTCTGCGGAAAAGGCCGGGTAAGGAAGATGTCCGAAATGTCTTTTTTTCTTTCTCTCTCCTTAGTCTTGAGGGAAGAAAATCCCACTCTCTTCTGAAGACCACGAGAAGTAGGGTGTACGTTAGTGGCGTTGGGAAGTGAAGGGGGTTGAGAAAAATGTTGAGGAGGGGGGAAGAACGTTGGTTTGGGGGAAGCTGGGTCTTGGCGTTCTCCAATGGCCGCAGGCAGCGTGGACTTCTGCCGCTGCAATTCCCTGACGCTTGCGTAAGGCCTATTACCCCTGCCTGCGCCCTGGGGTCGTGAGGGTAGGTCAGGTGTCTCTTAGTTTCTGTACCCCCAGCTCCAGCACAATACTGGGCACAATACAGGAAACGAATCACCAGTTGAGTAAAGGGTTAAGAAGCTTAGAAAATGTGACTTGGATTGATGGGGAGGGGAAAGGGCAGATAGCAGCAGGAGACGGGAAAGAGATTCAATCTCCAAGCTGCAGTTTTCTTGCCCATAACCAACCACTAGGGTGTTTGTAAGGAGTAAACGAGATAGTATGTGTAAGCGCCTAACAGTGCTTAGCACATAATAGATTCTCAAATGCTGGCTTTCTTTGATTTTATTAAGAAAACTTAAAAAAATTACTGGTCCCTGAAACTTAAAGTAAGATGATTCATTAGTAATGAATAAAATTTACTCTTGACGTTGGGGGAGGATACCCAATTGATGCTTGAATTAAATTAGTCATGATTTTGCTGTCAAGGAACTTTTATTTGAGGTAAGGAGGTGGTACAGATACATATTTTAAAGAGTTAGTAGGAGCTTGAAATAGAATAAGCAGTATATACAGTTAAGTGCTATAAAAGTTCAGGAAAGAGAGCTATTTGTGATGTCTGGAGAGCCTTACATGCAAGAAGCTATTCTGTGTTGAGATGATTCCTTATTGACCGCTGAGAATTTTTTTGATTTGTTTTGTTTTGTAGCACAAATTGGGCTAGGTGGAGTGTTTGCTTAGGGACTACAAGAGATAAGCCTGAGAATATAAATTGGTTTTAGATGATTAAGGGCCTTGAATAGCAAGCATATGAATTTTGATTTCATTTAAAAAACCCAGGTGAACATGTGTTTTTTACCTAACTTGGTGACTGGATAGGTAGAGTGATGGTTTAGAAAAATTAATTTGGTATCAGTAGTCAATGTATTGAAAGAGGAAAGACACTGATAGTAAAAAGTAAATTGAAAAGTATTTCAGTTATCTAATTATGAGATTATAAAAACCTCAACTCAGGAGGTGACAGAAGGAAGGAAAAGGAAAGATAAAATGTTGTGAAGGAAAAAATTGACAGGCCTTATTTAAGGAGGACAATGGAAGAGGGGTCAAAAGAGACGTTTTGAACTTGGATATCAGGAAGAAGAAAAATAGGGAAATTTATAAGAGATTTTGATTTCGAAATTAATTTGGCTTGAGACAAAGTGAAGTGATGATTGTATATCCATATTGAAGTATCCGTTGGGCAATTTTAATCTGGGTTTGGAGAAATACCAGAACTGTAGGTATATATTTGGATGCTATTTCAATTGGTCCTGCTTGAAGTGGAGATTCCTGTGGGAAAGTATAGTTTTCCCACACATAGAGATTAGATGGATATTAGAAGAATCAGGAGTTTGAAATGTCACATAAGAGTGAAACAAAGGAGAAAAATAGTCTTCCTCTCTCATTGAGTTAGAGGGTGTAGTAGTCTTGGAGAACTTTTCAGGGAAAATGAGAAAGGAGGACAGGTTCTTTTAATTTTTTCCAAACAGGAATAATTAATAATTTCTGTAGTTTGAATGGGCAACTATGATGTTATGAAGATGATACATGTATAATTTCCTACTGCGGTAAATACTTTGTTTCAGAATTACTCAGGGAAAATTCACTTTGCAGTGTATCAGGGGTAAGCTGTTTCTGCAACCTTCCAAAGTGAAAATTTGTAGGATATAAAAACAATTTATATTTTAATTTTACTAGGAAATATGTGAACATTAGAGAAAGGAAATACATAAGAAAATATAGACCATGATTAACTTACGGAACTTTGTTTACTACTAACACTTCTAACTAGGCCTAGACGTCTAGGTATTTTTAGGGAAAAATCCAATTTGCATTATTGTAACTATCATACTATCATAATTATTTGTATCGTAGTCAATATGTATAGCATGATTTCCATCTGATTTGTATAACACAGAAGGGCAAATCCTGGAACTTTAGAGGATCTTGTCTTTTGTATTGATATTTAATACTCTAGACCAAGTGGGTGCTTTTTTAAAAAACTTTATGAGAATTGTCTGGAGAGAGAGAATAATATGAAAAACTCCATGTACGCATAACTCAGCTTCAGTATTATCAAGTCATGGTCAATTTATTCCCACACCCTTTTTTTGTAAATCAAATGCTACTAATCATGTTATTTCTCCCTAAATATTTCAGTATGCATCTCTTGTTGATAGTGACTTTCTTTTCCAACGTAACTGTCATGCCATTGTTACACCTAACAAAATGTACGATAATTCCTTGATATCATTGAATAGTCAATCCACAGTAAGATTCCCCAGTTGTCTCAAAGGTATTTTTTTGTAGTTGGTTTATTTGAATCAGTTTCCAGACAAAGCCCTTATACTGTTTTGGTTGTTATATCCCTGAAGTCTTTCATTTTACAACAGTCCCTTTTTTCCTTACGCTATTGATTTCTTTTGGAGGGGTGGATGAAAGGAGAAACCAGCTCATTTGTCCTGTATACTTTTCCACATCCTGAATTTGCTTTCTTATGCTGTCATTTTACTAGCTTTTTTATCTTCAAGTATTTACTGTAAACTGTCCTTATATCTAGAGCTGAACTATGCAATCTATAGTAGTCCCCCACCCTTATGTGAGGGGGATAGGTTCCAAGAGCCCCAGTGGTTGCCCGAAACCTTGGATAGTACCAAACCCTATATGTAGTATGATTTTCCCTATACATACATACCTACGAAAGCATAATTTATAAATTAGGCACAGTAAGAGATTAACAGTTACTGAAAATAAAATGAAGTAATTATATCAATATAGAAGTTGAGAACTTTCACCTTTTCATTTTTTTTAAAAATTAATTTATTTATTTTTGGCTGTGTTGGGTCCTCGTTTCTGTGCAAGGGCTTTCTCCAGTTGCGAGAGCGGGGGCCACTCTTCATCACAGTGCGCGGGCCCCTCACTGTCATGGCCTCTCCCGTTGCGGAGCACAGGCTCCAGATGCTCAGGCTCAGTAGTTGTGGCTCACGGGCCTAGCTGCTCCGCGGCATGTGGGATCCCCCCCAGACCAGGGCTCGAACCCACGTCCCCTGCATTGGCAGGTAGACTCTCAACCACTGCGCCACCAGGGAAGCCCCACCTTTTCATTTAAAGTAAGCACTTGACGGCTTCTCTTTGGCATTGCCAGCATCACTACTCTTGTGCTTCGGGGCCATCATTAAGTAAAATAAGAGTTACTTAAACACAAGCACTGCCATAGTACAACAGTGATCTGAAAACTTAGACAGCCACTAAGTGACTTAACAGGCTGGATACTGTTGGCAAAGGGATGATTCATGTCCCAGGCGGGATGGAGCAGGAATGTGCAAGATTTCATCATGCTACTCAAAAAGGCATCCAGTTTAAAACTTATGAATTATTTACTTCTGGAATTTTCTGTTTAATATTTTTGGACCTCAGTTGACCTTGGGTAACTGACACCTTGGAAAGGGAAAACATAGATAAGGGGGGACTCCTGTAATAGCTACTACCTACCTGTAGCTGTTGAGCCCTTAAATGTAGTTAATCAGAATTGACATGTTCTGTGAATGTAAAATATACACTGTATTTTGAAAACTTGTTATAAAAAATGTCAAATACATCATTTTTATCTTTATATACTGAAATTATAATATTTTGTATATTTTGGGTTAAATGAAATATATTAAAATTGGTTTCTTTTTTAAACTATTTTAACATGGTTACTAGAAATTTAAAGTTATATAGGTACTTGCATGTATATATCTTGGACAGCTGCTGATGTCGAGACTTGATTAGAATCATTCAATTGTTTAGATAAGAATACAGTTGAATAGAGAGTTGAATATAGTATTAAAGAATAATGGAGCTCTTCTGAAGGAAAGTATTCTACAATGAATTTAAGTTTTAAGCTTCTCAAAGGTATAGCTGCTGTGGCCTCTCCCACTCACGGGCCCAGCCGCTCCGCAGCATATGGGATCTTCCTGGACCGGGGCACGAACCCGTGTCCCATGCATCGGCAGGCAGACTCTCAACCACTGCGCCACCAAGGAAGCCCTGTTTCTTTGTTTTATAGTTGTACCAACTCCTAGTAGGTTTAATTACAATGCTTTGGTTGATGCTTACTAATTCAGAAAGAATAATAAAATGTTAGAACTAGAGGGATCATAATTACCATTCATGTCTTTTCCTGAGGGCCAAGGATATTGATCGCTTGTCCAAAGGAGATTCATGTAAGTAATATGGAACAACTGTGAATACCTATTCCACTAAACGGGGCGTGAGAGGAATTACATATTTCAGGTTTTGCCAAGCATCAAAGAATAAACTTCATTATGGAAATGTTATTCAAGCATATAGATCAGTACTACTATTTGTTGACTCTTTTTTTAAAAAATTTTTCTCTTGAAATAAAACATACAAAAAAAAAGTGCGAAAGTCATGGGACAAATTTTCATAGTGAACACACCAGTGTAAGCCCTGTTCAGGACAAAAAATAGAATATTGCAGAAATCCCTCTTTTTCCCACAGTAAAGTGACTAACGCGATAACCACATGTGTTAGTTTTTTTTCTGTTTGTAAATATAATGTAAATGGATTCATACAGAATATGTTCTTTTGTTTCTGGCTTTTGCTCAACATTGTAAAATTCTTTTTTTTTTTTTTTTCTGCGGTACGCGGGCCTCTCACTGCCGCGGCCTCTCCCGTTGCGGAGCACAGGCTCCGGACGCGCAGGCTCAGCGGCCACGGCTCACGGACACAGCCGCTCCGCGGCATGTGGGATCCTCCTGGACCGGGGCACAAACCCGTGTCGCCTGCATCGGCAGGCAGATTCCCAACCACCGCGCCACCAGGGAAGTCCGTTTGTAAAATTCTTAACTGTAGCTCTGGCAGTAACTTTCGAAGTATGATTGAGGTTTGGTGTGGGATCAGAGGAATATTCCCAATTACCTGAAAAGCCTGCTCTTTTTCAACTATAGGAGACTGAATTTTTCTTCACATAGTTCAGCCAAAAACTGTATCACAAGTTCAATGTAGAGATAGATGAGAGTCCAGCTGCCTTCTATTAAGCCAGACATTAAAGAGACTTGCAAAAATATAAAACAATGCCATTCTTCTCATTAACATTTTTTTGGGAAAATACTAATTTTTTTCAGTTTTAATATTTAATGTGGTAAACATCAATAGATAAGACTACAGAAACAAAATTCATTGGAATCCTCAGTAACTTTTAGACTGGAAAATCAAAATCAAAATCTCTCATTTCTGAGATCAATGATTTTGGAGCCACTGATCTAATATAGTTTAATTTCCATTTTCCTGGTAATTAATGGTTCTTCAGCTTCTTTTCGTATACTTATTGGTCATTTGGATATCCTCTTTCGTAAAGTGCCTGTTCTAGTCTTTTGCTCATTTTTTTATTGGGTTATCTTTTTTTTTTTAATTTGTAGCCGTCACTTCCATTATTTTAGATACATACGCCTTTTGTCAGTTATATTTGTGTTTTCTCCCACTTTGTCTTTTCTCTGTACTCTCTTAATGGTACCTTTTGATTTACAGAAACTCTTAGTTTCAATGCAGTCCAATTTAGCAAACTTACTTTTTGGTTAACAATTTTATGTCCTGTTTAGTAATACCTAAAGATAATTTTCTCATTTTATCTTCTAGAGGCTTTGTTGTTTTTGCCTTTCACAATTAGATCTAATATCCATATTGATTTTTGTGTATAATTGGCATAGGGGTCAGATTGATTTCCCCTATGGTTATCCAATCCACAAAGCACTGTTTATTGTCACTACTTTTGACCAGTGAATCCAACCACATAAAAAAAATTTCTCCCAAATAGTAATATTATGCCGTTTAGAAAAGCATTAAATGTTTATTGGAAGTGTTCATGTAAATGTCTAATGGTATTTTACAGTTTTTAAGAATATTATATTAGTAATAGTTGTGTTAATGTGAGTTGCAAAATATTTTTAGAACAGAATTTTGAAAATAAATGAAAGAGGAGTAGTATTCAGTTTCATTAGTTAAAATAAGAGTATTCTGGGCTTTAGCCACTTTTGATTTGTAACATCTACTTACATGACTTTTTGTTAATAGTGTATATTATACATGGGATAATATTTTATGGAGTCACCCTTAAAGTAAGAAGTGCTATTGCAGAATTCATTCTAAACCGTTCACATTTCAGAAAATGTTTTGATGGTAAATTACAATCTGAGTCAACTAATATTGGAAAAAACAAGAGAGATGCAGACTTCGAGTGCACAGATGAACCCATTTTTGGAAAGAAGCCCAGGGTAGAAGAGTCAATAACTGAAGACTTAAGGTAGTATTTCCATTGTTATAAATGTTAGTAACTCTTAAGTTGGGTGGTTGCCTGAAGTTTTGAAAATTCCTTATATGTTGTTACTTTATGAAAATATTTGCTGTATTAGAGAAATGAAAATAAATATTCTTTATATATTCATATAAACATATAACTGTAGGACAATTATGTAAGTTTGGGGAAATGGAAAACAATATAGAAAAGAAAGGCTTGTAATACTTTTGAATCCAATTTTAAGAAAGAATCTTGAAGCCTGATTTTTTTAAAAAGAAGAAATGCCATTTCATTTATTTGTTAATGTCTTAGAAGAGGATCACTGGAAGAGTGGGATAAAAGGAAAGAATAAAACTGACACAATGGAAGGGAATACTTGAGAACGAGCATTAGGAGGAATTAGATTTTCACTGCTGCGTGTAGCAGTAGAGTGGCTATGAATCTCAAGACTACTATCAATGAGGGAGACCCATGGATATGTGTGGCTGAAATAGCTGGGTGTTTCTTTGATTTCAAAAGTTGGAACTTTCTAGAAATAGATTACAGTTTCTTAGGTTGACCTGTTTCCTCTCGTAGCGATGATCATGACTTTGCTTTTCTCATTTGCCATATTCTAGCTTGGCACTACAATGAAGAATTTACTCCTGTGGTTTTGTTGTTGTTGTTTTTTAACCGGTTAGCTGTTGTAGCTAGCAAAGGTAGGTACTGTAAATGGTGGTAGATGTATCACTGAAATACTTAAGATGCACTGTTTGTCCAAACTAGTGGAATAGGTTACAAAATAATACTGATAATTTAAAATCATTGTTGCTTATTGTAGTAACTCTTGGGTTTTATCCGAAGTATGGTTATTGATTTAAAGTAAAAAATCAGAAGTACAATCAATAATAATGGATCTAGTGCAGAAATACATCTATTTTTCTTCAATTTATCCACAATCATGTCGTTTCAGAGTCTAAACAGAGAACCTAGATCAGTATAACTTAGGATTTTGATGAGAAGAGGGAACACTTCTATAAATTATAGCAACATCTGTATTAGGCTAGTTTATTTTATACTTCCTATTACGTAATGGTTTTTCTGGGGTTTTTTTTGCGGTATGCGGGCCTCTCCCGTTGCGGAGCACAGGCTCTGGACACACTGGCTCACGGGCCTAGCCTCTCTGCGGCATGTGGGATCTTCCTGGACCGGGACACGAACCTGTGTCCCCTGCATCGGCAGGTGGACTCTCAACCACTGCGCCACCAGGGAAGCCCCGTAATGGTTTTTATAAGCAGCTTTGTGTTTTGAAGCAGTGATAATGCTTTTGTAGAGGTACTTTTTATCCAAAATAGTTACTGGAACTAAGCTGACATAATTCTTTGAATAATCCACTTGGAGTCTGTCTGTTTTGTATTTGTAATAAAAGATGCTAACTCACCATTTTGAATTCCCAGCATATGTAATTCTCAGTAATTTATTTTAATGTAATTTTAACAATTTTTTTTTTAAGTTTGTCAGACTTGATGCCCAGGGTCAAGGTACAATCAGTTGAAACTGTTGAAGGGTGTACACATGAGGTAAGCACAAACAGTGTATGGTAAGTTGGTGTTATAAGTGGGATATTGCTTTGGACTATCTAATCTGATGATTGACAAGCAGTTTAGCCTTAAGGGCTTTGGAAACAATATGTAGTTTCTGTGCAGTCAGTGTACATAGTCTAGTGGAAGGAGCTGGGGGTTTGTATTCAAACCTGAGCTTAGACACTGACACAGCGCTTTTCCTGACTACAGTCTTGGATAAATTTCTTAACCTCTTTGACATTGGTTTTCTAATTTGTAAGTTTAGAATAATGGGATTTACATCATGGGGTGGTTGTGAAGATTATGTAAGAAAATTAGGTGAGATACCCAGCACAGAGTAGGGTTGTTTTGTTTGTTTTTTTGTTTGTTTTTTTGTTTTGTTTTACAGAGTAGGAATTTAGTACATGTTTATTCCCATGCTCCTAAAGTCAAGTAACAGTGACATTTTGCAGGTCCCCTGCTTTTTTGTGTTTGCTCTGATGACTGATATATTGCAGTTTCATTGTCTGCCACAAGATGGTGGTCACTGATAGCTTGTAGTAACCGTTGATCAGTGAGCATTTGTAAACATATGGGACATAAGGAAACTGTAACACTAGTTCTTTCTATTAAGCCCTTCTGCTTTTACCATGTAACCTTATATGTTATTGCTACAATTAATTGAGGAATCTTATTAAAGACTTTATCAAATAAGCAGAGTAATTCCAAATTAACAAAAATTGCTTTTGATGTAGATCTGGAACGTTATTTTTTTAAACACCTGTTTTTGTACTTGAAATTTCCTTATGTTCCTTTAGAATATCACTTAGTTTGGCAGGTATAATATCCATTAGATCATTCATTAAACACTTACATTAGAGCCTATTTGATGCTGTGGTCTTAAAAAGATGGGAGAAAAACCTCAAGCACACACAAATTTTGCTCTCAAGAGGTCAGAAGTTCTTTCTGTCCTTCATGATTATCCTCAAGCCCTCCATTCTGTTATCTCCTCTCACTTTCTTAGCAGGTAACCTTACCTTTTACTTTATCTAGAGGTTTGAAGATATCAAGTTGGAGTCACATCCACTCAAAGGACAAGGCACTGCATTGTTTAGGCTGAGGAGAGTTGCTCTGCCAGTGTTCTTGGTTGTATCCTATCCTGCCTCCACAAAGACTTGGATCATTCCATTTTCCCTTGACTGTTTCTGGTGTCTCCTTTTCTCTATTTTCCTTTTCTTATCAGCATATGAATATTCAAAAGCTTCTCTTTTGTTCTGTGTTGCTTTTTAGCCACTGTGTTGTGTTTCTTCTTCCCCATTGTAGTCATTCATTCAGTACATATCTTTTGGGTGCCAGGTATATTTTATTATTCACTGAATGTAAAGAGATAAACAAAAAAAGTTATGGTCCCTTTCTTTTCAGAGTTGTTATTGAGTGCTCTGCTTAGAAAATCCCTGCTAAGTGCTCGCTTCGGCAGCACATATACTAAAATTGGAACGATACAGAGAAGATTAGCATGGCCTCTGCGCAAGGATGACAAGCAAATTCGTGAAGTGTTCCATATTTAAAAAAAATAAATAAAAAGAAAATCCCTGCTAAACTTCCTAACCTTCCAGTCATCTTTTAATCTACTATAGTTAGATTTCTTCTTTCTCCATGTCTTTCAAACTGCTCTGGCAAAAATCACGAATAACTAATTGCTAAGTCTATTTGACTCTTGATTATTCTGTTGTTTTTCTATTTTTCTGACTCCTTAGTCTCTGTAGGCTTCTCTTCTACCTGTCTGTTATAAGTTAGTGTTACCCAGAGTGTTTTCAGAGAATAAAAACAAAACTCTGATTCTCATACATGTGAAAACACAATTTGTTATTGTTGCTGCTATTAAATCGCAGAAATGTTAAAGTCTTAATTGCTTTGTGTTAATGTTTTTTGTTCATGTCATAGCAAGTATCAGGAGAGATGTGAGGGAGGTGAACCAAGTAACCAGGTATGGCCCCGCAGGTTGATCATACCTTGATGAGGATCACACCATGATTTAGGGTCTAGTCTTCAGATTTTCGGATTCCGAAATTTGATTTTGTCAGTGCGCCAGAGGTTGTGCTCTTTGGATAGAATCACTTTCATCATAGTCATGGTATGGTATAACAAAAGAAGGACATTCCCTTAAATTAATGGATAAGTAGTCCTCTTATTGTCAAACTACCTAGGAGTCAGAAACTACTTAGAAGTTTCTTGGTGTCATAATAAAGGGGAATGTGTAGTCTTAAGGGGAAGACTGATGAAAACTATTCCTGTCCCTGGAAGGGTTCATTCACTAATAAAAACAACTCATAAATTAATTCTTTCATAATGTGTGCTGGATAAACTACCAAATTCTACCCCTTTATAGATTCCATTTAGAGTTCCACATTGCTTCTAACACAGTTATTATACTGGGTATTGTTCATTGAGTTTCATAATTTATCGTTTCACTTAATTACAGTCAGGTTCTAGTTATTCCTTTTGAAACACTACACACATCATCTTGATTGTAATTGAATTGCAAATTTACCAACAATCTCTCAATATTCTAAGACAGCTAATCTTATATCATACTTGTTTGTTGAAATTTTGCTCTTAGAAATTATTTCTAACTTCTGTGTGTACAGTACTTTGCCCTTGTTGATTGATTATTTATACACTAATTGGCTTACATATTGGGAATTTACATATATTGTGAACTTCTCTCCAGATATTAATCTTCACTGGAGGAAAATTAGTTTCCTGTTCCAGGAAATAATACCATTTTATTCCACATAGTTTTCTTTCATATAGTGGCATCCCTTTTTATGTCCATCCTGCTTTTTTGAGCATTCATTAATGTCAGGAAGTACATTAGATATAGAAAATACAAATATAGCTGAGATAGGTCCTAGACCTTAATAAACACAGTTTCTTCTGGGAGATAGACTTAAGTGCTTTTAATTAGATTACTATCAGATAAACACTAATAGAAGTTTTTTGAATGTTGTAGCTTTTGCATTTTTCTCAAAGGTGGTTATTTAATTTTACAGTGTCTAAGACTGTCAGAAACACTTTAGTTCACCACCTTTATTTTTCAAACCATCATTGATTAGGGAGTGCTGAATGCATCAATTCTCGAATAGTAAATTGATTTTTTTTTTTAACATCAGGTTGCACTTCCTGCAGATGAAGATTATCTACCACTTAAACCTCGCGTTGGAAAAGCTGCAAAGGTTTGTACTTTGGGCAGTACGGTTTGTACAGTTTTGTGAGTCTGTTTTCCTAAAAATCTTCAAGATAAACTTTTAAATGAGATCCTTATACTTCCCAGTGTGTGTGTATATATATATATACACACACACACACACACACACACACACATATATATGTACAAATTAAGAAGCCGCCACCTGAAGTCAAATATGGTGAGAACCAAATCAATAAACAACCATGCTGAAAACCAAGTATCATGTGATAAGATTTTTAAAAATGAAAATAATTCTCAAAGTTTTTAATGAATCTAATGAAAAGTACTGATCTTTCTCTAGGAAAAAAATGCATGTGTACAATCAGTTTTGTGTATAGTTTTGGGAGTTGAACAAACTTCTAATGAAACTTAAACTCTTATGCTGATATTAAATGGATTTTGAAACCCTGATAGATGGTAAAAGAGTAATATAAATTTTCCAAGTCATTTTCTTAAGTAAAAAAGGCAGTATGGTGGGGTAAACATGAACTCTTCAAGTCTAATAGATATATTATTCTGCCTTTGCTGAGGGAACTTGATTGAGGCCTTGCCTTTTCAGAGCCTCAGAGTTCCCATATGTGAAAGGAAATTATATATACGTTAGGGGTTGCTGTGAAGATTAGTAGATGGAAAATGTGTTGCACAGTGCCCACCATAAAGCATGTTCTTGACAAATGGTAATGATTATTGTGTTGTAATTAACATATATGTAAACATAATAATTGAAAGATCAGATAGTGGAAATAACTTCTATGCTGTCTGGTTAAAGTTTTTTTTTTTCATTCTTCCTAATTTTCTCTAGTGGGTGGCATATTTCCCAAATAGACTCATAAAGAAATGCTCCCAGAATGCTTCTAGGGGTAGTGTCTCTTGGTTTTAAGTGTACTATAATGTGTCTAGGTGTCTTCATACAGATATTAATTTTTTTTATAGGAATACCCGTTCATTCTTGATGCTTTTCAAAGAGAAGCCATTCAGTGTGTTGATAATAATCAGTCTGTTCTAGTATCTGCACATACATCAGCAGGAAAAACTGTATGCGCTGAGTGAGTAGCTTTCTTTTTAAATGGAATTTTAGGACTGTTAATATTTGCTTTATACATTTAGGTGCTCCTGTGTTGGGTGCACCTAATATAATATTTATAATATATTTACAAATATTATATCCTCCTGTTGGACTCACCCCTTTATCATTATGTAGTGCCTTTGTCTCTTGTTACAGCCTTAGTTTTATTTTTTTTTATTTATTTTAATAAATTTATTTATTTATTTTTGGCTGCATTGTGTCTTCGTTGCTGCACGTGGGCTTTCTCTAGTTGCTGCAAGTGGGGGCTGCTCTTACTTGCGGTGCGCGGGCTTCTCATTGTGGTGGCTTCTCTTGTTGCAGAGCACAGTCTCTAGGTGCCCGGGCTGCGGTAGTTGTGGCTCATCGGCTCTAGAGCACAGACTCAGTAGTTGTGGCGCATGGGCTTAGTTGCTCCGCGGCATGTGGGATCTTCCCAGACCAGGGCTCAAACCCGTGTCCGCTGCACTGGCAGACGGATTCTTAACCACTGCACCACCAAGGAGGTCCTTACAGTCTTAGTTTTAAAGTCTATTTTGTTTTACATAAGTGTAGCTACCACAACTTTCTTGTGGTTTCCACTTGCATGGCATATCTTTTTCCATCCCTTCACTTTCAGTCTGTGTGTCCTTATACCTGAAGTGAGTCTCCTGTAGGCAGCATATAGCTGCAAGTTGTTTTTTTATCCATTCAGCCACTCTGTCTTTTAATTGGAGAATTCATCTATTTACATTTTATTATTGATAGGTGTGTACTTACTGCCATTTTGTTAATTGTTTTCTGGCTGTTTTGTAGTTTGTCTCTGTTCCTTTCTTCTCTTGCTCACATTCTAGTTTTAAAATGAAATTTTAAAATAACTGTTTCTTACCATACTCTTTAAAAGTTTAAATTTTTTCTATTTCATTTCTGTAAGTAAATTTAGACTCTTACCTTTATTTCATTTCTTCTACTTACTTTGGGCTTCATTTGCTATTCTTTTTCTAGTTTTTTAAAGGAGGAAAGGTGAGGTCATTGATTTCAGACCTTTTTCTAATACAGACATTTAGTGCTGTAAATTTCCCTTCAGTCATGAATATGTATCGTGATTCACTAATGCTATGTTCATTTTTTGTGCATTTCACTTCAGGTCTTTTCTAATGCTCTATCTTCATATTCATTAATCTTTGCTTCTTATTATCTAATCTGTCCTTAATCCTATTCAGTGCATTTTTTCATCTCAGATATTATAGTTTTCTTTGCTAGAAGTTCGTTTTTGTGTGTTTGTTTTCCATGTGTCTACTTAACTTTCCTCCAGCTTTTTGAGCCTACAGAATACAGTTTAAAAACTGTTTAAATGTTTTTGTGACTATTACTTTCATTTGTGTTACTCCCTGATGTGTTTCAGTTAATTGACTTTTCCCTTCGTTATAGGTCAGTATTTTCCTGCTGCTTTGCATACGGCTCTGATGGGATGTTTGGCTGTTTTTTAATTTCATCACTGACTTTTGGCAGTTTAATTATGATGTGACTTTACATAATTATTCTCATGTTTCTTATGCTTGAATTTATTGGGCTTCTCAGTTTTCATCAGATTTGGAAAAATTTCAGCCATTTTTTATGTCAAATAGTCCCCCTTCTCCTAGTACTCTGAGGACTTCGGTTAAACTTATATCAGGAGACTTTAAGTTGTCTCAGAGCCTAGTGATACTCTTATTTATTATTGTTTTTTGGTGTTTATTCTCTGTGTTTCATTTTGGACAGCTTCTCTTAAATGGCTTTAAGTTTATTCATCTTTTATTCTGCAATGTCAAATATGCTATTAATCCTACCCAGTATATTTCATCTTAGATTTAGATTTTTTTATCGCTGAAAGTTTGGTTTGGGTCTTTTAATATTTTCCATATTTCTTCCAAACATGCTGGGTTTTTTTGTTTGTTTTTTTACATCTTTTTTTTTTAACATCTTTATTGGTGTATAATTGCTTTACAATGGTGTGTTAGTTTCTGCTTTATAACGAAGTGAATCGGTTATACATATACATATGTTCCCATATCTCTTCCCTCTTGCGTCTCCCTCCCTCCCAGCCTCCCTATCCCACCCCTCCAGGTAGTCACAAAGCACCGAACTGATCTCCCTGTGCTATGTGGCTGCTTCCCACTAGCTATCTACCTTACGTTTGGTAGTGTATATATGTCCATGCCTCTCTCTCGCTTTGTCACAGCTCACCCTTCTGCCTCCCCATATCCTCAAGTCCATTCTCTAGTAGGTCTGTGTCTTTATTCCTGTCTTACTCCTAGGTTCTTCATGACATTTTTTTTTTCTTAAATTCCATGTGTATGTGTTAGCATACAGTATTTGTCTTTCTCTTTCTAATTTACTTCACTCTGTATGACAGACTCTAGGTCTATCCACCTCACTACAAATAGCTCAATTTCGTTTTTTTTTATGGCTGAGTAATATTCCATTGTATATATGTGCCACATCTTCTTTATCCATTCATCCAATGATGGGCACTTAGGTTGTTTCCATCTCCGGGCTATTGTAAATACAGCTGCAATGAACATTTTGGTACGTGACTCTTTTTGAATTACGGTTTTCTCAGGGTATATGCCCAGTAGTGGGATTGCTGGGTCATATGGTAGTTCTATTTGTAGTTTTTTAAGGAACCTCCATACTGTTCTCCATAGTGGCTGTACCAATTTACATTCCCACCAGCAGTGCAAGAGTGTTCCCTTTTCTCCACACCCTCTCTAGCATTTATTGTTTCTAGATTTTTTGATGATGGCCATTCTGACTGGTGTGAGATGATATCTCATTGTACTTTTGATTTGCATTTCTCTAATGATTAATAATGTTGAGCATTCTTTCATGTGTTTGTTGGCAGTCTGTATATCTTCTTTGGAGAAATGTCTATTTAGGTCTTCTGCCCATTTTTGGATTGGGTTGTTTGTTTTTTTGTTATTGAGCTGCATGAGCTGCTTGTAAATTTTGGAAATTAATCCTTTGTTAGTTGCTTCATTTGCAAATATTTTCTCCCATTCTGAGGGTTGTCTTTTGGTCTTGTTGATGGTTTCCTTTGCTGTGCAAAAGCTTTGAAGTTTCATTATTTTTGTTTTTATTTCCATTTCTCTAGGAGGTGGGTCAAAAAGGATCTTGCTGTGATTTATGTCATAGACTGTTCTGCCTATGTTTTCCTCTAAGAGTTTGATAGTTTCTGGCCTTACATTTAGGTCTTTAATCCATTTTGAGCTTATTTTTGTGTATGGTGTTAGGGAGTGATCTAATCTCATACTTTTACATATACCTGTCCAGTTTTCCCAGTACCACTTATTGAAGAGGCTGTCCTTTCTCCACTGTACATTCCTGCCTCCTTTATCAAAGATAAGGTGACCATATGTGCGTGAGTTTATCTCTGGGCTTTCTATCCTGTTCCATTGATCTGTCTTTCTGTTTTTGTGCCACTACTGTACTGTCTTGATAACTGTAGCTTTGTAGTATAGTCTGAAGTCAGGGAGCCTGATTCCTCCAGCTCCATTTTTCATTCTCAAGATTGCTTTGGCTATTCGAGGTCTTTTGTGTTTCCATACAAATTGTGAAATTTTTTGTTCTAGTTCAGTGAAAAATGCCAGTGGTAGTTTGATAGGGGTTGCATTGAATCTGTAGATTGCTTTGGGTAGTAGAGTCATTTTCACAATGTTCATTCTTCCAATCCAAGAACATGGTATATCTCTCCATCTATTTGTATCATCTTTAATTTCTTTCATCAGTGTCTTATAATTTTCTGCATACAGGTCTTTTGTCTTCTTAGGAAGGTTTATTCCTAGATATTTTATTCTTTTTGTTGCAGTGGTAAATGGGAGAGTTTTCTTGATTTCACTTTCAGATTTTTCATCATTAGTGTATAGGAATGCCAGAGATTTCTGTGCATTAATTTTGTATCCTGCTACTTTACCACATTCACTGATTAGCTCTAGTAGTTTTCTGGTAGCATCTTCAGGATTCTCTATGTACAGTGTCATGTGACCTGCAAACAGTGACAGCTTTACTTCTTCTTTTCCGATTTGGATTCCTTTTATTTCCTTTTCCTCTCTGATTTCTGTGGCTGAAACTTCCAAAGCCATGTTGAATAAGAGTGGTGAGAGTGGGCAACCTTGTCTTGTTCCTTATCTTAGTGGAAATGCTTTCAGTTTTTCACCATTGAGGACGATGTAGGCTGTGGGTTTGTCATATATGGCCTTTATTATGTTGAGGAAAGTTCCCTCTGTGCCTACTTTCTGCAGGGTTTTTATCATAAATCGGTGTTGAATTTTGTCGAAAGCATTCTCTGCATCTGTTTAGATGATGATATGGTTTTTCTCCTTCTATTTCTTAATATGGTTTATCATATTCATTGATTTGCATATATTGAAGAATCCTTGCATTCCTGGAAAAAATCCCACTTGATCATTGTGTATGATCCTTTTAATGTGCTGTTGGATTCTGTTTGCTAGTATTTTGTTGAGGATTTTTGCATCTATGTTCATCAGTGATATTGGCCTGTAGTTTTCTTTCTTTGTGACATCCTTGTCTGGTTTTGGTATCAGGGTGATGGTGGCCTCATAGAATGAATTTGGTAGTGTTCCTCCCTTTGCTATATTTTCGAAGAGTTTGAGAAGGATAGGTGTTAGCTCTTCTCTAAATGTTTGATAGAATTCGCCTGTGAAGCCATCTGGTCCTGGGCTTTTGTTTGTTGGAAGATTTTTAATCACAGTTTCAATTTCAGTGCTTGTGATTGGTCTGTTCATATTTTCTATTTCTTCCTGATTCAGTCTTGGCAGGTTGTGCATTTCTAAGAATTTGTCCATTTCTTCCAGGTTGTCCATTTTATTGGCATAGAGTTGCTTGTAGTAATCTCTCATGATCTTTTGTATTTCTGCAGTGTCAGTTGTTACTTCTTTTTCATTTCTAATTCTATTGATTTGAGTCTTCTCCCTTTTTTTCTTGATGAATCTGGCTAACGTTTTATCTATTTTGCTTATCTTCTCAAAGAACCAGCTTTTAGTTTTATTGATCTTTGCTATTGTTTTCTTTGTTTCTATTTCATTTATTTCTGCTCTCATCTTTATGATTTCTTTCCTTCTGCTAACTTTGGGGTTTTTTTGTTCTTCTTTCTCTAATTGCTTTAGGTGCAAGGTTAGGTTGTTTATTTGAGATGTTTCATGTTTCTTAAGGTGGGCTTGTATTGCTATAAACTTCCCTCTTAGAACTGCTTTTGCAGCATCCCATAGATTTTGGGTCGTCGTGTCTCCATTGTCATTTGATTCTAGGTATTTTTTGATTTCCTCTTTGATTTCTTCAGTGATCACTTCGTTATTAAGTAGTGTATTGTTTAGCCTCCATGTGTTTGTATTTTTTTACAGATCTTTTCCTGTAATTGATATCTAGTCTCATAGTGTTGTGGTCAGAAAAGATAGTTGATACAATTTCAATTTTCTTAAATTTACCAAGGCTTGATTTGTGACTCAAGATATAATCTATCCTGGAGAATGTTCCATGAACACTTGAGAAAAATGTGTATTCTGTTGTTTTTGGATGGAGTGTCCTATAAATATCAATTAAGTCCATCTTGTTTAATGTATCATTTAAAGCTTGTGTTTCCTTATTTATTTTCATTTTGGATGATGTGTCCATTGGTGAAGGTGGCGTGTTAAAGTCTCCTACTGTGAATGTGGTACTGTCGATTTCCCCTTTTATGGCTGTTAGTATTTGCCTTATGTATTGAGGTGCTCCTATGGTGGTGGGTGCATAAATATTTACAAGTGTTATATCTTCTTGGATCGATCCCTTGATCATTATGTAGTGTCCTTCTTTGTCTCTTGTAATAGTCTTTATTTTAAAGTCTATTTTATCTGATATGAAAATTGGTACTCCAGCTTTCTTTTGGTTTCCATTTGCATGGAATATCTTTTTCCATCCCCTTACTTTTAGTCTGTATGTGTCTCTAGGTCTGAAGTGAGTCTCTTGTAGATAGCATATATATGGGTCTCGTTTTTGTATCCATTCAGCCATTCTGTGTCTTTTGGTGGGAGCATTTAGTCCATATACACTTAAGGTAATTATCGATGTGTATGTTCCTATTCCCAGTTTCTTAATTGTTTTGGGTTCATTATTGTAGGTCTCTTCCTTCTCTTGTGTTTCTTGCCTAGAGAAGTTCCTTTAGTATTTGTTGTAAACCTGGTTTGGTGGTGCTGAACTCTCTCAGCTTTTGCTTGTCTATAAAGGTTTAATTTCTGCATCAAATCTGAATGAGATCCTTGCTGGGTAGAGTAATCTTGGTTGCAGGTTTTTCTCCTTCATCACTTTAAATATGTCCTGCCAGTCCCTTCTGGCTTGCAGTTTCTGCTGAAAGATCAGCTGTTAACCTTACAGGGATTCCCTTGTATGTTTTTTGTTGTTTTTCCCTTGCTGCTTTTGATATGTTTTCTTTGTATTTAATTTTTGACAGTTTGATTAATATGTGTCTTGGAGTGTTTCTCCTTGGATTTATCCTGTATTGGAGTCTCTGTGCTTCCTGGACTTGATTAACTATTTCTTTGGAAAGTTTTCAACTATAATCTCTTCAAGAATTTTCTCAGTCCCTTTCATTTTCAATCTTCTTCTGGAACCCCTATTATTCGAATGTTGTTGCGTTTAATGTTGACCCAGAGGTCTCTGAGTCTGTCTGTCAGTGCTTTTCATTCTTTTTTCTTTTTTCTGTTCTGCAGTACTTATTTCCACTATTTTATCTTCCAGGTCACTTATCCGTTCTTCTGCCTCAGTTATTCTGCTATTGATCCCTTCTAGAGTATTTTTAATTTCATTTATTGTGTTGTTCATCGTTGTTTGTTTCATCTTTAGTTATTCTAGGTCCTTGTTAAATGTTTCTTGCATTTTGTCTGTTCTGTTTCCAAGATTTTGGATCGTCTTTACTATCATTATTGTGAATTCTTTTTCAGGTAAACTGCTTATTTCGTCTTCATTTGTTTGGTCTGGTGGGTTTTTATCTTGCTCCTTCATTTGCTGTGTGTTTTTCTGTCTTCTCATTTTGCTTATCTTACTGTGTTTGGGGTCTCCTTTTTGCAGGCTGCAGGTTCGTAGTTCCCGTTGTTTTTGGTGTCTGTCCCCAGTGTCTCAGGTTGGTTCAGTAGGTTCTGTAGGCTTTCTGTTGGAGGGGACTAGTGCCTGTGTTCTGGTGGATGAGGCTGCATCTTGTCTTTCTGGTGGGCAGGTCCACGTCTGGTGGTGTGTTTTGGGGTGTCTGTGGACTGATTATTATTTTAGGCAGCCTTTCTGCTAATGGGTGGGGTTGTGATCCTGTCTTGTTAGTTGTTTGGCATAGGGTGTCCAGCACTGTAGCTTGCTGGTCGTTGAGTGAAGTTGGGTGCTGGTGTTGAGATGCAGATCTCTGGGAGATTTTTGCCGTTTGATATTATGTGGAGCTGGGAGGTCTCTTGTGGACCAGTGTCCTGAAGTTGACTCTCCCACTTCAGAGGCACAGCACTGACTCCTGGCTGCAACACCAACAGCCTTTCATCCACACGGCTCAGAATAAAACGGAGAAAAAGTAGAAAGAAAGAATTAGTAGAAAGAAAGAAAGAGAGAGAGAGAAGAGAGAGAGAGAGAGAGGGAAGGAAGGAAGGAAGGAAGGAAGAAGAGAGAAAGAAAGGAGGGAGGGAGGAAGGAAGGAAGGAAAAGAAAGAAGATAAAGTAAAATAAAGTAAGATAAAATATAATAAACTTATTAAAATAAAAAATAATTATCAAGAAAAAACAAACAAACAAAAAAAACGGACAGATAGAACCCTAAGACAAATGGTGGAAGCAAAGCTATACAGACAAAATGTCACACAGAAGCATACACATACACACTCACAAAAAGAGGAAAAGAGGAAAAAAATCATAAATCTTGCTCTCAAACTCCACCTCCTCAATTTGGGATGATTTGTTGTCTCTTCAGGTATTCCACAGATGCAGGGTACATCAAGTTGATTGTGGAGCTTTAATCCGCTGCTTCTGAGGCTGCTGGAAGAGATTTCCCTTTCTCTTCTTTGTTCTCACAGCTCCCAGGGGCTCAGCTTTGGATTTCACCCTGTCTCTGCATGTAGGTCGCCTGTCTGTTTTTCGCTCAGACAGGATGGGGTTAAAGGAGCAGCTGTTTCAGGGACTCTGGCTCACTCAGGCCCGGAAGGGGTGGGGGGAGGGGCACGGAGTGTGAGGCAGGCCTCAGCCTGAGGCGCGCTGTGCATTCTCCCGGGGAAGTTGTCCCTGCATCCCAGGACCCTGGCAGTGGGAGGCTGCACAGGCTCCCCGGAAGGGGGGCGTGGATAGTGACCTGTGCTCGCACACAGGCTTCTTGGTCGCGGCAGCAGCAGCCTTAGCATCTCATGCCCATCTCTGGGATCCGCGCTTTTAGCCGCGGCTCGCACCCGTTTCTGGAGCTACTTTAAGCAGCGCTCTTAATCCCCTCTCCTCGCGCACCAGGAAACAGAGGGAAGAAAAAGTCTCTTGCCTCTTAAGCAGGTCCAGACTTTTCCCCGGAGTCCGTCCCGGCTAGCCGTGCTGCACTAACCCGCTGCAGGCTGTGTTCACGCCACCAACCCCAGTCCTCTCCCTGCGCTCTGACCGAAGCCCAAGCCTCAGCTCCCAGCCCTGCCCGCACCGGCGGTTGAGCAGATAAGCCTCTGGGGCTGGTGAGTGCTGGTCAGCACTGATCCTCTGTGAGGGAATGTCTATGCTTTGCCCTCCGCACCCCTGTTGCTGTGCTCTCCTCCGCGGCTCTGAAGCTTTCCCCCTCTGCCACCCGTAGTCTCCGCCCGTGAAGGGGCTTCGTAGTGTGTGGAAACCTTTCCTCCTTTACAGCTCCCTGCCACTGGTGCAGGTCCCATCCCTATCCTTTTGTCTCTGTTTATTCTTTTTGTTTTGCCCTACCCAGGTACGTGGGGAGCTTCTTGCCTTTTAGGAGGTCTGAGGTCTTCTGCCAGTGTTCAGTAGGTGTTCTGTAGGAGTTGTTACACGTGTAGATGTGTTTCTGGTGTATCTGTGGGGAGGAAGGTGATCTCCGCATCTTACTCTTCCGCCATCTTCCCCTTGTCCCCCCCCAAAACATGCTGTTTTATCTTTTTTCAATTTTCTTCAATATATAGAATATTGTTATACTATAGTAACTTTCAATATCCTTGTTTACTATTTTATATTTTCTGTCTCATTTTTGGATGCCTTTTTATTTATTTATTTTTACTCATTATTATAGGTTCTATTTGCCTCGTTCTTTGCTTACCTGATTATTTTTTAATGCCTGCCAGGACATTGTGAACTTTTCCTCCTTGGGTGATGAATATTTTTGCATTTCTATTAATATCTTTTTTTTTTAAACATCTTTATTGGAGTATAATTGACTTAGAATGGTTTGTTAGTTTCTGCTTTATAACAAAGTGAATCAGCTATACATATATCCCTATATCTCTTCCCTCTTGCATCTCCCTCCCATCCTCCCTATCCTACCTCTCTAGGTGGTCACAAAGCACCGAGCTGATCTCCCTGTGCTATGTGGCTGCTTCCCACTAGCTATGTGTTTTATATTTCGTAGTGTATATATGTCCATGCCACTCTCTCACTTTGTCCCAGCTTACCCTTTCCCTTCCCCATGTCCTCAGGTCCATTCTCTGCATCTGCATCTTTATTCCTGTCCTGTCCCTAGGTTCTTTAGAAGCATTTTGGTTTTTTTGTAGATTCCATATATATGTGTTAGCATACGGTATTTGGTTTTCTCTTTTTGAGTTACTTCACTCTGTATGACAGACTCTAGGTCCATCCACCTCATTACAAATAACTCAATATAGTTTCTTTTTATGGCTGAGTAATATTCCATTGTATATATATGCCACATCTTCTTTATCCATTCATCTGTCGACGGACTCTTAGCTTGATTTCATGTCCTGGCTTTCGTAAATAGAGCTGCAATGAACATTGTGGTACGTGACTCCTTTTGAATTATGGTTTTCTCAGGGTACATGCCCAGTAGTGGGATTGCTGGGTCGTATGGTAGTTCTGTTTTTACTTTTGTAAGGAACCTCCATACTGTTCTCCTTAGTGGCTATATCAATTTACATTCCCACCAACAGTGCAAGAGAGTTCACTTTTCTCCACACCCTCTCCAGCATTTATTGTCTGTAGATTTTTTGATGATGGCCATTCTGCCTGGTGTGAGGTGATACCTTGTTGTAGTTTTGATTTGCATTTCTCTAATGATTAGTGATACTGAGCATCCTTTCATGTGTTTGTTGGCAATCTGTATATCTTCTTTGGAGAAATGTCTACTTAGGTCTTCTGCCCATTTTTGGATTGGGTTGTTTGTTTTTTTGATACTGAGCTGCATGAGCTGCTTGTAAATTTTGGAGATTAATCCTTTGTCAGTTGCTTTGTTTGCAAATATTTTCTCCCATTCTGAGGGTTGTCTTTTCGTCTTGTTGATGGTTTCCTTTGCTGTGCAAAAGATTTTAAGTTTCATTAGGTCCCGTTTTTTTGTTGTTTTTATTTCCATTTCTCTAGGAGGTGGGTCAAAAAGGATCTTGCTGTGATTTATGTCATAGAGTGTTCTACCTATGTTTGCCTCTGAGTTTTATAGTGTCTGGCCTTACATTTAGGTCTTTAATCCATTTTGAGTTTATTGTTATGTATGGTGTTAGGGAGTGTTCTACTTTCATTCTTTTACATGAAGCTGTCTAGTTTTCCTAGCACCACTTACTGAAGAGGATGTCTTTTCTCCATTGTATATTCTTGCCTCCTTTATCAAAAATAAGGTGACCATATGTGTGTGGGTTTATCTCTGGGCTTTCTATCCTGTTCCATAGATGTATATTTCTGGTTTTGTGTCAGTACCATACTGTCTTGATTACTGTAGCTTTGTAGTATAGTCTGAAGTCAGGGAGCCTGATTCCTCCAGCTCTGTTTTTCATTCTCAAGATTTCTTTGGGTATTCGGGGTCTTCACTGTTTCCATACAAATTGTGAAATTTTTTGTTCTAGTTCTGTGAAAAATGCCAGTGGTAGTTTGATAGGGAATGCTTTGAATCTGTAGATTGCTTTGGGTAGTACAGTCATTTTAACAATGTTGATTCTTCCAATCTAAGAACATGGTATATCTCTCCGTCTGTTTGTATCATGTTTAATTTCTTTCATCAGTGCCTTATAGTTTTCTGCATACAGGTATTTTGTCTCCTTAGGTAGGTTTACTCCTAAGTGTTTTATTCTTTTTGTTGCAGTGGTAAAGGGGAGTGTTTCCTTAATTTCTCTTTCAGATTTTTCATCATCAGTTTATAGGAATTCCAGAGATTTCTGTGCATTAATTTTGTATCCTGCTACTTTACCAAATTCATTGATTAGCTCTAGTACTTTTCTGGTGGCATCTTTAGGATTCTCTTATGTGTAGCATCATGTCATCTGCAAACAGTGACAGCTTTACTTCTTCTTTTCTGATTTGGACTCCTTTTATTTCTTTATTTCTTTGGATTCCTTTTATAGTGGTGAGAGTGGGCACCCATGTTTTGTTCCTGATCTTAGTGGAAATGGCTTCAGTTTTTCGCCATTTAGGATGATATTGGCTGTGGGTTTGTCATATATGGCCTTTATTATGTTGAGATCAGTTCCCTCTGTGCCTACTTTCTGGAGGGTTTTTATCATAAATGGGTGTTCAATTTTGTCAGAAGCTTTTTCTGCATCTATTGATGTGATCATATGGTTTTTATTCTTCAGTTTGTCAGTATGGTTTATCACATTGATTGATTTCCGTATATTGAAAAATCCTTGCATTCCTGGGATAAATCCCACTTGATCATGGTGCATGATCCTTTTAATGTGCTGTTGGATTCTGTTTACCAGTATTTTGTTGAGGATTTTTGCATGTATGTTCATCAGTGATATTGGCCTGTAGTTTTCTTTCTTTGTGACATCTTTGTCTGGTTTTGGTATCAGGGTGATGGTGGCCTCGTAGAACGAGTTGTGGAGTGTTCATGCTTCTGCTATGTTTTAGAAGAGTTTGTGGAGGATAGGTATTAACTCTTCTCTAAATGTTTGATAGATTTTGCCTGTGAAGCTATCTGGTCCTAGGCTTTTGTTTACTGGAAGATTTTTAATCACAGTTTCAATTTCAATGCTTGTGATTGGTCTGTTTATATTTTCTATTTCTTCCGGGTTCAGTCTCAGAAGGTTGTGCTTTTCTAAGAATTTGTCCATGTTTTCCAGGTTGTCCATTTTACTGGCATGTAGTTGCTCGTAGTAATTTCTAATGATCCTTTGTATTTCTACATTGTCAGTTGTTACTTCTCCTTTTTCATTTCTAATTTTATTGATTTGGTTTTTCTTGATGAGTCTGGCTAATGGTTTATCAATTTTGTTTATCTTCTCAAAGAACCAGCTTTTAGTTTTATTGATCTTTGCTTTTGTTTCCTTCATTCCTTTTTCATTTATTTCTGAACTGATCTTTATGATTTCTTTCCTTCTGCTAACTTTGGGGTTTTTTTGTTCTTCTTTCTCTAATTGCTTTAGGTATAAGGTTGTTTATTTGAGATGTTTCTTGTTTCTTTAGGTAGGATTATATTGCTATAATCTTCCCTCTTAGACCTGCTTTTGCCACTTCCCATAGGTTTTGGGTCATTGTGTTTTGTTATTTGTTTCTAGGTATTTTTTGATTTTCTATTTGATTTCTTCAGTGATCTCTTGGTTATTTAGTAGTGCACTGTTTAGCTTCCACGTGTTTGTATTTTTTACAGATATTTTCCTGTAATTGATATCTAGTCTCATAGCATTGTGGTCGGAAAAGATACTTGAAATGATTCAATTTTCTTAAATTTACCGACGCTTGATTTGTGACCCAAGATATGATCTATCCTGGAGAATGTTCCATAAGCACTTGAGAAGAAAGTGTATTCTGTTGTTTTTGAATGGAATGTCCTATAAATATCAATTATGTCCATCTTGTTTAATGTATCATTTAAAGCTTGTTTCCTTATTTATTTTCATTTTGGATGATCTGTCCAGTGGTGAAAGTGGTGTGTTAAAGTCCCCTACTGTGATTGTGTTACTGTTGATTTCCCCTTTTATGGCTGTTAGCATTTCCCTTAGGTATTGAGGCCTTAGGTATTGAGGTGCTCGTATGTTGGGTGCATAAATATTTACAGTTTTATATATTGGAATGATCCCTTGTTCATTATGTAGTGTCCTTCTTTGTATCTTGTAACATTCTTTATTTTAAAGTCTATTTTGTCTGATATAAGCATCTCTACTTCAGCTTCCTTTTGATTTCCATTTGCTTAGAATATCTTTTTCTTTCCCCTCACTTTCAGTCTGTTTGTGTCCCTAGGTCTGAAGTGGGTCTCTTGTAGACAGCATATGTATGGGTCTTGTTTTTGTATCCATTCAGCCAGTCTGTGTCTTTTGGTTGTAGCATTTAATCCATTTACATTTAAGGTAGCTATCAATATGTATGTTCCTATTACTATTTTCTTAATTGTTTGGGGTTTGTTATTGTAGGTCTTTTCCTTCTCTTGTGTTTCCTGCCTAGAGAAGTTCCTTTAGCATTTGTTGTAAAGCTGGTTTGGTCGTGCTGAATTCTCTTAGCTTTTGCTTGTCTGTAAAGGTTTTAATTTCTTCATCTAATCTGAATGAGATCCTTGCTGGGTAGAATAATCTTGGTTCTAGGTTTTTCCCTTTCATCACTTTAAATATGTCCTGCCACTCCCTTCTGGCTTGCCAAGTTTCTGCTGAAAAATCAGCTGTTAACCTTATGGGGATTCCTTTGTATGTTTTTTGTTGTTTTTCCCTTGCTGCTTTTTATATTTTTACTTTTGATTTAATTTTTGATAGTTTGATTAATATGTGTCTTCGAGTGTTTCTCCTTGGATTTATCCTGTATGGGGCTCTCTGCGCTTCCTGGACTTCTATTTCCAAGATTTTGGATCATTTTTACTATCATTACTCTGAATTCTTTTTCAGGTAGATTGCCTGTTTCTTTTTCATTTATTTGGTCTGGTGGGTTTTTACCTTGCTACTTCATCTGCTGTGTGTTTCTCTGTGTTCTCATTTTGGTTAACTTACTTTGTTTGGGCTTTCCTTTTCCTAGGCAGCAGGTTCGTAGTTCCCATTGTTTTTGGTGTCTGCTCCCAGTGGCTAAGGTTACTTCAGTGGGTTGTGTAGGCTTCCTGGTGGAGGGGACTAGTGCCTGTGTTCTGGTGGATGAGGCTGGATCTTGTCTTTCTGGTGGGTAGGTCCATGTCCGGTGGTGTGTTTTGGGGTGTCTGTGACCTTATTATTTTAGGCATCCTTTCTGCTAGTGGGTGGGGTTGTGTTCCTGTCTTGCTAGTTGTTTGGCATAGCGTGTCCAGCACTGTAGTTTGGGTCCTTGAGTGGAGCTGGCTTTTGGCGTTGAGGTGGAGATCTCTGAGAGATTTTTGCCGTTTGATATGATGTGGAGCTGTGAGGTCTCTGGTGGACCAATGTCCTGAACTCAGCTCTCCCACCTCAGAGGCAGTGGCCTGACAGCCAGCCAGAGCACCAAGATCCTATCACCTACACAGCTCAGAATAAAAGGGAGAAGAAAGGAAAGAAAGTAAAAAAAAAGTTACTAAAATAAAAAATAATTATTAAAAAATAACAAGAAACAGGGCTTCCCTGGTGGCGCAGTGGTTGGGAGTCCGCTTGCCGATGCAGGGGACGCAGGTTCATGCCCCGGTCCGGGAGGATTCCGCATACCGTGGAGCGGCTAGGCCCGTGAGCCATGGCCGCTGAGGCTGCGCCTCCAGAGCCTGTGCTCTGCAGCGGGAGGGGCCACAGCGGTGAGAGGCCTGCGTACCGCAAAAAAAAAAAAAAGTAACAAAAAACAAAAGAAGGAAAGGAGAAAAACCAAACCAAAAAAGAAATCCACCAATGATAAAAAGCGCTAAAACTAAACTAAAAGAAAAGAAAAATAAGGGGGCAGACAGAATCCTAGTACAGATGATAAAAGCAAAGCTATACAGACAAAATACCCACAGAAGCATTCACGTACACACTCACAAAAAGAGAAAAAGGAAAATAATATATATATCGTTGCTCCCAAAGTCCACTGCCTCAATTTGGGATGATTCTTTGTCTATTCAGGTATTCCACAGATCCAGGGTACATCAAGTTGATTGTGGAGATTTCATCCGCTGCTCCTGAGGCTGCTGGGAGAGATTTCCCTTTCTTTTCTTTTTTTGCATAGCTCCTGGGGTTCAGCTTTGGATTGGCCCTGCCTCTGCGTGTTGGTCGCCTGAGGGCGTCTGTTCCCACTCAGACAGGACGGGGTTAAATGACCAGCTGATCAGGGGCTCTGGCTCACTCTGGCCGAGGGGAGGGAGGGGTACGGAATGCGGGGCGAGCCTGTGGTGGCAGAGGACAGCATCACGTTGCACTAGCCTGAGGCACGCCGTGTGTTCTCCCGGGGGAAGTTGTCTCTGTATCACGGGACCCTGGCAGTGGTTGGCTGCAGAGGCTCTCGGGAGTGGAGGTGTGGGTAGTGACCTGTGCTTGCACACAGGTTTCTTGGTGGCTGCAGCAGCAGCAGCCTTAGCGTCTCATGCCCATTTCTGGGGTCTGTGCCGATAGCCACGGCTCACGCCTGTCTCTGAATCTAGTTTAGGCGGTGCCTTGAATCCCCTTTCCTTGCACACCACAAAACAGTGGCAAGAAGAAGTCTCTTGCCTCTTCGGCAGTTCCAGACTTTTTCCCGGACTCCCTCCCGGCTAGCTGTGGCGCACTAGCCCCCTTCAGGCTGTGTTCACGCAGCCAACCCCAGTCCTCTCCCTGGGATCTGACCTCTGATGCCAGAGCCTCAGCTCCCAGCCCCCGTCCACCCCAGCGGGTGAGGAGAGAAGCCTCTCAGGCTGTTGAGTGCTGGTCAGCACTGATCCTCTTCAGTAATCTCTCCGCTGCCCTCTGCACCCATTGCTGCACTCTCCTCTGTGGCTCCAAACCTCCCCCCATCCACCCCCCATCTCTGCCAGTGAAGGGGCCTCCTAGTGTGAGGAAACTTTTCCTCCTTCACAGCTCCCTCCCACTAGTGCAGGTCCTGTCCCTGTTTTTTGTTTTGTTTTGTTTTGTTTTTTGCGGTACGCGGGCCTCTCACTGTTGTGGCCTCTCCTGTTGCAGAGCACAGGCGCCGGATGCGCAGGCTCAGCAGCCACGGCTCACGGACCCAGCCGCTCCTCAGCATGTGGGATCCTCCCAGACCAGGGCATGAACCCGTGTCCCCTGCATCGGCAGGCGGACTCTCAACCAGTGCGCCACCAGGGAAGCCCCCTATTCTTTTGTCTCTGTTTTTTCTTTTGCCCTACCCAGGTCCGTGGGGAGTTTCTTGCCTTTTGGGAGGTCTGAGGTCTTCTGCCAGTGTTCAGTAGGTTCCTGTAGGAGTTGTTCCACATGTAGATGTATTTCTGATGTATTTGTGGGGAGGAAGGTGTTCTTCACGTCTTACTCTTCTGCCATCTTGAATGTCCCTTTCTATTAACATCTTGAGCTTTTTTCTGGGGTATAATTTCTTGGAAAAAAATGTAATCCTTTCAGGGCTTGTGTTTATGATGATTTTAGGCAGGGCTAGAGTAGCATACAATCTATGGCTAATTTTCTCCACTATTTAGTATATTTCTTGGTATTCTAGCCAGTATCTTATGAATTATGAATTTTTCCACCATGACCAATGGGAACCTGAACAACTCCCAGCCCTGTGAAGATCTGGCTATTTTTGGCTCTGCTTCATTTGCTTGGTTTCCCCCTGGCTTTGAGTTGTTTCCTAACACTTATTCACTGATTATTACTTACTTGAAAACACAGGAGTGCTCAGCAGATGTTCAGAGCTTTCCCTCTGTCCAGCTCTCTCCTCTCTGGTTATTTTCCACTGCAGTGTAGCTGCCATGGCCTCCCCAGGCTCCCACCTCTGTCTGCTTAACTTAGGGAAACCTCCAGATTCCATATCCTGGAACTGTGACTTGGAAACTCTGTGGACAGTAATCTGGAATTACCTCATTTGCTTCCACTTTCTCAAGGATTACTGTGCTTTTATTCAGTGTCTGAAATCATTGTTTCATATATTTTGTCATGTTTTGTAGTTGTTTCAGGTGGATAGGTAAAGCCAGTCCTTGTTAGTCTGTGCTGGAAGTAAGTATTTTCTACATTATTTTTAATGTGTGTTCTCTATTACTACAGTAGTTATCTAATTTTGTAAATAAATACACATATATTGCCTGTGTTTTAAATTTTTTGATAGGTATCTTTTCTTCTAAACTGTATTTAAAGACCACAGTTCTGGAGTCTTGCTACTCAAAGTATGGTCCTGCACCAGATACATGAGTATCACCTACAGACTTATTAGGCAGAATCTCAGGACCCACCCCAAAACTACTGAATCATAATCTGCATTTAACAAGATCACCAGCTGATTCATATGTCCATTAAAGTTTGAGAGGAACTGGGCCATTCTGAAAGTGGATTGTGCTCTTTCACGTGGATGGGATTTTTCAATCTGTTGTAGATAGGCTTTTGTGGGTTAACTTTTTTCCTTCATATGTGCTGCTGTCACTACTCTCTAGTTTGCGAACAACTTCACCATGGCAAAAAGAAACCATGTACACATTAATCAGTCATTCCGCATTTCCTTAGACCCAGTTCCTTTCAGCCCGCAGTCTGCTTTCTGTATGACTTTACCTTTTCTGGGCATTTCATATAAATAGAATCATACAGTATGTGACCTTTTGTTTCTGTTTTATTTTACTAAGCATAATGATTTTAAGGTTCATCTGTGTTGTAGTATACATCCAGGTTGAATTGTATTTTATGACTGATTAATATTTTATGGCTGATTAATTGTGTAGTATTAATATACCACATTTTGTTTATCCATTCATCAATTTATGGGATATATGCGTATTCACAGTTCTTTGGCTATTATGAATGATGCTGTTGGAAACATTTATGTACAAGTTTTTGTTTGAACACATGGTTTTACTTCTCTTCAGTATATACCTAGGAATGGAATTACTGGGTCATGTTTAATTCCATGTTTAACTTTTTGAGGAACCAGCAAACTGTTTTCCACAGCAGCTGCATCATTTTATTTTCCCACCGTCATTTTATGAGGGCTTCAATTTCTCCATATCCTTGCCAACACTTGTTACTACCTTTTTTTAAAAATTGATTATACAGTAAATTTATTTTATGATTGTTTTAAGTAAAAACTTTTTAATGTGAATTTTCAGCATAATACAAGTTAGAATAATGTAAAACATTTTTAAAGGTGAACTAATTAGGTTTCTGAAAAGAATTCCAGAAAGATAAAAAGCACAATGATGTTACTTATTTCTAGACAAGATTAAGGTTCTGTGGGTATTAGTATAATCCTATATTATGTACATTGTTTATAGATTCTGATCATGTGAAGTTTATTATTTTAAAATTATTTTTTTTCCAGTTTTATTGAGATAGAGTTGACATATAGCATAGTGTAAGTTTAAGGTTTGCAGCATAATGATTTGACTTACATGCATCATAAAATATCATAAGTTTGGTGAACATCCATCATTTCATATAGATACAGAGTTAAAGAAATAGAAAAAATTTTTTTCGTGTGATGAGAAAGAACTCTTAGGATTTACTCCTTTTAACAACTTTTTAATGTAATCTTCAGCAGTGTTAATTATATTTATTGTATTGTACATTACATCCCTATTACTTATAACTGGAAGTTTCTACCTTTTGACCATCTTCATCCCAACCCCCACCCCCACCCCAACTTGTGGTAACTGTAGATCTGATCTCTTTTTCTCTAAGTTTATTTTGAAGTGTAATTGACCTGTAACACTATGTTAGTTCCTATTACACAGCATAGTGATTTGATAATTCGATACATTTCAAAATGGTCACCACAATAAGTCTGGTTACAATATGTCACCATAAAAAGATATTACGTAGTTATTAGACTATATTCCCCATACTGTATGTTTCATTTCCATGACTCATTTATTTTGCAACTGGAAGTTTTTACCTCTTAATCTCCCTTACCTATTTCTTTCCTCCCCTCACCACCCTCCCCTCTGGTGACTACCTGTTGGTTTTCTGTTTCTATAACTGTTTCTATTTTGTTGTGTTTGTTCATTTGTTTTGTTTTTTAGATTCCACATACAAGTGAAATCATACAGTATTTGTCTTTCTCTGTCTGACTTATTTCATTTAGCACAATACCCTTTAGGTCCATCTATGTTGTTGCAAATGGCAAGATTTCATTTTTTATGGTTTAGTAATATTCCATTGGATATCCATATACCACATCTTCTTTATCCATTCATTTATTGATGGGCACTTGGGCACAAGGGTTCCCTTTTGTCCTCATCCTCAGCAGCACTTGTTTCTTGCCTCTTTGATGATAGCCATTCTGTCAGGTGTGAGGTGATATCTCATTGTGGTTTTGATTTTCACTTCCTTAATGACTGATGATATTGAACATTTTTTAATGTGCTCTTTGGCCTTTTTATGTCTTTGGAGATATGTCTGCTTAAGTCTTTTTTTACTTGTTCATTGGGTTGTCTTGTTGAATTGTGATAGTTGTTTTGTATTCTGATACTAGTTCCTTGTCAGATATATGATTTTCAAAATTTTTCTATCATTCTATAGGTCATCTTTTCACTTTCTTGAGTGTTCTTTCAGGTACAGGTGTCTTTAATTTGACGAAGTGCAGTTCATCTGTTTTCTTTTGTTGCTTGTGTCATTTATAAGAAACCGCTGCCTAATCAAGGTCACAAAGATTTACACCTATATTTTCTTTTAAGAGTTTTGTAATTTTAGCTATTATATTAGTTCTTTGATCCATTTTGAGGGCTTTTTATTTTTGTAGGTCCAACTTCATTGTTTTGCATATGGGTATCCAGTTGTCTCAGAATTTGTTGAAAGACTATTTTTTCCCCTCAGTCTTAGCATCTTTTCGAAAATCAATTTGAGTTTGCAGGTTAACTATTAATAATTTATAATATATTTTATTTCTTCATTATGGAGAAATTACAGCTTTCCTATTGAGCAGCTGAATTAGGTATTCTGTTTTTTGTTTTTTTTTTTTTTGGCTGTGTTGGGTCTTCGTTTCTGTGCGAGGGCTTTCTCTAGTTGTGGCGAGCGGGGGTCACTCTTCATTGCAGTGCGCGGGCCTCTCACTATCGTGGCCTCTCTTGTTGCGGAGCACAGGCTCCAGAACGTGCAGGCTCAGTAGTTGTGGCTCACGGGCCTAGTTGCTCCACGGCATGTGGGATCTTCCCAGACCAGGGTTCGAACCCATGTCCCCTGCATTGGCAGGCAGATTCTCAACCACTGCACCACCAGGGAAGCCCTGAATTAGGTATTCTTAACAGTGACCACCTAAAGAGTAAAGAAGATCATAGAGGAAGGAAACTTAAAAATGGCTCCAGTCTCCCTATTCATCATTGCCTTTACCTTGGCATAATGGTGGATATATTTCATGAGTTCTGGAATATCGTCCTTTGGGATAGTCAGGGCCTATCTAGTTATTGTATATTAGTTTTTCCAGGCCTTGGCTTAGGTGTAACTCAAAATTTTTCTCTTTGCAGGGGAGTTAGACAAGTGAAGCTTTGGATCTTAGATTTTCATTCTAATGGCATCAGCCAATTGCAGATTAGTCTTGATCTGTTTCCGAGATTCAGACACATTATGGTCAGGTACTGCCTTAGTTCTATCCAGTGGAGTAGGACTAGTTCTTTTATTGGTCCACTTTTCAGAAGGTGCTGAAGTCAGAAGTTAGTTTCCTCCTAAGGCACAAATATAGAAGAGGTTTGACTAATTTTAGTTCAGTTATTTTATCTCACTTAGAAAAGTGTACAGTAGTTTGGTGCATTATCCATTTAAAGGCAACATATATAGCCATTAAGATTCTGGGCATTAGTGTAACTTTGCTTTCATTTTTCCTACAAAAGCAGACTGATTTTCAGTATGGGAAATTTTCATGTATATGCTGAAACCTGCTCTCATACTCTGGGTTAGGAGAACATAAAGAGATGTTTAAGAAATTCACCAGGTTTATAGACACTTTTGAAAACCTGGTGAGGACTGCTGTGGAAACCAGTCTGGTACTTATATTCAGAAAGTTAAATGTAGAATTACTATATGACTCAGCAATTCCACTCCTAGGTATATTACTCCAAAGAATTGAAAACAGATACACAGATACTTACACATGAATGTTCATAGCAGCACTATTCACAGTAGTGAAAAGGTAGAAACAACCCAGAAGTCCATCAGTTGATGAATAGATAAATAAATCTGGTTTATCTGTACAATGAAATATTACCCAGCTGTAACAGCAGTGAAGTACTGATACATGCTACAGTGTGGGTGAACCTCAGAAACATGCTGAGTAAAAGAAGCCAGACTCAGTAGGTGTGATTCCATTTGTGTGAAATATCCCGTATGACTTCATTTATGTGAAATGTCTTAGGTAAATTCCTAGAGACAGAAAGACTGGTGGAGGCCAGGGGATGTTGAGAGGAGGGGAGCAAAAAGTAACTGCCTAATGGGTATGGGGTTTTGGGAAGGATGAGAATTATGTTTCAGAATCAGGTAGAGGTGGTGGTTGCACAACATAGTGAATGTACTAAATGCCACTGAATTGTACACTTTAAAATGGTTAATTTTATGTTGTATGAATTTTACCTCAATAAAAAAATGTGATGAGGTATATATTTGTATGTACATACCATATTTTATAATTTCAGGGAGTGGTTCATGGATCTCAGATAAAGATTTCCCCTAGGGATTCAAGGACTTAAGGTAAACTCCAGCTTTAGCTGGTAACTGTAGCAAGTGTAATATTTTATTTATAAATCTGGTGCTAGGGTTAACATTTTGGTACCAGATTATCTATGTAATTGAGTAGTTTTCTGGCCCTGGTTTTTTTTTATTTTATGCAAAGCTTTTTTTGAAAGCTTTATTAGTACGTAATTTAAATATTATTAAATTCACCCATTTAAAGTATACAGTTCAGTGAGTTTTAATAAATTTGTACAGTTGTGCAACCCTCTCCAGTTTTACACTTCCATACATACGGTTTTGTTACGTGTGTTTGCTTTCAGCCTACTCCCACCTCCAACCCTAGGCAAACACTCATCAGCTTTGTCTAAATAGTTTTGCCTTTTCTAGAAGTTTCATGTAAATGAAATCATGTAATGTGGAGTCTTTTGTGTTTTTTTTTTTTCCCTGTTTAGAATAACATTTTTGAGGTTCATTCATGTTGTATATATCACTAGTTCATTTCTTTTTATTTATAAGTAGTATTACATTTTTTGGATACCTGACATTTTATTTACCTATTCAGTTGATAGACATTTGAGTTGTTTTGTGTTTTTGACCATTGTGAGTAGTTATGATATAAACATTCATGTACAAGTCTGTGTGTGGACATGTTTTTATTTCTCTTGGGTAGTACCTGTAATTGCTGGGTTTTATGGCAAATATATATTTAACTGTTCAGTAAATTGCCAGACTGTTTTCCAAAGTGGCTGTACCATTTTGTGTTCCTACCGATAATGGATGAGGGTGCCAGTTTCTCTATGTCCTTACCACCTCTTGTCATTATCTTTTTTTGATTATACCTATTTTAGTGGGTATATAGTAATGTCTCATAGTGGTTTTGAATTTCTGCGATGACTAAAAATGTTAAGTATCAATTTCCTGTGCTTATCTTATATATCTATTTCAGTCTTTTGCTGATTTTTACAATTGAGATGTTGGTCTTACTGCATCATAAATAATTCTTTAAACTATCTTAATGGTATCTTTTGTAGAACAAAAGATTTTAATTTTGATGTTCAGCTCAGTTTTTTCTTTTATGGATTGATTGATTATGCTTTTGATGTCAATACGTAAGACATTTTGGCCTATCCCAATATCACAAATATTCTCATATATATATTTTTTTTTTTTTGAGGAAGTTTCTATTCTTAGTTGGGAATAAATGAAAAAAATTTAAAAACACCTATTTGAATGGCTATTATCAAAAAGACGAGAGATAACAAGTGTTGGCAAGGATATGAAGAACAGGGAACCTTTGTGCACTGTTGTGGGAATGTAAATTGGTACAGTCACTATGGAAAGCAGTGTGGAGGTTTCTCAAAAAATTAGAAATAAGAGTATAATCCAACAGTCCCACTTCTGGATATATATCTAAAGGAAATGAAATTAGTATCTCAAAGAGATATCTGCATTCCTATTATTCACAATACCCAAGACAAGGAAACAACTTATGTCCATCAACAGATGAGTGGATAAAGAAAATGTGATATCTGTCTGTCTATATCCATATACACACACACTGTCGATCACAATGGAAAATTATTTAGCCATCAGAAAAAGGAAATCCTGCTATTTGTGACAGCATGAATGGACCTTGAGAGCATTATAAGTCAAATAAGTCAGAGAAAGACAAAGACTGTGTGATCTCACTTTCACGTGGAATCTAAAAAAGCTGAACGCGTTGAAACGGAGTTGAATGATGGTTGCCAGGGGCTGGGGTGGACGGGGTGGAGGAAGTAGGAAGATATTGATAAAAGGAAACAAACTTTCAGTTACAAAATGAGTAAGTTTTGGGAATCTAATTTAGAGCATGGTTATTATCTTTAAAAATACTGTATTATACACTTGAAAGTTGCTAAGAGAGTAGATCTTAAATGTTTTTACCAGAAAAAAACCAAAGGTAATTAGGTGATGGAGACGTTAATTAACCTTATTATGGTAATCATTTCACAATATATATGGGTAACAAATCTTACAGTATATAGTTTAAACTTACACAATGGTACATGTCAATTATATCTCAATAAAGCTGGGAAAAATAAGTGTATTGAGGATTAAAAAAGAAGTACTGTATTTTATCAAATCTTTTTTCCATCTATAGAGGCAAGGATATGGTATTTGCTTTTTACTCTGTTAATGTGGTATATTACATCCGTTTTTTGTTAAACCATCCTTATATTTCTGAAATAAACCTGGTTGTTTATGGCAGATGATCATCTTATATGATGTTGCCAGTTTCAGTCTGCGCATATTTTGTTCTGGAATATCTTTGAATCTTATCTTCATGAGGGATTTTGGTGTGTAATTTTCTTTTCTTACAAGGTCATTGTCTAGGTTTGATACCATGTTAATACTGACCTGATAATATAAGTTGGGAAGCGTTCCCTCCTGGTCTGTCTTCTGAAAGGATTTGTGTAGTTTTGGTATTTTCTCTTTAAATGTTTGACAGAATTTACTAATGAAGCCATCTAAACCACCTAGGCTTTTCTTCATGGGAAGATTTTTTAATTCCTAACTCAGTTTGCTTTCTTCTTGAGTCAGTTTTGGTAATCTGTGTCTATCAAGGAATTACTTAAAGTGGAATTAGATTGATTTTACATTATTCTTCCTGTCTAATGTGTTTAAAACTATAATTTTCTCTCTTAGTACTGCTTTACATGCATCCCATAAATTTTGGTAGTTACATTTTATTTTTAATTCAATTCATTTTTTAGTTTCTCTTGGTTTCCTCTTATGTTTACTTTTCAAGCATTTGGTGATTTTCCATACACCTTTCTATTTTGGTTTCTAATTTAATTTCTTTGTGGCTGGAGAAGATACTTTATGATTTTAATAATTTGATTTAATGATTGATGTGGTTGATTTTGTTGTTTTTCAGTAATGTGTCTCATGTCTTAACAGGCTTCTATTATATTTAACAAACATTTTTTAGTATGCTATTTTAATTCCTCTGTTGATTTTTTTTTTAGCTTTGAGTTATGTTTTTAGTGATTACTCAAGGGCTTACAGTATACATTTTTAACTAAATCACAGCCACAATTTCTGTAAAATATTGTTATCTTGCTCTAATATTTCTTCCTCCTTTTTTTCTGCTATTTTTGTCACATATATTTCAACTATATGTTGTAAATCCAGTGTAATGCAATGTTAAAATAATATTTTTGCTTTAAACAGTTTTATGTTTTTAAAAATATTAATTGAATAAAAGAGAAGCACAAACCCTATACAGTCTTGTATTTACCCACATATTTATCATTTTTAGAACTCTATTCTTTTCTCTGTATTCGAGTTAAAGAATTTTTTAAGAATATTTCTTCTGGGGTTGATGTGTTAGCAGTAAATTTACTCAGTTTTTATTTGTAAATGTCTTTATTTTGCTTTTATTTTTGAAAGGATAATGTCACTGAATATGTAATTCTTGGTTGACAGTTTTTTTTCTTTCAACATTGGATACTCATTTGGCTGACATTGTTTCATTCTACTGCATTATTTCCCATCAGAAGTAAGCCTTAATTATGATGGTATTCTCTTGTATGTTTTGAGTTGTTTTTCTCTTGCTACTTTGAACACTTTCAGCAGTTTGACTCTGAAACTTTCTAGGTGTGTTTCTAGGTGTGATTCCAAAGTTTTTCCTGCTTGGGTTCATTGTGCTTGTGGTATCTATAATGTTTTTTAAAACAAATTTAGGAAGTTTTTTTATTGTTAATTTTTCAGATATTTATCTTGCGTCTTTCTCAGTTTGGAACTTATGTTTGGACACTTGAGGTTGTCGCATAGATCTTTGAGTGTCTGTTTATTTTTCTTCTATTTCTCTCTTTAGATTTGATCATTTCTGTTGATCTATCTTCATATTTAGATACTTTCTTCTGCCATCTCAGATCTGCTCTTGAGCCACCTAGTGGATTTTTCATTTCAATTTTTGTACTTTTCATCTGTAGAGTTTTCATTTGGTTATGTTGTTATAGTTTCAGGTGTCGGTTGAGATTTCCTATTTGTTGAATCATTGTCCTATTTCCTTTAATTCTGAGAACATGGTTTCCTTACATTTTTTGGACATGTTTGTTATAGCTTTTTTGTTTTTGCGGTACGCGAGCCTCTCACTGTTGTGGCCTCTCCCGTTGCGGAGCACAGGCTCCGGATGCGCAGGCTCAGCGGCCATGGCCCACGGGCCCAGCCGCTCCGCGGCATGTGGGATCTTCCCGGACCGGGGCACGAACCCGTGTCCCCTGCATCGGCAGGCGGACTCTCAACCACTGCGCCACCAGGGAAGCCCTGTTATAGCTTTTTTGAAGTCTTTGTCTGCTAAGTCCAACATCTGGGCCCACTCATTTTCTTGTGACTGCTTCTTTTTCTTAAGTATTGATCACTTTCCTGTTTCTTTTTATATCTTCTAATTTTTTGTAGCATCTGTATATTCTTTTCTCTTTCATGTATGTCTCTTACTATTCATATTTGATCATGTTTGGACAACTTTTAATTTTTTAATTGTTTATTTCACTGGGCGTGGTTGGGATAAATTTTTTTGTAAGTAATTATTTTTATTTATTTTTGGCTGCGTTGGGTCTTTGTTGCTGCACGTGCGGGCTCTCCAGTTGCGGCGAGTGGGGGTTACTCCTCATTGAGGTGTGCAGGCTTCTCACTGTGTTGGCTTCTCTTGTTGCAGAGCATGGGCTCTAGGCGCATGGGCTTTAGCAGCTGTGGCACATGGCTCAGCAGTTGTGGCTCATGGGCTCCAGAGCATAGGCTCAGCAGCTGTGGCACACAGGCCTAGCCACTCCGCAGCCTCTGGGATCCTCCCGGGCCAGGGATAGAACCTGTATCCCCTGCAATGGCAGGCAGATTCCCAACCACTGTGCCACCAGGGAAATCCCATATTTTTATTTCCCCAAATAGATTATAAGCCTGTTGTGGATAGGAACTGTATCTTAAGTAAGGAGGATCTACCATGCTGCTAAGTTTAGTCCTGATTTCATGATCTATTTTTACTTAACTCTGCTGAATTTTCTTCAAAAAGGAAAAACTATGTTGCATTCTATTCATCTCTGCAGAACTATTTGAACCTGCCTTAATTTCCATTCAAGGACAGACTTGATGGGACTTCCCTGGTGGTCCAGTGGTAAAGAATCCGCCTTACAATGCAGGGGACGTGGGTTCGATCCCAGGTCAGGGAACTAAGATCCCACATGCCACAGGGCAACTGAGCCTGCATGCCACAACTACCAAGTTTATGCACCTCAACTAGAGCCTGTGTGCCGCAAACTACAGGGCCTGTGCACTCTGGAACCCATGTGCCCTGAAGCCTCCACGCCACAACTAGAGAAGGGAAAATCCACACACCATAACTAGAGAGAAGTCCACACACCTCAGTGAAGATCCCGCTTGCTGCAACTAAGACCCAACACGGCCAAAAATAAAATTAAAAATTTAAGTAATAAATAAGTCTTTAAAAAAGAAAAGATTTGCCGACCAAAAAAAGGTCAGAGCTGTTTATTTAAACTAACAAAGGACAGACTTGATAACTAATACATGTGGGGAGAGAATACATATGCATTAACTTATTTGTGAAACTCAAACTCATTTTCCAGTGTTTCCTAAGTATTTATACTCTGTGTATGTATAAATTGACAGGCAGAGGCTCTGTAAACTTTTGGAGGCCCATCTAGAGAAACAAATGTGTTTTACTTCCAAGAAATAGGGTAATAACCATTAGTAATCCCTTGGTATTAGTAATTAAGTTACATTAACTCCAAGAGACCAGAGTTTAAAACGTTCTTATTCATTTAGACCACTATTCTTCACATTTATCATCGTTATTACTATTATTATAGATTGTTGAAAGTAAATAGAATAAGACATTAATATTCTGCAAAGTCTATTTAAGATACGTAATTAGGGAAAGTTTGGACACTATATATGAATAGAATTTTTTAAATCACATACTTCTAAAGACATGGTTTTGTAAATTCTTTATTCTTATTTGTTTTCACATTTTTAGATATGCCATTGCATTGGCCTTAAGGGAGAAACAGCGTGTAATATTTACTAGCCCAATTAAGGCCCTGAGTAACCAGAAATACCGTGAAATGTATGAAGAATTTCAAGATGTTGGTCTGATGACTGGAGATGTTACTATTAATCCTACAGCATCTTGTCTTGTTATGACCACAGAGGTAATTTATATGGTGTCTCAATTTAATTAAATTAATTTTCCTTTTAATTAATGTGGTTATTCAGTTAAAACAGCTAATGTTTTATTACTTGCTCTGTATCAATAAAAATGTAACATTTTACTGTCTGAGTAGATTTACTTGAAAGGGATAGAGTTCATCTTAAAACAAGTTCTAGTAATTGAATTTAGTTGTAAATTACCAATATTTCTGTTATTTGTCATAATATAGATGCAGTTTTTTCTTCACAAAATATTTTTAAAGGTGTATTATCAGTGACTTGAAAATAATTTGATGGTTTTGTATAATTTCAAGGATTTCAGTACATAGTTTCAAATATGTAGTGGCTCCTTGTTCTGTGTGATTTTTTTTCTTCTGTATCTGAGTGTTGATACAAATAGATAACTAACTTTTTAAAACGCCCAGTTATGTTTAGCTTCTTTCCATAATCACAGTTAAGTTTTGCATATCTTTGTAACATCTTACACTTTGGACACTATTAGCTGTCTTTACTAAGTACTTTTGTACATGCTTGAATTATATCATTGAATTCTACAAAGACATGGTACACTAGAGAGCGTAAATTAGCTTCTGGCTTTTAGAGTTACCCAAAAGCATTGCTCACTTTTCATCTTGGTGCCTAAAGTAAGTTTATTTTCCATTCTCAAAACTTTCTTCCATCCGTGGAAGATGTCTTTAACTCAGAAATCAGAATAACGGTTGTTAGAAAGTATTCATACTGGTAAGATGAGGTAGAAAAAAATGGATAACAGTATAAGATCCATTGTGTTAGACAGAAGATAACTTCAAGTTATTCTCGTATTCTAGCAAGTGTAGGTCTTGGGTTAAGTGCTGTACATGCAAGGAAGTGGCTTCTTATTCAGGATATATGGATATGGAGATGATAATTGTTTCCATGGATTATATCTGATTACTTACTTGAGAAGTCATTTATTTTGGATTTAGGGAAGGAATATTATGTATTTAAGAGATATGTATCTCCCTAAAATTATTTTAATCTTTCCATTAAAAAAGAATATCCAAAATTTCTTGTTAAATAGAAGAGCTTTTGGTATGTCAGAATCCTGCTAAATCTTCTCCTTTTTCTTTAGATTTTGAGAAGTATGCTGTACAGAGGTTCTGAAGTTATGCGAGAAGTTGCTTGGGTCATATTTGATGAAATTCATTACATGAGAGATTCAGGTATATTCTGTAGTGTTGTTGAGATGTGAGCATGTATTTTATTTAAGAATGGCATTAGGTAGGGCGGAGTCAAGATGGCGTACTAGGAGGACGCGGAATTCGCATCTCCTCACAACTAGGGCATCTACCAGGTACCAGTGGGGGACCATGGACACCTAAGGGACAGGAGGAAACCCCAGTGACCGTGTAGGATGTGGGGCGTGGGGGGAGTGAAGTGGGAGGAGAAGTGGAGGCAGGACAGGACTGGCATCCCTGAGGGGCGGCTTGGGGAGGGGAAGGGATCCCACGCCCACTGCGGGAAATGGGGGAACCATTGGGACGGCAGAGGATCAAAAGGGATCATGGCCAGGTTTCCCCTGCCCAGCTGGACCCCCAGGAACCTGTTGAGATCCCGGGCCTGATCCTCTGCCCACCTAGTCTCCCTCCAGCCACGTGGGTCCTGAGGGAGTGGGAGGGAGGAAAGGGGGAGCAAAAGTAAAGCCCGGACCTCTGGGACGGCACCCCTGAGGGGTGGCTGGGGGAGAGAAGGAGTTCCTGCACCCAGCAGGACCCACCCACGATTAGGGGTCCAGTGGCAATGGGGGAGACCCCAGGGGAGACGGTGGGGGAGGGGCGCGAAAGAACAGAAGGGAACGGGGCCAATGCTTTCCCTGTCCACTTAGGCACCAGGAAGCATTTTGGGCTCCCGGACCTGATACTCTGCCCTTGGAGCCTCCCATCTACAGCACAGAGCCCAAGCTCCGCCACTATAACCCCAGCCAGGGCCCTACTTCTGCAGTCGGAGAACCCCTCCAACGAGCTGGGCCTAAATCCCACCCACACACCCTCAGTCAGGGCCCTACCTCCTAACTCCTGAACCCCACACTCCAGAGGCCCTCCTTTCGACATGCTACCCCTCCCCTTCGGCACAGGCCCCACCCCACCCTAAACGCTGCCACTACCTAAGTTCCACCCCCTACCTAAACTGCGCCCGCATAGCCAAGGCTTTTTTTTTTTCTTTTCCTTTTTCCTCTTTTAGATTGGGGTTCTGTTTTACGTTGTTAATTCATTGCTGTTGATTCTTTTCTATTTTTATTTTTCCTAATAAATCTTTTATTTTTCTAATTTTATTTTATTCTTTATACTTTGTTAGTGATCTCTCCTTTTGACTTGTTGTCCACCCCCCCCTTTTTTTCCTTCTGCTGTGGTTTTATTTCACCTTGTTGCAGTTGTTTCAATTATAGTTTTATTTTTCCTAATATACCTTTATCTTTCTGATTTCATTTTCTTTTTTATTCTTGATATTGTACTGCGCCTTTTTCCTTTTTTTTTTTTAACTGCACCATGAAGCTTGCAGGATCTTGGTTCCCAGGCCAGAAGTTGGGCCCGAGCTTTTGTGGTGGGAGCTCCAAGTCCAAACCACTGGACTAACAGAGAATCTCAGACCACAGGGAATATCAATCTGAGTGAGGCCTCCCGGAGGTGCTTATAACAGCATTAGGAACCAGCTCTATCTAACTGCCTGCAAACTCCAGTGATGGACATCTCAGGCCAAACAACCAATAAGACAGGAATGCAGCAGCACCCATCCAAAAAACAAAAAAGAAATGGCAAAAGAATATGTAACAGACAAAGGAGTAGGGTAAAAACCTACAAGACCAAATAAATGAAGATAACATAAGCAACCTATCTGAAAAGGAATTCAGAATAATGATAGTAAAGATGATCCAAAATCTCGGAAACAGAATGGAGAAAATAAAAGAAACAACAAAGACCGAGAAGAACGAAACAGATAAGCAGTGATGAACAACACAATTACTGAAATTAAAAATACTCTAGAAGGAATCAATAACAGAATACTTGAAGTAGAAGAACAAATAAGTAAGCTGGAAGATAAAATGGTGGAAATAACTGCCAGGGAGCAGAATAAACAAAAAGGAATGAAAAGACTTGAGGACAGTTGCAGAGACCTCTGGGACAACATTAAATGCAGCAACATTCGAATTATAGGGTTCCCAGAAGAAGAGATAAGGAAAGGAACTGAGGAAATATTTGAAGAGATTATAGTCAAAAACTTCTCTAACATGGGAAGGGAAATAGTCAAGTCCAGGAAGGACAGAGACTACCATCGGGATAAACCCAAAGAGACACACTGAGACACATATTAAACAAACTATCAAAAATTAAATACAAAGTAAAAATATTAAAAGCAGCAAGGGAAAAATAACATAAAAGGGAATCCCCATAAGGTTAACAGCTGATTTTTCAGCAGAAACTCGGCAAGCCAGAAGGGAGTGGCAGGACATATTTAAAGTGATGAAAGGGAAAAACCTACAGCCAAGATTACCCTACCCAGTAAGGATCTCATTCAGATTCAATGGAGAAATTAAAACCTTTACAGATAGGCAAAAGTTAAGAGAATTCAGGACCACCAAACCAGCTTTACAACAAATGCTAAAGGAGATTTTCTAGGCAGGAAACACAAGAGAAGGAAAAGACCTATAAAAACAAACCCAAAGCAATTAAGAAAATGGTAATAGGAACATACATATTGATAATTACCTTAAATGTAAATGGTTTAAATGCTCCAACCAAAAGACATCAATTGGCTGAATGGATACCAAAACAATACCCATATATATGCTGTCTACAAGAGACCCACTTCACACCTAGGGACACGTACAGACTGAAAGTGAGGGGATGGAAAAAGATATTCCATGCAAATGGAAATCAAAAGAAAGCTGAAGTAGCAATTCTCATATCAGACAAAATAGACTTTAAAATAAAGACTATTACAAGAGACAAAGAAGGACACTACATAATGATCAAGGGATCAATCCAAGAAGAAGATATAACAGTGTAAATATTTATGCACCCAACATAGGAGCACCTCAATACATAAGGCAAATACTAACAGCCATAAAAGGGGAAATCGACAGTAACACAATCATAGTAGGGGACTTTAACGCACCACTTTCACCACTGGACAGATCATCCAAAATGAAAATAAATAAGGAAACACAAGCTTTAAATGATACATTAAGATGGGCTTAATTGATATTTATAGGGCATTCCATCCAAAAACAACAGAATACACTTTCTTCTCTTGTGCTCATGGAACATTCTCCAGGATAGATCTTTTCTTGGGTCACAAATCAAGCCTTGTTAAATTTAAGAAAATTGAAATCATATCAGATATTTTTTCCGACCTCAACACTATGAGACTAGCTATCAGTTACAGGAAGAAATCTGTAAAAAATACAAACACGTGGAAGCTAAACAGTGCACTACTAAATAACCAAGAGATCACTGAAGAAATCAAAGAGGAAATAAAAAAATACCTAGAAACAAATGACAATGAAAATACAGCAACCAAAACCTATGGGATGCAGCAAAAGCAGTTCTAAGAGGGAAGTTTATAGCAATACAATCCGACCTCAAGAAACAAGAAAAATCTCAGACAACCTAATCTTACACCTAAAGCAATTAGAGAAAGAAGAAGAAAAATCCCCTGAAGTTAGCTGAAGGAAAGAAATCATAAAGATCAGCAATAAATGGAAAAGAAATGAAGGAAACAGTAGCAAAGATCAATAAAACTAAAAGCTAGTTCTTTGAGAAGATAAAAAATATTGATAAACCATTAGCCAGACTCACTAAGAAAAAAAGGGAGAAGACTCAAATTAACAATTAGAAATGAAAAAGGGGAAGTAACAACTGACAATGCAGAAATACAAAGGATCATGAGATTACTATAAGCAACTGTATGCCAATAAAATGGCAAACCTGGAAGAAATGGACACATTCTTAGAAAAACACAGCCTTCCGAGACTGAACCAGGAAGAAATAGAAAATATAAACAATCACAAGCACTGAAACTGAGACTGTGATTAAAAATCTTCCAACAAACAAAAGCCAAGGACCAGATGGCTTCACAGCCAAATTCTATCAAACACTTAGAGAAGAGCTAACACCTGTCCTTCTCAAAGTCTTCCAAAATATAGCAGAGGGAGGAACAGTCCCAAACTCTTTCTATGAGGCCACCATCACCCTGATACCAAAACTAGACGAAGATGTCACAAAAAAAGAAAACTACAGGCCAACATCTCTGATGAACATAGATGCAAAATCCTCAACAAAATACCAGGGAACAGAATCCAACAGCACATTAAAAGGATCATACACCACGATCAAGTGGTTTATCCCAGGAATGCAAGGATTCTTCAATATATGCAAATCTGTCAGTGTGATACACCATATTAACCAAATTGAAGGATGAAATCCATATGATCATCTCAATAGACGCAGAAAAACCTTTTGACAAAATTCAACACCCATTTATGATAAAAGCTCTCCAGAAGAGAGGCATAGAAGGAACCTACCTGAACATAATAAAGGCCATATATGACAAACCCACAGCCAACATCATTCTCAATGGTGAAAAACTGAAACCATTTCCTCTAATATCAGGAACAAGACAAGGTTACCCACTCTCACCACTTTTATTCAACATAGTTTTGGAAGTTTTACCCGCAGCAATCAGAGAAGAAAAATAAGAGGAATCCAAATCGGAAAAGAAGTTAAACTGTCACTCTCTCCACACGACATGATACTCTACATAGAGAATCCAAAAGATGCCACCAGAAAACTAGTAGAGCTAATCAATAAATTTGGTAGAGTAGCAGGGTACAAAACTAATGCACAGAAATCTCTTGCATGCCTATACACTAATGATGAAAAATCTGAAAGAGAAATTAAGGAAACACTCCCATTTACCACTGCAACAAAAAGAATAAAATACCTAGGAATAAACCTACCTAAGGATACAAAAGACCTGTATGCAGAAAACTATAAGACACTGATGAAAGAAATTAAAGATGATACGAAGAGAAGGAGAGATATACTGTGTTCTTGGACTGTATGAGTCAACATTGTGAAAATGACTGTACTACCCAAAGCAATCTACAGATTCAGTGCAATCCCTAACAAACTACCAATGGCATGTTTCACAGAAGTAGAACAGAAAATTGCACAATTTGTATTGAAACACAAAAGATCCCAAATAGCCACAGCAATCTTGAGAAAGAAAAACAGAGCTGGAGGAATCAGGCTCCTGGACTTCAGACTATACTAGAAATCTACAGTAATCAAGACAGTATGGTACTGACAAAAAACAGAAACACATATCAATGGAACAGGGTAGAAAGCCCGGAGATAAACCCACACACATATGGTCACCTGATCTTTGATAAAGGAGGCAAGAATATATGATGGAGAAAAGAGCATCTGCAATAAGTGGTGCTGGGAAAACTGGACAGCTACATGTAAAAGAATGAAATTAGAACACTTCCTAACACCATACACAAAAATAAACTCAAAATGGATTAAAGACCTAAATGTAAGGTCAGACACTAAAATTCTTAGAGGAAAACATAGGAAGAACACTCTGATATAAATTACAGCAAGATCGTTTTTGACCCACCTCCTAGAGAAATGGAAATAAAAACAAAAATAAATGGGACCTAATGAAGCTTAAAAGCTGTTTCACAGCAAAGGAAACCATAAACAAGACCAAAACACAACCCTCAGAATGGGAGAAAATACTTGAAAGTGAAGCAACTGACAAAGGATTAATCTCCAGAATATACAAGCAGCTCATGCAGCTCAATACCAAAAAAACAACCCAATCCAGAAATGGGCAGAAGACCTAAATAGACATTTCTCCAGAGAAGATATACAGATTGCCAACAAACACATGAAAAGATGCTCAACATCACTAATAATTAGAAAAATGCAACTCAAAACTACAATGAGGTATCACCTCACATCGGTCAGAATGGGCATCATCAAAAAATCTACAAACAGTAAATGCTGGAGAGGGTGTGGAGAAAAGGTAACCCTCTTGCACTGTTGGTGGGAAAGTAAATTGATACAGCCACTGTGGAGAACAGTATGGAGGTTCCTTAAAAAACTAAAAATAGGACTACCATATGACCCAGCAGTCCCACTACTGGGCATATACCTTGAGAAAACCATAATTCAGAAAGAGTCATGTACCACAATGTTCACTGCAGCACTATTTATAATAGCCAGGACATGGAAGCAACCTAAGTGTCTATTGACATATGAATGGATAAAGAAGATGTGGCACATATATACAATGGAATATTACTCAGCCATGAAAAGAAACGAAATTATTTGTAGTGAGGTGGATGGACCTAGAGTCTCTCATACAGAGTGAAGTATGTCAGAAAGAGAACAAATACCGTATGCTAACACGTGTATATGGAATCTAAAAAGGAAAAACAAAAGTTCTGAAGAGCCTTGGGGCAAGAGAGGAATAAAGACACAGAGGTAGAGAATGGACTTCAGGACATGGGGAGGGGGAAGTGTAAGCTGGGACGAAGAGTGAGAGTAGCACTGACATATATACAGTACCAAATGTAAAATAAGATAGCTAGTGGGAAGCAACTGCATGGCACAGGGAGATCAGCTTGGTGCTTTGTGACCACCTAGAGGGGTGGGATACGGAGGGTGGGAGGGAGATGCAAGAGGGAGGAGATATGGGGATATATGTATGCATATAGATGATTCACTTTGTTATGCAGCAGAAGCTAACACAACACTAAATCAATCATACTCCATTAAAGATATTAAGAAAAAAGAATGGCATTAGGAATTTTGAACAAGTAGTTGTTGATCTTCCATGTGAGTAGAGTTCTTATAAACTAATTTGTGGATAACATGATGTGCTATTTCCAGTAGGATCTCATTCAGTTACAACTTCTTAAAAAGTAACAACTTTTGGGTGAAAAAATGCAATTTTCACATTTTAAAAATGGAATTAAAATTAGTTCCCTCTAATAGAGAGCTCTCTAGTATAACTAATGTTAAAGAATTTCTAAAATTTCTAGCCTACAAAGTTAACATTCTTGATTTTTATTTATTGTTTTTTTTAAATAAGTGCATGTTTATGGTAAAAATAAAATGAGGATTATGAAATAAAAATGAGCAAAAAATTTATCCCTTTACTTGAACTATTGCACTACTGTAATGGAAAAGTAAGTTGGAACTTGGAGGGCGAAAGTTAACAAACACATTTAAAAGTTAAATGTTTAATATGTACACACTTAAAGCTTAGTTTTTATTTGAATTAAAGCAGTGAGTTAACCTGTATTCATAGTGAAAGTAATACAAGTTTAAGAAATCATTTACCCTTTTTAGAAATTTCACTTTTGTGAAATTCATAAGATTAGATTCTAAACAGTTATTTTGGTTTTTAAATCATGAATCCTGTATTGATTTGTTCATTTATGGGAGGGAAATTCTCACATGGATTTTTCCATTTTTTTTCCATCTGACTTATAGTTCCGTTGTTTATCAAATCTTTCATCTCTGGAGATCATGATGGTAATTTAGATGAACAATGCTATATGCTGTAGTAATGGTGTTTCTTTGAAATTTGTTACTGTGACTTTCCATAAGCCAACAACTTCTGCTTCTCTAAGTGAGATGGAAATACTATTTCCATTGTCCTGGGACTCTTGTTAGGCTGTTTGAACAGGATTCAGTTTGGCACTGCTTTTTGCAGGCTGTTATTTCAGAGTACATTGTGTTTATGCTGGTTTAGTCTACTAATTTTCTACTAAATGAATTCATGGTTAGAACTAAAGTAGTTTACAGTAAGGGTCTGTGGCTAAAAATATCCTTGTGCAACATGGTCTGTATTTCTAATTATTTATCTTGAGAGAAAATAATAAAGTAACATTGAATTCCAAGGTGTATTTGTATTTTTCAGAGCGTGGTGTCGTATGGGAAGAAACTATTATTTTGCTTCCTGATAATGTTCACTATGTCTTTCTTTCGGCTACTATTCCAAATGCCCGGCAGTTTGCTGAATGGATTTGCCACTTACATAAACAGGTATTTTCTTTCCCTTTTTTGATGTTTTCCATATTTAAAATGTTACAAGTTGGCCTTACTATATCCTGTACTTCGTTCCTGGTGCTGCCTAGAATAAAGACATTTTAATGTGAAACTACTTTTTAAATCGAGCTAGCTTATCAAAATCAACTGACTAATTTTTTTATAAGTGTGAATTTTCTGAGTCCCATCTCAAACCCAATACATCAAAATCTCTGGGAGTAGGGTCTTGGGTTTTGAAACCTTTAGCTTTTAAATGTTCCCAAATTGATCATGATGACCTGCCAGGTTTGGAAGCTATCTATTCATACAATGAACCATGAGTACACAGTAGAGAATTTTCTCTAAGACCTCGGTACTGGGAAAAAGCTGGGCATTTTCTGAGAGTGTGATTTGATTGTTTTCATGTGAATGCAGACTTTTTACTGACTGTATTTTCTTTTTGTTTTTCTAGTCTAATTTTAGCAGCATTAAAGGACCTTATAACAAGCTTTTGTTCATGTGTACTAAATTTATTCTTGGTTTTATTTTTCTGCCCTTATTTTTCCTTTATACCAGAATGCTGAAAATTTATTTTTTATCCATTTGTAAGCTCTCTAATGGCATTTTTGTAACATCATGTTGCTTCTGTAGGATAGAAACACAGTGGATCTTCTGGAGGAGTTAGATCAACCTGCTGTTTAGTAAAGCTTTGAAAAGTCTCTGGGCTAGAAAAGTTCTATTTTACCTCAGGGAGCATTCTGTGTCACCATTACTGCTGCTACGGAGAAATTGAAGTCTTCTTTAATTATGGCATCACAGGTCTAGGGTGTGGATCCAAGATCATATGGAAACTCAAATCATGTATTGATATTTATCCCTGATTAGGGAATTAGTAAAATTGAACAGATGGTAGTATAATTTGATGGACCTCATTTTTCCCCATTTTTCTCTTCCTGACTTAAGGGTATTTTTAAAAAAACTTTTTTCTTTTTGAAATGTTGAATTCAAAAATTTGTCTCCTTAAGGTCTTTTAGGTAGGTCATATACATGGTATTATTTTGAAGAAATAAAATATATGGTTAATTACTTTTCTTTGTTTTTACAGCCTTGTCATGTAATTTACACAGATTATCGGCCTACTCCATTACAGCACTACATTTTTCCAGCAGGGGGAGATGGTCTGCACCTTGTGGTTGATGAAAATGTAAGGGAGTAATTATAATTCTTATATCTATAATATCATACTTTGCTGTTTATAGCCATTTTTCTTTAAACTAGAGAAGAATGGCAGAGATTCGTTTTTTTTCTTAAGTAGTTTTGTGGTCCAGAGTTATTGTTGGTTTTTTGTGTATGTATTTTTATTTCAAAAATTATATTTAAGACTCGTATTTTTTAATGCATGAATTAGATTTCCTTCCTTTTCCAGTATTTTTTAAATGCCTTGAGAATAAGGGACTCTGGACATGTTTCAGATATCTTATGTTTTGCTTTTCCCAGTTATATTATTATATTATTTATTATTTGAGGAAGCTTTGTTTTGAGGTATGAAAAAATATTTGCATTATGATTAGATATTAAGTTACACAGAAAAATTTTGTGATTCCAGGGTGACTTCAGAGAAGATAATTTTAATACTGCGATGCAGGTACTTCGAGATGCTGGTGATTTGGCAAAAGGAGATCAGAAGGGGAGAAAAGGAGGAACAAAAGGTAATTTGGAACTTTGTTTTAAGAGAATTTTACATGTAAATTGTATTTTCAGATTACATTTTTTGGGGTTTTTTTTACTTTTTTCCCCTCGGGGGCTGTATAAAGATCTAGATAGTGTATGATAAAATTGGGTGAATAAAGTTTTAATCTCTTTTTCCTCTATGACATTTACTGAGATATAGTTCATATACAATTCACCCATTAAAGTATACAATTCAACAGTTATTAGTACATTCACAGAATTATGCAGCTGTCCCCACAGTTTTTTTATTGAGATACAATTCACATATCATAGAAGTCACCATTTTTAAGAAGGGTACAATTAAGTGGATTTTAGTATATTCACAAAATTGTGCAACTGCTGTCTAATTCTAGAACATTTTCATTAACTCAGTAAGAAACCCCATACCCATTAGCAGTCATTCTTCATTTACTCCCAACCTCTTCCCCACCACCCCTCAGCCTTAGGCAATCACTAATCTACTTTCTGTTTCTATTTTCCTTTTCTAGACATTTCATATAAATGGAATCATGATATATGTGGTGTTTTGCAACTTAGCTTGTTTTCAAGATTCATCCATGTTATAGCATATGTCAGTACTTCATTCTTTTTTATAGTCAAATAACATTCCATTGTATGATTTTACCACATTTTATTTATTCATTCTTCAGTTGATGAACAGTTAGGTTGTTTTCAACTTTTTGATTGTTGTGACTAATGCTGCTGTAAACATTTGTGTACTACAAGTTTTTGTGTGAACGTGTTTTCTTTTCTCATGAGAATATACCTAGTGCAATTGCTGAGTCATATGATAATTCTATGTTTAACCTTTTCAGTAACTGCCAAGTTATTTTCCAAAGTGTCTGCCCCATTATACATTGTCATCAGGAGGATATGAGGTATCCATTTCTTCCACATCCTTGCCAGTACTTTAATGTAGCCTGTCTATTTGATTATGGTCATCCTAGTATGTATGAAGTCATATCTCAGTGTGGTTTTTATTTACATTTCTCTGTTGGCTAATGAAGATCCTGTACTTACTGGCCATTTGTTTATCTTTGGAGAAATATCTATTCAAATCCTTGGCCCATTCAAAAATTACATTGTATTTTTGTTGTTGAGTTGTAAGGATCCTTTTATACTCTAGATACTAGACCTTTATTAGATATCTGATTTGTAAATATTTTTTTCCATTCTGTGAGTTAGGGTTATCTTTATTGTTGGTGTCTGTTGAAGTACAAAAGTTTTAAATTTTGGTGAAATCCAGTTTATCAGGTTTTTTTTTTTCTTCTGTGGCTTATGCTTTTGGTATCATATCTAAGAGTGCTTTGCCTAACCCAACATCATGAAGGTTTACTCCTATATATTTTTTAAGAGTTTTGTAGTTTTAGATTTTACATTTAAGTCTTTAATCCATTTTGAGTTAATTTTTGGATATGGTTTCTGTACCTTTTTTGCAGGACCATCAAATGTGTTCAAGATTGTGAAGATGATTATGGAAAGAAACTTTCAACCTGTAATTATTTTCAGTTTTAGTAAGAAAGATTGTGAAGCCTACGCACTTCAAATGACCAAATTAGATTTCAACACAGGTACTATATAATTTCAGTATAGTTTTAATGTTACATGAGAATTAGTGTAAATGTAAGACATTTTTGTGTATTGCTAGAATTTGCAGTTCACCTTACAGTTACAGCAGTAGTTACATCACATTTGTAAAAGCTTTAAGGCCCTCAATTTATCATTTCTTTTCCTTTCTTCTGTCTTCTTTTATTGGAAGGTAAGTATAATACATTGTTCTATATAAAACCCAAAGACCCCTAGTAAGAAATATTAGGCTCATACCTTCTTATACTTCATTGCCATAGCTCTTTGGTTATTGTGGTTTTCTGTCTGATAACTTAAGGTTAGTCTCTTGGTCAGACTACCTTCTGTTATGTTTCATTCTTCTAGAAATCCAAACTGGGAAGACCTGCCCCTGTACCTAACTGTGGTATAATTTTTGAATAAAGTAAAATAACTTCTAGCAAATGAATATATTATTCTCATTTATTAACTGTAAATGTAACCATTTAAAAGTCACACAGCTAGATAGTAGCATAGCCTAGGCAAAAATTGCAGCATGCCAAATACCAACCCAGTTGTCATTCATTTCACCCTTTTACATATCTGATCCTGTGCAGTGAGAAGTAAATAATATCTTCAGTCATGCAGAATCAAATTTCAGTTGTCTTGTTTTCTTTATCAAGGCACAGAACTAATCCCATGATTTTAAAGCTAATTTTTACTTTTCCATGGGTAAAAAATAACAAATGACAGATAACCCATATACCCTCCTAAAGCCAATAATATATATATTTTTTTGACTGAGTGAATTGCTCTACTTAGAAATGTTTTCTTATAACTACCAGTGCTGTATGTGCTTGATGTTGCAGGGTTATATATTGATAAAGTCAACAAATATTTATTGACAAATAGTCACTTTATAAGAAGGCAGTGTAATGGTTAAGAGCATAGGCTTTGGAATTGCTGACATAACAGTTAATACCAATGCCCATTATTTGCTCAATGCCTTTCCTTAATAGTGAGTAATAATAATCCCTGTGTCCTATAATTTTTTGACTTAAATATTGCATGTAGATACCTAGCGTAGCTACTGTTACTGCTTTTATAAGATAGTACTTTTTACTCGTGGACTAACTCTGCTAGATCTGTTTTGAAAGGCAATGAATTTTATTAAATAATTATGTAGAAAATTTGATCTACTTTACCTTCTGCCTATCTAAAATCATGAGTCTTTACTTTTACTCTTTATAGACTTTTTCTTTGCAGTGTGTGAAATTTGTTATCACTGACTCATTTAGATACTTATATACCCTTGGGTTTTCTCTCTTAGATGAAGAAAAGAAGATGGTTGAAGAAGTATTCAGTAACGCAATTGACTGCTTGTCAGATGAAGATAAAAAGCTCCCTCAGGTGTGTTTTATGTCATTAAGTAGACTGTGGCTATTAGCAGATAGTGTATATTCACTTTGTATTTCCTGGATTTGTTACTATATTATATATTTCACTGTTTGCACACTGCAGTAAATATGTTGCATTGTGCACTGAAATGATACCTTGATTCTTATTTTGAACTTCTAAGAAGGTGACAAAAGGAAACATTTGCTGCCTTGAAGAAACTTTTCTCTGAAAGCTAGCATGATCTGGAAATTACTGCTTCTGTTCCTAATACTACAAAATTTTTAATGCTAATTTGAAGTCAGTGAATTCTTAATTCATAAGGCTACCAAACAAAACAATAGAGCAAACCTAAGTTTAATGAGAAATTTGATTTCTACTTTGCTTTAATTAATTAAAGTGGTTTTTTCTTTTGACTATTAGAATTGCCTTAGGAGTTCTAAAATATACTGATGTCTTGTTGCCACTCCAGAGATTCTGATTTAATTGTCTGGTGTGTGTCCTGATCATTAGAATGTTTCAGAAACTCCCCTGGTTGTTCTAATGTGCATCCGAAACTGAGAACTAATGCTTTAGCCCAACCTAATACTATATGATAGTTTTATTTTGTGAAAAGAAAAATTGGAAGGTCATACTCTGTTTACAGATGTTTGCTTTGATTTGTGTGGGATTTATGATAAGACTGCAATTGCATGTTTCTTGGTATTTAAAATGGTATTTAATTTATGAAATCTTACTGTAATTTTTCTTTCCAGCTGAATTATTAGTATCTAAGGGCTGAGCCATGTCTTTATACATACTTGTTACCCTAGCACACTTCTAATAGTAAAATTTAATGGTATTTAATAGTGTTAATGGGAATGAACTCTTCAGTAATTCATTTGTTTTTAGATAAAGTACATATTTATATTAAATATGCTTTATAGTTATTTATTTTCTTTTGGTTTGAGTTGGCTAGTATTTTTTTTTTTTAATTTATTTATTTTCGCTGCATTGGGTCTTCGTTGCTGTGCACAGGCCTTCTCTAGTTGTGCCGATCGGGGGCTACTCTTCATTGTGGTGCACGGGCTTCTCACTGCGGTGGCCTCTCTCGTTGTGGAGCATGAGCTCTAAGCACGCGGGCTCAGTAGTTGTGGCTCACAGGCTTTAGAGCACAGGCTCAGTAACTGTGGCTCATGGGCCCAGTTGCTCCGTGGCGTGTGGGATCTTCCTGCACCAGGGCTCGAACCCGTGTCCCCTGCATTGGCAGCCGGATTCTTAACTACTGTGCCACCAGGGAACTCCTGGCTGGTATTTTTTAAGTTTATTTCATGCAGATGCAAACTTTGCTGTCATAACCTTTAATTTTTTTAGAGGAGATGAAGTAATGCTGGAAAATTTGAATGAGGAAGCAAAACATTTATCAAGTTTATTTAAACATGCCTTTCATATTAAAGCTAGGACAGAATTTTATTGTGTTTTAAGTTTAATTGTGGGAATATGGGTTTGGTTTCTAGTTTTTCTGGAAAAGTTATATAAAATTTCTTTAAACAGCATTCTTTCTTGATTACTGACTTTTCTTAATTTTGTTAGTTTCACATTTTAAAAGTTCTTTTCCTCACATCTTTTTAAAAATAAAATTGAATCCAATCGTAGGTTGAACATGTACTTCCTCTCTTGAAGAGGGGCATTGGTATTCACCATGGTGGTTTACTTCCTATTTTGAAAGAAACTATAGAAATTCTCTTTTCTGAAGGATTGATAAAGGTATGATTTTATTTTATTTATTATGCCCTAAAATTGTGTTATGTGAGCAGTTTGAAAGTTATCAAGAACACTGTTTTTAGGCAACTTTTTTATTGTTATTTAAGTAAGTCGAACGGAATGGCTTAGGTAATGAGCTTATTTTTGTATACAGTGTTATACTTCATAAATTTTGACTATAGGTAAAAGTCATTTGTTTCTTTTCCTAGTCTTAAAGTAAGAAATGGTATCATTACTGAATACAGTGTAGAATTTTCCAGAAGGTGCTGTTTAATTTTCAGACCTGAAGTTGATACTGTAAGTGGACTCCATTCTGTATACAGATTAAAAGGACTAGTTTAGAAAAGACAGGGAGAATTGCTGTTTAGACTTATGAAAGAGTTTTTAGGATGTTCTCATTTAAACCAAAGAGAGTCTAATTTAATTTTTAATATTATGTTGATGTCTGTACCCGGTAATGGGATGTTGAAAATGGGAAACAACTCCAAAATATAGTTGTAAGCCTTTATATGACTCATAAATTATTTTATGTTTAAAAATCAGATTAGAGATTTGTCATGAGAACTTCAGCACTAACTAGGATATTTAAAAGAAATTTACTCACCCTAAAGACCATACTTGAGGTATTTTAGATAAAGAATTGGTCACTATTTGTACCTGGGTCCTGGTAAGGCCCTGTTGATGTCCTCATATAGATTGCATGTTTTGTTGAGACCCATTTTAAAGAATCTTTTAAGTGATACTTGTGGATTGTAGAATTCAAATAGAATAACTGTACATAAAGTGAAAAATTAAAGACCACCATTGCCCTTTACTTCCTAGAAATATCCACTAGGATACATACAAATAACATTTGATTTAATTTGTAAACAAAAGTGATTATATTACCCACGTTATTCAATTTCGTCATATGCATTGCTATTCATTCTTTTTAACAGATGAATAGCATTCTGTTAAGTTGATGAAATAAAGTGTTTTTATATTGTTGCCTATTGGTGAAAATTTAGATTATTTAACAGTACTTCAGTGACTTAACTTGTACACATACCTTTGTGTGCTCTTTGGTAAAGTCTTAGATGTGAACATAAAGTGCCACTGATTTTGATCTCCCCTCAGAGATTTTAAAGGTGTCTCTAAAACCACTACATCATCAATGAAGAAACCAGGAAATGAGACTGTGTTTAGAAAAATATTCTCCAGCCTAATAATGCTTAGTCCATTAGACCAGTAGTAGTCTCTCCAAGTTACCACCACTGGAGTTACAGAAAGAAGGACTGTTTTCCCTGAATTAAAAAATTTCTGGGCTCCAAAGGACATTAAATATTACAATATAAATTTAATATACATAATTATATGTAAATTTAATAATTTTGTATATAAAATACTGAAATACACCTGGGATAGCGTGTCTTATTTTTGTACAATTTCATTAACTAATTTTTTAAATTAATGATTTATTTATACTTGAGTAATTTATTAACGAAACTAGTTTTTCAGTTTAAAATATGTGTTTAATTGTATATTTATTCATTTAGGCCTTATTTGCCACTGAGACTTTTGCTATGGGGATTAACATGCCAGCTAGAACTGTTTTATTTACAAATGCCCGAAAATTTGATGGGAAGGATTTCCGATGGGTAAGTAAAATAATTCATATATTGAAATAACTTTTAGCTTCAGTTGTTTTACCTAAGATGATTTTGGCTCATGTAGTCTTTGAGATTTTCAGTTCTAAGTACTTTAAAACTTGTACCTGAACTAATATGAGTAGTTCATCAAAGTTAAATTTCAGATCCTTTATATTTCTGTCCTTTAGCCAAAACCAAAAACTAGGTGAAAGAGTTTAGTGATGAGGGATAAGTGTGCAAATGAGTCATGAATGCTTTAATGCATTTAAAATATGTCTAGAATTTTTATTTCTTCAAATTTTAAGTTATTTAAAGCACCTCTACTATAGTGGCTACAGTTGTAGCTCACTGTTTTACTCTTTAGGTTTAAAATAGAGATTTTTTTTTTTAACAGGTTTGCACATATGTCTTTCCTAAGGCAAAAGTTGGGATCATGAGTGAAATGGTGAATTGGAGTAAAAATAAATCCTTAATCCAGAAGAAGTAATTGCTTCTTACCAAACTTAAACTATGGGCCTAGAGCTATGGTAGATACTGAGGATGCTAAATTTAAAACAAAACCAAACTAATCCCTACTGTGAAGAGACTTAGTGCAGGTGGAAGTTTATTTTATGGGCTCTGAGAAGTATGTATAGGAAGGATAGAGCACAAGAAAAGAAGTCACTTGTATATAAGTGGTCATGGAGGCATCATAGAGAAGGCCTCTATGTTTTGAGAAGGCCTCAAAGTTTTGAGAAGGCCTCAAAAACTTTCTGTAACTTGTGACTTTTTTAAGTCAAAAGAAGACTATTTCATGTAGAATATAATTTTTAATTGCAAAGTGGATAAAGTCTTCCATATGTTTTATATTTTAAGTTAATGTAAATTTTAAAATTCTTCATCATCAGTTTAAAATTACTTAATTCTTTGAATAAAACTGATGCTACAAGAAAATAAATAAATAAGTTTTTCGTGACTTTACATGCTCCTTGGCATCCAGTGGACCCCAGGGAAGGGTATATAGTAAAGTGGGTAATTGAATTTAAGAAAACAACCATTTCTTGATGATTCAAGATCCTAATTATGAAATATAAAAATCATAATGTGTCAAAATGTAACAATGCCCTTGAGTGCTGTTGAGATTTTATTGGACTGCCTTTTTGAAATGTTCTTTTCTGATCTTTAAGGTTGGTCCCAGGTCGTTAGGTCTGTTTTTGATGCTATCAGTAATATGCCTTCTAGTAGCACAGTGGTTTGTAACTCTTCTTGAGTCAAACATTTTTTGAGAGTCCGAACATGCTGGACCCTTCCAACAGGAGAAAAGTACACATGTACTTACAGATAAAACTTTGCCCAGTGTTCAGGTGGTTCAGTTTTACCCTGAAAGACTATGCATGGGAGACTTACTAACCTTTCTCCCTTAGGTGGTTCTTAGTGATGAATGGACTCTTCTGAATGCCAAGGACATACAGTGAGAAAATAGAAATTGTGCTTTTTGTATGTGTTGATTTTTATATTAATCTCATTTGGAAATTAAGAAAATTTGTTATGATCAAGACAGAATTGGTATTTAATAGAGTTTGGGTCATTGTTTGCTTTCTTAAACTTTCCTGTTTTCCAGAATATCTAGTTCAAAGATATTTTTTATGCCAGTGAATTAGCCAGTATTTCTCTATAGCTATTTGATCATTTTGGAGCTAAAATTTAGTTTTGCAACATTATTCTTAAGTGTTTTGCATTTTTGTCTTTTTGCTTAAACTTTCCTAAAAGTTCATGTTTTTAATCTTGTTTCCTGTCTTGGAATGTGGAGCTTGTGCTTGTGAACTTTATGATAAGAATAATTTAAGAATATGTTTTTCACCAGGTTTTCTCCTAAACTTTGCATTTTTAATTATGTTCATTCAGATTTCCTCTGGTGAATACATTCAGATGTCTGGTCGTGCTGGAAGGAGGGGAATGGATGACAGAGGAATTGTAATTCTTATGGTAGATGAAAAGATGAGCCCAACAATTGGAAAACAGCTACTTAAGGTAACAAGTTAAGCTTCTGTGCCTTCACCAGGAATTTGAGAAACATACTTCAGGACCACATTGAAATTAATTGTGTCAGTTCAAATACCTCTCTGAGTAGATGAGTTAATTTACTAAACTATCTGGGCTTAGGAAGGTGGAAGAGGGTAACTGCTCAAATTGCTGATACTTTGTACCCTACTTTCTGTTCTAATAGGAAAAGAGCAAGTCGTTCAGTGGAGGGGATGGAGATCTGCAGAGGGCAGAAATGTTTACTTTGCCCTCCAAATTTGAGATACCTCTATATCTGCCCACTCCACTGCACAAATCGCTTCTCACCTATCAGCGCAGGAAGTAGGGCAGATATTATCAGTATTGTGCACAGTTATCTTCCTATACCTTTGCAAGCTCAGATAGCTTAATGAATTAATTCTACAATCTACCATTCTAATTCATCCTGTTGAGAGATTATAATATCCCAATAATAAATTTATAAGCTTTATTTCAAATTAACCTGTTTATTTTGCTTGCTTAATATTTGTGTTTTGGATTGTCTAAGATTTTTGTTTTATTTTGAAGAGCTTCTCAAAGAACTTTGACCTACCTGATTGCTTTCCTTCTCCTTCTCCATGTATTGATAGTAAGGAATTATTAAGCATATCCATAGAGAACACTATCAATAAGATAGGAAGCTTAACATGAATTAAAATATAAAATTAACTGCCAGCTGTTAGCTACTTAAAATAATCTTCAAAACATGTTAAGACATACATAGGTCAATATCTCTGAAATATACTGTGTTCAACTTCTAAGACTTAGGAACTGCATGGAGAATTTGAGATATGGTTGTAGGAAGCCTGGTAAGCTGAAGCAAAAATAGGTAAAGTTCTTTTTTCTTTTTTTTATTTTAAATGTTTTTATATGAGTAAAGACAAAGCTTATCTGTACATATTCATAGTGATCATATGGTGTCTTATTTTCAGTTTTAAAGATTAACACTTGGAAACCCATCTTTAAGTGTCCATATAACTTTAGTTCTTTCTTTTAGGGAAATGGTCAAGACTGAAAATTTGTGTTAGTCTTTAAATTTTGTCGCATATAATAAACACTATTTTTCTTACCTCGTACTCTGTGTATGGAAATAATCGAGTCAGGAGGTAATATTTTAATGGCAGCATCTGGTTCCTTTAGTACAGATGTTTTCATTCCATTTACTTGACATCTCTAGATTTGTTACCCTGTAAGTGTAAATTTCTGTTGTCTTTCATTTCATTTAATAAAAGGGTTTTTAAATTTTATTGTGCAAAGAACATTTAAGATGAGATCTACCCTCTTAATAAATTATTAGTGTAAAATATGTTGTTGACTGTTGTATAGCAAATCTCTATTTATCTCACTTGACTGAAACTTGATGCCCTTTAATTAGTAACTTCCCAATTATTCCTCCTCTCAGTCTCTGACAACTACCATTCTACTCTTTAAATCCATGAATTTGACTGTTTTAGATACCTCATATAAGAGGAATTATGCAGGATTTGTCTTTCTGTGACTGGCTTGTTTCATTTAGCATAATATCCTCAAAGTTCATCCATGTTACATATTGCAGAATTTTCTTCTTTAAGAGTAAATAGTATTCTCTGTAGTTACAGTCCTCCCTTGGTATTCTTAGGGGATTGGTTCCAGAACCCCCATGTATACTAAAATACCAAAATGAGAGGATGCTCGTGTCTCTTACATAAACAGCACAGTACTTGCTTATAACCTGTGCACATCTTTCGTATAGTTTAAATCATCTCTAGATTACTTGTAGTATGGAATACAATGTAAACACTATTTAAATAGCCGTAAATACAGTGTATATAGTTGCCTGTGCTGCATGACACATTCAAGTTTTGCTTTTTGGAACTTTCTGCAATTTTTTTTTCCCAAGTATTTTGCGAGCCACAGTTCATTGAATCCTCAGATAGGGAACCCGAAGACACTGGGGAACAGCTGTATAGCCATATTTTTTAGCATCAAATTGGGATACTGTAATACTGAAAGAAGAGACTATTAATAATTATATCAATATATCAGGTATAAGTTGGGGTTGTCCTGGGGTCACTTGGATACAATGTTAAAATGCTATGTTGAGTTTAAGGTGATGGAGAATTCAGATAGGTGTATTCTACAGCAGTTTGAATATAGAAGCAGAGCTTGAGGTTGGAAATAAACATTTGCAATATTGAAGCCCCACATTTCTTAAAGGAGGTCATAGTAGAAAAGAAAAATAATAGAATAGTAAAAAGTTGGTCTGTTTGCAAAATTATGAAGTAGCTGAAGTTGTCTTTCATTCCTCTCTTCCCCAAGAATGTGATTTTCATAGTAACCCCACATCTCCCTTTGGCCCTATTTTCAAGGAAAGTGGATAAAAAATAAGGTTTTAGGGACTTACTAACTAACCCCCTAGGGTAAATGGCTCTTGATTTTTCAGGAGTTAAGGAATACCACCATTTGAGACTGTTTGAAAGTTCTGCTCCTTCTCCTCATAAAATCATATATTCATACATTTATAATTCTGAATGCAATAAGGCTGGCTTATGAACCTCAATTTAAAAGCCTCTGAATACCCTAACAGTATTTGTGTTGTTTGCTATGCCATTTAAAGATTTGCATGTTTTGTGACACTTCTAAATATTTCAGCATGTATCTCCCAAGAATTTGGTCATTCTCATTTGGGCACTACATAACAATTTTCAATCTTAGGAAGTATTTGCATTTAGAAAAAAGTATTCCTGGGCTTCCCTGGTAATGCAGTGGTTAAGAATCCGCCTGCCAGTGCAGGGTACACAGGTTTGAGCCCTGTTCCGGGAAGATCCCACATGCCGTGGTGCAACTAAGCCCGTGCGCCACAACTACTGAGCCTGCGCTCTAGAGCCCGCGAGCCACAACTGCTGAAGCCCGTGCGCCTGCAACCCATGCTCCTCAACAAGAGAAGTCACCGCACTGAGAAGCCTGCTCACCACAACGAAGAGTAGCCCCGATCCCCGCAACTAGAGAAAGCCCACAAGCAGCAAGGAAGACCCAACGCAGCCAAAAAATATATATTAAAAAAAAAAAAGGAAAGAAGGAGGGAGGGAGGGAGGGAGAGAGAAGAAAAGAAAAGAAAAGAGAAAGTATTCCTGAAGAAACATTGTAAGAAAAGTTTAGATCTCAAGGAAGTATTTTGGACATAAACCTTGTTGCAAATTAAGGTCACACTATTGTAACTAGCCCTTCTTTGGTAACAACCACAATTAGGAGAAAGAGGAATTACCAAAGTGTTGACAAAGACTGGTCTGTAAATTTTGGGGAAACATTTAGGCAGTTTTATGTCATTTCAGGAAGCTGAGAGTTTCAAAATAATTTTTTCTGAATGTCATTCTGAAATAAATTTAGTGTGCTCTATTAGCATAGGCCAGGTTATACTGCAGTAACAAACCTAAATCCAGTAACTTAAAGGTTTGTTTCTCTTTACTTGTTCATTGCACGTTTACAAAAGAGACTATGCTTATTATTGTTTAGGGATTCAAGCTGATAGAGAAACCACCATCTTGAACATTAGCAGTCACTGTGCCAGCAGGGGAAATGTAGCTTTTCACACCAGCAGTTAAATGTTTGACCAAGAAGTGATAACATCACTGAAACTTATTTGCCCTCCCCACTGAGGGCAAAATGTGTAATCCTGTCAAGTACCTAGAAGGCAGAGAGCTAAACATACTTGGCCAACAGTATTTTAACTGCTACTGTCCTAGTTGGTGTTTTTTTTCCCCCCTTCACTTTCCCAAAGATCAACTGTTTTATCACTTTGTATTGGTCATTTAAAGGAAAGAACTTAATACATTTCTGTAGTATTCCTTAGCGAAGACTAAACTGTTAAGCAGTTCAGGAGGTTAAAAATATTGTTATGAATTTATTTTTAAAATCTACAACATTGACATGTTTTTTTCTCTCAGGGCTCAGCTGATCCACTAAATAGTGCTTTCCATTTGACCTACAACATGGTTTTGAACTTACTACGAGTAGAAGAAATAAATCCTGAGTACATGTTGGAAAAATCCTTCTACCAGTTTCAGCATTATAGAGCAATTCCAGGAGTAGTAGAGAGTAAGTATAAAATTACCATAGCAGCCTCATTTAGCTAGGGTAGACCAAATAGCAAAATTACGGTGTCATTGACTGCTTTAGCCATTGGTTTTTTTCTGCTAAGCCAAATCATTGTAACCAACTAGAACATTTTAAAATAAAAGAAAACAATATCAGGACATAATTCTATGGTTAATTCAAATTTAATATAATTTACTGTTATAGACATATCACATGATAATTCATATTCATGAATAATGATATTCAAAATTAATATAATGCTTTCTAAAGTCAAAAAAGTAAGTGTTCTATTGTAACTATGTTCAAGTAGAATTGTGTGTTGATCCTTATTCTAGAAGATCGTGGCTAATTATCATATAGAACTGATTAAAATCTAAAACAGAAGCAAAGATTTAAAATTCTGGTTTGGGTAAATCTTATAAAAACAATGCATAGTTGTAAAGAAAAAAAAAAAAAACCAAATTTTGCAAAAGATACAAAGGAAATTTAAGACCCTTTGTAATCTCACACAGACAGCCACACAACCACTGCTAACACTTCATGGTTCTTCCATCATTTTTATTTTTCATACATATTTTTCATATTTTTTTCAAAGTCGGGATTAACAATGTTTTGCTAATAACAACGATGTTATTATAATTGATATCATTTGTTAAACATTTATCATATGGCTAACCTTGTGTTAAATGCTTTACATTAACTCACTGATTCTGGCTTTTTTTAATTTAATTTCAATTATTCTTTGAAAGTATGGTTTTTAATAACTGCATAATACTTTCATTTTATGAATGTACTATGATTTATTTAACAATAAAGGCAAATTTGAGATATCTTTCTATCGTGGATAGGATACTACCACTCAATTTTATGCACCTGAAAGTAAATGAAGTATAATAATATACCTTAAAAAAATGAAAAGGCTTGGAACATCCAAGTAAGTTAAATTCTCATTTTTTTTACCCTTACCTGGATGACATCATAATTATTTCCTCTTAATTTCTTTGGTCTTAATTAAGAGATTTTCTTCATTACAAAATATAGAGCTGGAAGAAGCTTTGGCATCATTTTACAGATGTAAAAAAATAAGGCATAAGAGAAGTTAAGTCTGTATATAAGGTTACACATTTGATTGATGGCAGGTTTGACTTGGACTACAGTTCCTAACTAACCCATGCTGTTTTTATTAAAGTGTGGGTCATCCCTTTTAAATATGACAAGAATAGATGTAGTAACTTCTCTGGCTGAAAAAAAGACAACGATGAAAAAAATTCTTGGGCTTCAGTGGCTCAGTGGTTGAGAGTCCGCCTGCCGATGCAGGGGACTCGGGTTCATGCCCCGGTCTGGGAAGATCCCACATGCCACGGAGCGGCTGGGCCCGTGAGCCATGGCCGCTGAGCCTGCGCGTCCAGAGTCTGTGCTCCGCAACGGGAGAGGCCACAACAGTGAGAGGCCCGCGTACGGCAAAAAAAAAAAAAAAAAAAAAAAATTCTTGAGCTGGCTGATATTAAGACTTACCTTTGGGCTTCCCTGGTGGCACAGTGGATAACAATCTGCCTGCCAATGCAGGGGACACAGGTTCGATACCTGGTCTGGGAAGATCACACATGCCATGGAGCAACTAAGCCCGTGTGCCACAACTACTGAGCCTGCACTCTAGAGCCCATGAGCCACAACTACTGAAGCCCGCGTGCCTTGAGCCCATGCTCCGCAACAAGAGAAGCCACCGCAATGAGAAGCCCGTGCACCGCAACAAAGAGTAGCCCCCGCTCGCCGCAACTGGAGAAAGCCTGTGCACAGCAACAAAGACCCAACACAGACTTAGATAGATAGATAGATAGATAGATAGATAGATAGATAGATAGATAGATTAGATAGATAGGTAAATTTATATATAAAAAAAGATGTCAGATTTTTGATTTTTTTTTTTTTTTGTAGTACACGGGGCTCTCCCTGTTGTGGCCTCTCCCGTTGCGGAGGAGCACAGGCTCCGGACGCGCAGGCTCAGCGGCCATGGCTCACGGGCCCAGCTGCTCTGCGGCATGTGGGATCTTCCCAGACCGGGGCACGAACCCGTGTCCCCTGCGTCAGCAGGCGGACTCTCAACCACTGCACCACCAGGGAAGCCCATGAGTCAGATTTTTTAAAAATATTACTTTTTAAAACATTGAAGTATAGTTGATTTACAGTATTGTGTTGGTTTCAGGTGTACGGCAAAGTGATTTGGTTATACACATATATATGTATATATGTTCCGTTTTTAAAATTCTTTTCCATTATAGTTTATTATAAAATATTGAATCTAGTTCTCTATGCTGTACAGTAAAACCCTGTTTATCTAATTTATATATGGTAGTGTGTCTTTGTTAATCCCATACTCCCAATTTATCCCTCCCCCACCCTTCCCCTTTGGTAAAGTAAGTTACTTTTTAAACTTCACTTTCTATTATTCTTTTGTAATTCCATAGAAAATATCCCAGATACAGCAGGGGGTAGAGGGAGAATTCTCCAAGTATTTTCCCATTTATTTAAAGCCCTTCGGACTTTTAGCTGGGCTCAGATCATTCAATATGACTTTGAACAAGACTGCTACCCACACTGTGAGCTTAAACATTGCCACCAGGACTTCCCTGGTAGTCCAGTGGTTAAGACTTCACCTTTCAGGGTAGGAGGTGCGGGTTCACTCCCTGGTCAGGGAGCTGAGATCCCACATGCTAAGATCCCACATGCCTCAGGTTCAAAAACTCCAAAACATAAAACAGAAGCAGTATTGTAACAAATTCAATAAAGACCTTAAAAATGGTTCACATAAAAAAAAATCTTAAAAAAAAAAAATTGGGGGCTTCCCTGGTGGCGCAGTGGTTGAGAGTCCGCCTGCTGATGCAGGGGACGCGGGTTCGTACCCCGGTCCGGGAGGATCCCACATGCCACGGAGCGGCTGGGCCCGTGAGCCATGGCCGCTGAGCCTGCGCGTCCGGAGCCTGTGCTCCGCAACGGGAGAGGCAAGCCCCAACTGTTGTTGCTGTTGTTTTCAGTGTGGTTCTAACTGATTTATGTTTTAAAAGGATTGTTAACATAACCTCCTACCCCCTGTGTTGCTACCACATACTTGAATCTTCTTGCAATTGAATTATCCTTGCCTTTCCCTTAGCTCTCTTTTTAAAGGGGCGAGACCTGTTTTGCTAATATTTTGGAACCAACAAAAAGACTAAATATCAAAAGTATCTTTAGTGGAAGGAGTAGGAATTTAAGTGATGAAAGTGATAATTGTGGGGTAGTTGCAACACCTTTAGTAGTTTGCAGGGCTGAGCTGTGTGACCAAAGAGCACGTAGTGTAAGAGGAGATGGGTAGAGGTGATAGGGGCTATCCTCTGTGCTTTTAAATTGCAGAATACATCTTGAATGAAATTTATTTCCATTTCACTTATTACTTGGAAGAGTATGATTCCTTTTGCTATTGATAAATAGAATCTTTTCAAGAGACCTGGTGTTATTTTTACCACCTTAAGTATACCAAAATTAAAATGCAGACTGTTATCTTTGGAAGTACAGAATTAATCTTTATTTTACAAATACACTGCTTTAATTTTTACAACAAACTTAAATGGCTGTCGTACATGAGATGTTTTTCACTTTGATTTACTGAATCCACAGTAGATTTTCCAGTGAGTCATAGAGTAAAAATTCTTGGGGCTTCCCTGGTGGCACAGTGGTTAAGAATCCGCCTTCCAGTGCAGGGGACGCGGGTTCAAGCCCCGGTCCGGAAATATCCCACATGCCGTGGAGCACCTAAGCCCATGTGCCACAACTCTGAGCCCATGTGCCACAACTTCTGAGCCCACGTTCCACAACTTCTGAGCCCATGTGCCACAACTACTGAAGCCCGTGCACCTAGAGCCCATGCTCTGCAACAAGAAGCCTGCACACCGTAACGAAGAGTAGTTCCCGTTCGCCGTAACTAGAGAAAGCCCACACGCAGAAATGAAAACCCAACACAGCCAAAAATAAATAAATAAATTTACGAAAGCAAACAAAAAACAGTATTTCCCTCATGGGGTTGTGAGAATCAACAACAACAAAAAGTGTTTTTTAAAAAAATACAAAACAAACAGTAAAAATTCTAGGATTTCTGGCTTCCCTGGTGGTGCAGTGGTTAAGAATCTGCCTGCCAACGCAGGGGCACGGGTTCGAGCCCTGGTCTGGGAAGATCCCACATGCTGCAGAGCAACTAAGCCCGTGTGGAGCAACTAAGCCTGTGTGCCACAACTACTGAGCCTGCGCTCTAGAGCCCATGCACCACAACAAGAGAAGCCACCTCAATAAGAAGCCCACGCACCTCAATGAAGAGTAGCCCCCGCTTGTCACAACTAATGAAACCCTACGCACAGCAACGAAGACCCAATGCATCCAAAAATTAATTAATTATTTATTTTTTTTAATTCTAGGATTTCACTGTTCCTTTACTGGAAAGAAAAATGCAGATTTAATTTTAATCCTTTAGTTTCATTAATAGATAATGCCATGGTTAATAGCAGGAGCTGTGGAGTTAGACATGGGTTTGAATACAGACTACTTCAGCCTTAGTTTGCTCTTTTATGCAATTGGAATAATATCTAGTTCATCCAAATCATGAAAATTAAATGAGATCATTTATGTTAAATTCTCAGTAAGTGCTTGTTTTAATTAATGATAGTAATGCCATACATCAGTAAAGCCATTTAAACTTTAGCCTTTTGTAAAATTTGCTCAGTACTGGGAGTAGCAGTCCATTTCCCCATCATTCACAGGTCTGTATCTACTGCACGTTTTATATGATACAAATATAATTTTGGAACCCCATTGCCCCTCTCCCTCAAAAGGGGGAAGTTGATTGCAGACTGTCTTAAGAGTTTATGGGCATATCTCACATGCTGTTTCCTAAGATACTGAGGCTTTCTAATGGCGGTACACTGCAGGAAAACCAGCTTATTATACTGAGGTTCCTCTACTTTTTGATTGGTGTGCAAGATATACTTTCCTTAATTTGGGAAAAAGCGGGCTGCACCTAAACTAACTTCCTGGAGTGGTATATATCTGTATTTAGAGTCCTAGATATAAAACACATGTGATTTCTTACTAGATACAAAACACATGTGATTTCTTAAACTGTCTCTCAAACTTTTGATTCATTAGTTAAGTGGTCTGAGAACAGAAATGATTTGGAGTGGAGGATGGGGGCAGTATTTAAGCATCAGGCAGAGTCTTTGTGTATCATCTCTCCATAAACAACTCCTGTCAGTGCTTATTTAGTATTCCACTGATACCTGCAGTGTTACTTTGTAACTTTTGGTAAGGCAGCAAGATTAGCATTTCAGTGTATATTTTTCCTTTTCATATAACCTCTTATTGACTTTAGTCTGCCACATTTTTTAAATCATATCTTCTTCTGATAATGCTTACTCTTATAACGTGTTAAGAATAGCCTTCTATTCTCAAATGAAAGGAATACAGTTCATGTAAAAAGTAATGCAGTTCATTTAAAAATAACCAGGATAATGCAATATGCCTAAGAGAGTACAAAAGACCAGAAGTTAGAGGTAAAAACAAAAAGCAAAGAAAAGATAAAAAATTCCAAAGAACATATCTCAATACTTCAGCAGACTTTTCGGCAGATCTGACTCTGGTGTCACTAAAAATAAGCAATTAATACAAATAAATAGGCTTAGAGGAGGAGGACATGGTCTGCAAACTCTGGGTCTCCTCACACATCCCTGATAACATTTCAGTCTCTTCCTATAGCTAATTTTTCATCCAACTTTTTAAATGTCTAAATGTGTCTTACTTAAAATGTGGTGCCCAGAGGTAAATAGTATTTTCTATGGGAGGTCTGACCAGGGACAAGTACAATGGAAGTATTGTTATTGCTCTTGTTGACTTTTCTAAGAAAGAGAGAAGTCAAGTGCAAGGATAGCTGTAGAGAAGAGTGTCACAGTTGGTGCCAACTGTTGACCCAGTAGATTGCATGCTAAAAGTTCTTCGCACAAATTGACCTAAGCCCCCTTTCTACAAACGCAAGTGCAGGAACTTAATAGTAGTATATGTTATAGAGGTACATATATCCTGTTTTTTCAACATATGGTTAAAAAATTATGGATTTAGGTTTTTTACCAAAATTATTTATGAAATTATGGTCTTCATCAACAGATGGAAATTTATATGTATTTATTTACTTTGGAAAGATTCCTGAGCATCTGGAGATGAAATGAGATGGTTTGTTCATTGTTAAGGATGAGGGAAATCCTGGAACTGGACCTTAGGGTTCTAATGTTTGGTCCTGCTCCCATGTGGCATGTGATTTGGGTCAGGTCTCCTAATTGTGATTCGAGTCCCAGAAGAATAATATAGATATTATAGCAACTATTTTGAATACTTAAAAGCATTAGGAGGCTCAGATTAAATAATTTTAAAAACTGCTTTTTCTCCTATAAAGTTCTCACCGCATGTGAGCTGCCCTTGCCGTCATACACCCTCAGTTAGCTCCATCTCTTAGGGTTTCAGCTTGAGTCCAGATGTTCTGTGGAGCTAATTCTTGCTCATTCTGCCCTGCAACCCTCCTCTATTATGATAAAAACAAAAAAGCTACCAGCCACCATGTAGTTGTTCTCTATCTCTTTACAGATGGGAAATGCTGTTGACTTTTTTTTTTTCTCTTGGGGTGCTTTCTGAATGCATATTGTTTGTTCTATTCTGGTACACCCCTCATACCCCAAGATTATTCTTTCATACCTCAGTCTATAAATCTGAACACAAGAAATCCTCAGTGATGGGAAGAAGAGTCAAGACTTGCCTGGAAGGCATATTCTTTTCCAAAAATAAGTCATTGTCTAGGACTAACAGTGAAATGAGGCAGGACGAAGTCCTCCTGTCATTGGAAGTGGCTGTACCTTCTGCAGGAAAGGACTCATGGATAAACTCCACGTTGAAGCCCTGGGGTCCAGGCTATACTGGATACTAAGGATATAAGGGTGTCCAGGTGAGGGTTGGCTCACAGAAGCTCATAGAAAAACTTGAGGGGCACAGAGGTAAGCTGAGGCTGGCAAGGCTGGTAAGGGTTCTTGAAGCTGAGTCTGCAGGAAGGAAGTCCCTTGAGGCAGAGTTCTCTAGTGATCAGCTCACAGGAGCAGGATGCAGGGTTACAGTGTGCCAGTGGAAATTAGGAGCTGCCTATGACGCAGGTGGGTACTCTTCAGGGGGAAGGAAGAGAAGTGACTTCTAAATACTTTCTTTAAATTTTTTTTTCTTTTTTTACTTTTAAAATGGGATGCCTCCTAAGTGAATTTTTAAGTTGGTGTCATCTACTTAGAATAGATGCAGAAAGGAAAAGACCTGGGAAATTGGAGAGAGAAACAAACTTTTAATGGTTTTTGTTTGTTTTTAGTCAGAAGATCTAACTTGGTGACATCTTTCCCTTCTGTCTCCATGCAGTAGATTGGATTTGTTGTTGTGTATAAGGATGACTGTGTGGGGTGGGAATTCAGCCAGAAGTTGGACATGCGTGGGGTATTAAGGAGGGTTCAGAAATCAAAAACTTTGCTTATTCCCATGCCTGATATCATGGTCCTAGGCTATCACATTTACCTTTTTCCATCTTTCCAAAAAAATAAATTAACAACCTAAATGCCTAAGAGAGTGCAAAAGACCAGAAGTTAGAGGGAGTAGTCTGTGAGAAGGTTGAAGATGATAATTTTAAAATAATAATAATAATACAGTAATATCCTTCCTCAGTGTTTACAGTGTGCTATACTCTTAGCTAAGTACTTTCCATATGTTCTGTCAGTCTCTAACTATAGCCTTGTGGGGTATGGCTACTATTGTTATCCTCATTTTGTGAGTAAAGAAACTGAAGCACAGAGGTTAAATACAGGAGTTTGGTCAATGGAATAGAATTGAGAGTCCAGAAATAAACCCATATATCTGTGGTCAATTGATTTTTGACAAGTGCTGCTGTGACAGTTGATAGCCACATGCAAAAAAAGTGAATTTGGACCCTTACCTCACACCATATACACAAATTAACTGAAAGTGGATGAAAGTCTTAAACAGCTGAAACCATAAAACTCTGAAGAAAACATAGCTAAAAATCTACATAACCTTAGATTTGGCAGTGGTTTCTTACATAAGATACCAAAAGTACAAGCAACAAAAGAAAAAATAAATAAATTGGATTTTATCTAAACTCTAAAACTTTTGCACTTCAATATATACCAACAATAAAGTGAAAAGAAAACCCACAGAGTGGGAGAAAATATTTGTAAATCATGTATGTGATAAGGGTCTAGTATCCAGAATATATAAAGACCACTTACAACTCAACAACAAAAAACCAAACAATATAATTTCTTTTACTAAACATCTTTATTGGAGTATAATTGCTTTACAATGGTGTGTTAGTTTCTCCTTTATAAAAAAAGTGAATCAGCTATACATATACATATGTCCCCATATCTACTCCCTCTTGCGTCTCCCTCCCACCCTCCCCATCCCATCCCTCTAGGTGGTCACAGGGCACCGAGCTGATCTCCCTGTGCTATGTGGCTGCTTCCCACTAGCTATCTATTTTACATTTGGTAGTGTATGTATGTTCATGCCACTCTCTCACTTCATCCCAGCTTACCCTTCCCCCACCCCGTGTCCTCAAGTCCATTCTCTAGGTCTGCGTCTTTATTCCTGCCCTGCCCCTAGGTTCTTCAGAACCTTTTTTTTCCCCCCATATATATGTGTTATATATGTTTTTCTCTTTCTGACTTCACTCTGTATGACAGACTCTAGGTCCATCCACCTCACTACAAATAACTCAATTTCATTTCTTTTTATGGCTGAGTAATATTCCATTGTATATATGTGCCACCTCTTTATCCATTCATCTGTCAGTGGACACTTAGGTTGCTTCCGTGTCCTGGCTGTTGTAAATACAGCTGCAATGAAAATTGTGGTACATGACTTGTTTTGAATTATGGTTTTCTCAGGGTATATGCCCAGTAGTGGGATTGCTGGATCGTATGGTAGTTCTATTTTTAGTTTTTTAAGGAACCTCCATACTGTTCTCCATAGTGTCTGTATCAGTTGACATTCCCACCAACAGTGCAAGAGGGTTCCCTTTTCTCCACACCCTCTCCAGCATTTATTGTTTGTAGATTTTTTGATGATGCCCATTCTGACCGGTGTGAGGTAATACCTCACTGTAGTTTTGATTTGCATTTCTCTAATGATTAGCGGTGTTGAGTGTCTTTTCATATGTTTGTTGGCAATCTGTATATCTTTGGAGAAATGTCGATTTAGGTCTTCTGGCCACTTTTGGATTGGGTTGTTTGTTTTTTTGATATTGAGCTGCATGAGCTGCTTGTAAATTTTGGAGATTAATCCTTTGTCAATTGCTTCCTTTGCAAATATTTTCTCCCATTCTGAGGGTTGTCTTTTCATCTCGTTTATGTATTCCTTTGCTGTGCAAAAGCTTTTAACTTTCATTAAGTTCCATTTGTTTATTTTTGTTTTTATTTCCATTTCTCTAGGAGGTGGGTCAAAAAGGATCTTGCTGTGATTTATATCATAGAGTGTTCTGCCTATGTTTTCCTCTGAGAGTTTTATAGTTTCTGGCCTTACATTTAGGTCTTTAATCCATTTTGACTTTTACTTTTGTGTGTGGTGTTAGGGAGTGTTCTGATTTCATTCTTCTACATGAAGCTGTCCAGTTTTCCCAGCACCACTTATTGAAGAGGCTGTCTTTTCTCCATTGTATACTGTTGCCTCCTTTATCAGACATAAGGTGACCATATGTGTGTGTTTATCTCTGGGCTTTCTATCCTGTTCCATTGATCTATATTTCTGTTTTTGTGTCAGTACCATACTGTCTTGATTACTGTAGCTTTGTAGTATAGTCTGAAGTCTGGGAGCCTGATTCCTCCAGCTCGGTTTTTCTTTCTCAAGATTGCTTTGGCTATTCGGGGTCTTCTGTGTTTCCATACAAATTGTGAAATTTTTTGTTCTAGTTCTGTGAAAAATGCCAGTAGTAGTTTGATAGGGATTGCATTGAATCTGTAGATTGTGTCGTGTAGTCATTTTCACAATGTTGATTTTCCCAATCCAAGAACATAGTAGTATATCTTTCCATCTGTTTGTTTCATCTTTATTTTCTTTCATCAGTGTCTTATAGTTTTCTGCATACAGGTCTCTTGTCGCCTTAGGTAGGTTTATTCCTAGGTATTTTATTCTGTTTGTTGCAGTGGTAAATGGGAGTGTTTCCTTAGTTTCTCTTTCAGGTTTCATCCTTAGTGAATAGGAATGCAAGAGATTTCTGTGCATTAATTTTGTATCCTACTACTTTACCAAATTCATTGATTAGCCCTAGTAGTTTTCTGGTAGCATCTTTAGGATTCTCTATGTATAGTGCCATGTGACCTGCAAACAGTGACAGCTTTACTTCTTCTTTTCTGATTTGGATTCCTTTTATTTCTTTTTCATCTCTGATTGCTGTGGCTAAAACTTCCAAAACTATGTTGAATAATAGTGGTGAGTTTGGACATCTTATCTTGTTCCTGATCTTAAAGGAAATGGTTTCAGCTTTTCACCATTGAGGACGATGTAGGCTGTGGGTTTATCATATATGACCTTTATTATGTTGAGGTAAGTTCCCTCTATGCCTACTTTCTGGAGGGTTTTTATCATAAATGGGTGTTGAATTTTGTCGAAAGCTTTCTCTGCATCTATTGAGATGATCATATGGTTTATCACACTGATCGATTTGCGTATATTGAAGAATCCTTGCATTCCTGGGATAAACCCCACTTGATCATGGTGTATGATCCTTTTAATGTGCTGTTGGATTCTGTTTGCTAGTATTTTGTTGAGGAGTTTTGGCATCTATGTTCATCAGTGATACTGGCCTCTAGTTTTCTTTCTTTGTGACATCTTTTTCTGGTTTTGGTATCAGGGTGGTGGTGGCCTTGTAAAAAGAGTTTGGGAGTGTTCCTCTCTCTGCTATATTTTGGAAGAGTTTGAGAAGGATAGGTGTTAGCTCTTCTCTAAATGTTTGATAGAATTTGGCTGTGAAGTCATCTGGTGCTGTGCTTTTGTTTGTTGGAAGATTTTTAATCACAGTCTCAGTTTCAGTGCTTGTCTGTTGGTCTGTTTGTATTTTCTGTTTCTTCCTGGTTCGGTCTCGGAAGGTTGTACTTTTCTATGAATTTGTCCATTTCTTCCAGGTTTTCCATTTTATTGGCATAGAGTTGCTTGTAATCTCTCACAATCGTTTGTATTTCTGCAGTGTCGATTGTTACTTCTTCATTTCTCATTCTACTGATTTGAGTCTTCTCTCTTTTTTTCTTCATGAGTCTGGCTAATGGTTTATCCATTTTGTTTATCTTCTCAAAGAACCAGCTTTTAATTTTATTGATCTTTGCTGTCATTTTCTTCATTTCTTTTTCATTTATTCCTGATCTGATCTTTATGATTTCTTTCCTTCTGCTAACTTTGGTGTTTTTTTTGTTCTTCTGTCTCTCATTGCTTTAGGTGTAAGGTTAGGTTGTCTATCTGAGATGTTTCTTGTTTCTTGAGGTAGGATTGTAGTGCTTGCTATAAACCTCCCTCGTAGAACTGCTTTTGCTGCATCCCATAGGTTTTGGGTCATCATGTTTTAATTGTCATTTGTTTCTAGGTATTTTTTTGATTTCCAATTTGATTTCTTTAGTGGTCTCTTGGTTATTTAGTAGTGTATTGTTTGGCCTCCATATGTTTGTTTTTTTGCAGATTTTTTCCTGTAATTGATACCTCGTTCCATAGCATCGTGGTCAGAAAAGATAACTTGAAACGATTTCAGTTTTCTTAAGTTTACCAAGACTTGATTTGTGACACAGGATATGATCTATCCTGGAGAATGTTCCAGGAGCACTTGAGAAGAAAGTGTATTCTGTTGTTTTTGGATGGAAGGTCCTATAAATATCAATTAAGTCCATCTTGTTTAATGTATCATTTAAAGCTTGTGTTTCTTTATTAATTTTCATTTTGGATGATCTGTCCATTGGTGAAAGTGGGGTGTTAAAGTCCCCTACTATGATTGTGTTACTGTTGATTTCTCCTTTTATGGTTGTTAGCATTTGCCTTATGTATTGAGGTGCTCCGATGTTGGTTGCATAAATATTTACAATTATATGTTCTTGGATTGATCCCTTGCTCATTATGTAGTGTCCTTTCTTTTCTCTTGTAACATTCTTTATTTTAAAGTCTATTTTATCTGATATGAGTATTGCTACTCCGGCTTTCTTTTGATTTCCATTTGCATGGAATATCTTTCTCCATCCCCTCACTTTCAGTCTGTATGTGTCCCTAGGTCAGAAGTGGGTCTCTTGTAGACAGCATATGTACAGGTCTTGTTTTTGTATCCATTCAGCCAGTCTGTGTCTTTTGGTTGGAGCATTTAATCTATTTACATTTAAGGTAGTTATCGATATGTACGTTCCTATTACCATTTTGTTAATTGTTTGGGGTTTGTTATTGTAGGTCTTTTCCTTCTCTTGTGTTTCCTGCCTAGAGAAGTTCCTTTAGCATTTGTTGTAGAGCTGGTTTGGTGGTGCTGATTTCTCTTAGCTTTTGCTTGTCTGTAAAGGTTTTAATTTCTCTGTCGAATCGGAATGAGATCCTTGCTGGGTAGAGAGTAATCTTGGTTTTAGGTTTTTCCCTTTCACCACTTTAAATATGTCCTGCCACTCCCTTCTGGCTTGCAGAGTTGCTGCTGAAAGATCTGCTGTTAAACTTTTGGGGATTCCCTTGTATGTTATTTGTTGTTTTTCCCTTGCTGCTTTTAATATTTTTTTGTATTTAATTTTTGATCACTCAATTAATATGTGTCTTATCTTGTTTCTCCTTGGATTTATCCTGTATAGGACTCTGCGCTTCTGGAGTTGACTATTTCCTTTCCCATATTAGGGAACTTTTCAAATATAATCTCTTCAAATATTTTCTCAGTCCATTTCTTTTTCTCCTCTTCTGGGACCCCCTATAATTCGAATGGTGGTGCGTTTAATGTTGTCCCAGAGGTCTCTGAGACTGTCCTCAATTCTTTTCATTCTTTTTCATTTATTCTGCCTGTCGTAGTTATTTCCACTGTTTTATCTTCCAGGTCACTTATCCATTCTTCTGCCTCAGTTATTCTGCTACTGATTCCTTGTAGAGAATTTTTAATTTCATTTATTGTGTTGTTCATCATTGTTTGTTTGCTCTTTAGTTCTTCTAGGTCCTTGTTCAAAATTTCCTGTATTTTCTCCATTCTCTTTCCAAGATTTTGGATTGTCTCTACTATCATTACTTTGAATTCTTTTTCAGGTTGACTGCCTATTTCCTCTTCATTTGTTTGGTCTGGTGGGTTTTTACCTTGCTCCTTCATCTGTTGTGTGTTTCTCTGTTTTCTCATTTTGGTTAACTTACTGTGTTTGGGGTCTCCTTTTCGCAGGTTGCAGGTTCGTAGTTCCTGTTGTTTTTGGTGTCTGCCCGCAGTGGCTAAGGTTGCTTCAGTGGGTTGTGTAAGCTTTCTGGTGGAGGGGACTGGTGCCCATGTTCTGGTGGATGTGGCTGGATCTTGTCTTTCTGGTGGGCAGGACCGTGTGTGGTGGTGTGTTTTGGAGTGTCTGTGACCTTATGATTTTAGGCAGCCTCTCTGCTAATGGGTGGTGTTGTGTTCCTGTCTTGCTAGTTGTTTGGCATAGGGTGTCCAGCACTGTAGCTTGCTGTTCGTTCAGTGGAGCTGGGTCTTAGTATTGAGCTGGAGATCTCTGGGAGAGCTTTCGCCATTTGATATTACGTGGAGCCTGGAAGTCTCTGGTGGACCAGTGTCATTATCTCGTCTCTCCCACCTCAGAGGCACAGGCCTGAAACACGGCCAGAGCACCAAGACCCTGTCAGCCACATGGCTTGTGTTACTGCAAAAATTATCCCGGTCTCAGAACAGTCTCTCTACAGCTTTGAGTGGAATTCAAAGTTCAGTGCAATTCGTGTAAAAACAAGCAGCCCAAGTTCATAGATCACACTGGTTTCCATCCACAGTGTTCAGGGTCCATGGAACTCTTGACCTGCTAGTGTTGGAGGGTCTCCTGCAGGGGCAAGGAGTGGCTTGGCTCACCATGGGGACAAGGACAGTGACCCTAATTTTTCAATGGACAAAAGATCTGAATAGACATTTTTGCAAAGAAGATATATAAGTACATGAGGAAGATATATATAAGTACATTTTTTCATATAAGTACATGAAAAGATGGTCGACATCATTAGGGAAATGCATATCATAACCATAGCAAGATACCTCACACTCACTAGGATGGGTATTTATTTTTTTTAGGTAATTAACAAAATGGTGTGGTTGTTGTAAAAAATAGTTTAGCACTTCCCCAGCAATTTAAATATAGAACTACTGTAAGACCCAGCAATGCCATCCACTCATGGTATATAAGCAAAAGAATTGGAAATACGTTCAAACAAACTGGTGCATGAATGTTCATAGCAGCATTACTCACGGTAGCCAAAAGGTGGAAATAATCCAAATGTCCATCAACTGGTAAACAAAATGGTGTACCCATATAGTGTGATATTATTCCACCATTAAAAGAAATGAAGTACTGATACATGCCACAACATGGATGAACTTTGAGAAGATTATGCTAAGTGAAGGAAGCCAAAGACAGAAGCCACACATTGTATGATTCCATATATATGGAATATCTAGAATAGGCAAATTCATGCAGACAGAAAGGTTGCCGGGGTCTGGTGGAGGAAAGAATGAGTAGTGTTTGCTTAAAGGGTATGGAGTTTTGGGGTAGTGAAAATATTCTAGAACTACATGGTAGTGATGGTTTCATATATTGTTAGTGTACTACATGTCATTAATAGTGAATTTTATGTGTGTTTTACCCAAGTAAAAATAGTGTTTGTTCACAGTGGGAAAGAGGCATAATGGAATGAGTGAGGATGGGAGGTCAGCACTAGCTGCAAGAATTGGAGCAGGGAATGGCATCAGAGATGGTTAGATTAACTAAAAGGACAGTTGCTGAAAGGGGCTAGTGTTTTGGCCACTGACTGAGTAGAGAGATAACTATGGTTGAATTTCCTGTCTTCTGTTTTAGGAGACATAGTCCCAGGTGGTGGAGGAAGCCTGATGACATTAACAAACTGGGTTTTTTGCTGAGTTAAAGCGGCATATTAGAAGATGCAAAATAGTGCTGTCCAGTAGAACTTTCTGTGGAAATATTCTCTCTGTGCTTTTCAGGTAGTGAAGTCAACAGCCACATATGGCTGTTGAGCATTTGAAATGGTGCTACTGCAATTTAAGAGCTAAATGATTAATTTTATTTAATTTTAATTATTTTAAATTTAACTAGCCGCGTAGTGTCTACTAGGTATTATACTGGAAGGTGCTGATATGGAACATTTCTACCATAATACAAAGTTTTACAGTGCTTTGTTTGTTTACAGTGCTTGTTCAACAGTGTAGGTCTACAATTCTCAGAAATAGTCATCTCCCCCTATCCACAGGAGAGAATTAACTTACCAGACAAAACCACTCCAGTTCAGAATCACTTTGAGGTCACAGTGAGTTGGGGAACTGTGAGAAGAAATAGAGAAGGTGAACCTTAATGGGGAAGGGAGAAACTAGACAGCATGTCTTATGGTTGTCTCTGAATCTTTCCCTCAAAGCTTCTAACCTAAGCAGTCTGAATTTGTTCCCTACAATTGTAGTAGTAAAAAAAGATGTATCTTTGGTATAATTTACATAAGATGTATAATTTTGTGATGTTGTATATGTGTTTTATTTACTTACAGAGGTAAAGAACTCAGAAGAACAGTATAATAAAATAGTAATACCAAATGAAGAAAGTGTAGTCATCTATTATAAGATTAGGCAGCAGCTTGCCAAATTGGGTAAAGAAATTGAAGAATATATTCACAAACCAAAATATTGCTTACCATTTCTACAACCAGGTCGTTTGGTAAAGGTATGTCATTATTTTTGTCATAAATTATTTCAATATTTAATATTTTTTGCATGAAGCTTCCAATTTTTTTCTTATCTTGGTAAAATACAGTAGTTTTTTTAATCTATATTAATTTTATTCTTTTACCTGTTTCATGTGGCACTGATTAAGGAAGGAGGGGTCATGTGAAGGCCTTTTAATCGCTACTGATTTTCATTTGGGGGGATATAAATTGAAGTGGACAGTTTTGGAATTAACATGAAATATTTCCAGTTATGAAATGCTGTCCCAGAGTAACACAGTTTTAAGACCTGGATGAATTCATTAGCTATAAAAAAGACCTCAGATATTCTCCAAACAAATACACCATATCATTTTTAACATTTATTTGCCAACTGAGAAATTCCTGTTATTGCTGTTTTGGAATCCCTTGAAATTTGGCAGAGATTTCTTTCTGTAGGGTTAATTTCTTTTTTTTTCTTTTTTTTAAGTTTAACAATGATCTTTCAAAAAAACATTTTATCAGGAAGACTCAAAGTTTTATTAGCCTGTAATGTGGGCATGATATCTAAATTGCCTTTTGGACATAAACATTCCTTTTTACTTGCTTTACTTTCTTTTCAGGTAAAGAATGAAGGAGACGATTTTGGCTGGGGTGTAGTGGTGAATTTCTCAAAAAAATCAAATGTTAAGGTAAACTGTTGTCCTAAAAGTGGAATTGTATGTAAATTTTTAGTGAAATGTTTTTTCAGGCTCAGGAAATTGATCAGATTAGAAATACCATTACCAAAAAAGAAAGAAAGAAATAGCATTACCTTAAGAGAAACTGTAATAAATTCTATATAAGGAATTAATCTTTTGAATAATCATAAATTTTATCCTTAAAGTGGTATGGTTATTTTCCTAACACTATCACAGATTTTAATTTCATGACAGTTTTACATTTATTCTCTGAGTTCACCAGTCCTTTTTATAAATTTACTGTTTAAATTGAATATTAGAAAAAATTAGCATTTGACACTGAAAATTGGAATTTTGATTCAGGTATATGTTAGAGACATAAAAGAAAGAACTTAGGAAAGCTGGTTAATTTTATTTACTCTCTCTACATGAAGGCAATAATAAAGTTGCTTTTGGTCATTATTTATATAAATAATTTGAAGAGATTACGTATACATAAAGTCAAGGATGATTTTGATAATTTGTTAGAAAAATGATTACCTCAAAATTAAATAAGCCTTCCCTTCTATTATATTTTCTTTACCTGCAGTAGGCACTAACCAACAGGTGCCAATATATGACCTCAGGCAGGACATTCTGAATCTTCATGCCTGTTTTTTCTTTTCTTTAAAATGAAGGGTTTGCATGAGATGATCTCATGATTTTGTTGTCATTAACTTCTTTGTCCCGCCTATGTGTAAAGGCAATTAAGAATTAAGCTTTGGGATTGAAAGTTAGTCCTGAAATATGTAAATGAACTTTGAGATACTGAAGCCATTTGTTGTGGAGAAATAATTAAGTTCATAGGTTTGTGATAGGACTTTTGATTAATGATCTATGATTAATCCCACTGAATAGATTATTACCATTTTCATAATTTACAGGAATGTTTTTCAAAGTATTGTCACACTCATTGTCTCATTTGATTCTAATTTAAGAAGCATTCATTGACCATAGACACAATTCCTGTACTCATTTTATGAACAGAGGCAAGCAGATAATGAAAATTTAAGGCAGATTATGAAATACTTCAGTAAAGATATAAGCAAAGTGCATTTGGAGCAGGAGGAGGAAGAAATTTTGTCTGAGCTATTAGAGATGGCACCTGAGAAGGAAGAGAATGTAAAATTTTAAATGGAACCTTGAACACTATGTAGAATTTCATTTGATGGATATTCACTGGTGGAAGTAGTATGCAGCAGGCACAGAACATTTCAGGTGAAGGGAAAGAGTAAAATAAAAAGTATTGAGGTTAATCATGGAAAGTATTTAAAATACAGATTTTGAGTATGTTGGGTCTAGATTTAAATATTTGAAAGCAGTGGCAGGCCACTGAAGGTTAATCGCTGGTTGATTGGTTTGCTTGGGGTTTTTTTTTTCTTCCAGTTTTATTGAGATACAGTTGACATACAGCATTATATAAATTTAAAGTGTACAATGTAATGATTTGACTTACATACACCATGAAATGATTACCACAGTACATTGAGTGAACACCCATCATTGCATATACATACATTAAAGAAATTTAAAAACTCTTTTTTCCTTGTGATGAGAATTCTTAGCATTTACTCTCTTAACTTTCATGTATAGCAGCACTGTTATGTTATAATTATATTATAACATTATAGTTAATGGCACTGTTGATTACATTTATCATGTTGTACGTTATATCCCTAGTATTTATTTATCTTATAACTAGAAGTTTATATCTTTTTATTACTTTCATCTAATTCCCCCTTCCCCTACCTCTGCCTCTGGAAACCACAAATCTGATCTCTCTGTCCATGAGTTTGTTTGTTTTGGGAGCATAATTGACTGACAACACTGTTAGTTCCTATTATACAACATAATGATATATTCTGTACATTTCAAAATGTTCATAGTGATAATTCTAGTTGTCACCAGGAAAAGATATTACATAGTTATAGACTATATTCCCCACACTGTACATTTCTTGCCTGTGACTCATTTATTTAGTAACTGAAAGTTTGTACCTCTTAATCTCCCTCACCTATTTCTCTCCTCCTCCCCTCCCCTTCCCTCTGGCAGCCATCTTTTCTCTGCATCAGTGACTCTGTTTCTGTTTGGTTATGTTTGTTCACTCGTTTTGTTTTTCATATTCCACATTTAAGTGAAGTCATCTAGTATTTGTCATTCTGTATCTGGCTTATTTCATTTAGCATAATACTCTCCGGGTCCATCCATGTTGTTGGAAATGGCAAGGTTTCATTCTTTTTCATGGCTTAGTAATATTCCTGTGTGTTTGTGTGTGTGTGTGGGAGAGAGAGAGACATTTTCTTTCCTCTATTGATTGCACTTGGGTTGCTTCCATATCTTGGCTATTATGAGATATACAGTAATACTGCAAGGAACATAGGCATGCATATATCTTTTTGAATAATAGTATTTTTGTTTTCTTCAAATAAATACTCAGGAGTGGAATTGCTGAATCATTTGGTAGTTATATTTTCACTTTTTTGAGGAACCGCCATACACTTTTCCATAGTGGCTGCACCAGTTTGCATTCCCACCAACAGTGCACAGGGGTTCCCTTTTTTCCATATCCTCACCAACATTTATATTTCTTGTCATTTTGTTAATAGTCACTCTGTCAGGTGTGAGGTGAATAGCTTATTGGGGTTTTGATTTGCGTTACCCTTATGATTAGTGATGTTGCATCTTTTCGTGTACCTGATGGCCATCCTGATGACTTCTTTGGAAAAACATCTACTCAGGCCCTCTGCCATTTTTTAATAAGGTTGTTTGGTTTTTTTGATGTCGAGTTTTGTGAGTTCTTTGTATATTTTGGATATTAACCCCTTATTGGATATATCATTTGCAGATATTTTTTCCCATTAAGTCGGTGATCTTTTAGTTTTGTTCATAGTTTCCTTCACTGACTAAAACCTTTTCAGTTTGATTTAGTCCCATTTGTTTATTTTTGCTTTTGTTTTCCTTGCCTGAGGAGACAGATCCAAAAAATATTACAAAGACCAGTGTCAAAGACTTTACTGCCTGTGTTTACTTCTGGAAGTTTTATGGTTTCACACATTACATTTAAGTCTTGAATCCATTTTGAATTTATTTTTGAGCATAGTGTGGGAGAGTAGTCTGGTTTGATTCTTCCATGTGTAGCTGTCCAGTTTTCCAAACACCATTTGTTGAAGAGGCTGCCTTTTCCCCATTGTATATTCTTGCCTCCTTTGTCATAGATTAATTGCCCATATAATAGTGTGAGCCCATTTTCTGGACTCTGTTCTGTTCCATTGATCTATGTGTCTTTTTTTTAATGCCAGTACCTTGCTGTTTTGATGACTGTAGCTTTGTAGTATAGTTTTGAATCAGGGAGTATAATACCTCCAGTTTTTGCTCTTCTTTCTCCAGGTTGTTTTTCTTAAGATTGTTTTGGCTCTTTGTGGTCTTTTGTGTTTCCATACATATTTTAGAATTATTTGTCCTAGTTATGTGAAAAATGCCATTGGTATTTGATAGGGATTGTTTGGAAACTATAGATTGCCATGGGGAATATGGTCATTTTAACAATATTAATTCTTCCAGTCTACGATTACAATATTCCTTTCCATCTGTTCATGTTGTCTTCAATTTCTTTCATTACTGTCATGCACTTTCCCTATAGTATAGTGTAATTTTATTATGGTACAGGTCTTTTACCTCCTTAGTAAGATGTAGTCCTAAGTATTTTATTCTCTTTGGTGCAGTGGTGCAATTGTGAATGGAATTGTTTTCTTGATTTTTCTTTCTTTGTTAATGTATAGAAGTGCAGCAGATTTCTGTATATTAATCTTGTATCCTGCAACTTTACTGAATTCATTGATGAGTTCTAGTAGTTTTTGGTGGCATCTTTAGGATTTTCTATGTATAGTGTCATGTCATCTGCAAACAGTTAAAGTTTTACTTCTTCCTTTCCAATTAGGATTCCTTTTATTTCTTTCTCTTGTCTGATTGCTGTGGCTAGGACTTCCACTACTGTGTTGAATAGAAGTGGCAAGAGTGGACATCTTTGTTTTGTTCCAGGTCTTAGAGGAAATGCTTTCAGCTTTTTTACCATTGAGTATGATGTTAATTGTGGATTTGTCATATGTGGCCTTTATTATGTTGAGGTATGTTCCCTCTGTATCTGCTTTGTTGAGAGTTTTTATTGTAAATGGGTGTTGAATTTTATCAAAAGCTTTTTCTGCATCTATTGAGAAGATCATGTGATTTTTATTCTTCAGTTTGTTAATGTGGTGTTTCATTGACTGATTTGTGGATATTGAACTGTCCTTGTATCCCTGAGATAAATCCCACTTGATCTCAGCTTTGGTCTTTTTAATGTAGTATTGAATTTGGTTGGCTAATATTTTGTTTAGGATTTTTGCATTTATGTTCTGCAGTGATATTAGCTTCTCATTTTTTTTGTGATATCTTTGGTTTTGGTATCAAGGTGGTGATGGCCTTGTAGAAGGAATTTGGAAGTGTTCCTTCCTCTACAATTTTTTGGAATAACTTGAGCAGGATAGTTGTTAACTCTTCCCTAAATGTTTACTAGAATACACCTGAGATGCCATCTTGCACATCTTCACTTTCTTGGCGATGTTCTTTAAAGCATGAAAGTTTTAAATTTTGATATAATCCAATTTCTTTTGTTGTTGTTGTTACTTAGGCTTTTGATGTCATATATAAGAAACCACTGCCAACATCAAGACCATGAAGATTTACCCCTATGTTTTTTTCTAAGTTTTATAGTTTTAGCTCTTAACATTTAGGTCTTTGTTCCGTTTTGAGCTGATTTTTATATGTGACTTAAGATAAGAATCCAACTTTTTTCTTGTCCTAGGACTATTTGTTGGAAAATTCTTTTCTCATTAAATTATGCTGGCTGGCACCCTTGTCAAAACTCAGATGATCATGGACATACGATTTTATTTCTGGATTCTCAGTTCTGTTCAGTTGATCTGTATCTTTATCCTTATGCCAGTACCATACTGTCTGTATTACTGTATCTTTGTAGTTAAGGTTTGAAGAAATGGATTGGTAAGACCTCCACCTTTATTCAAGATTGTGTTGTTGGCTATTCTGTGACCCTTGCAAGTCCATGTGAATTTTATTATCTGTCAATTTCTACAAAGAAGTTAGCTGGGATTCTGATAGGGATTTCATTTAATCTTTAGATCATTTTGGAGAGAGTATTGTCAGCTTACAGCTCTTGAGTCTTTCGATTGTGAACATGGGAAGTTTTCCCATTTTTTAAGATCTTTTGAAATTGCTTACAACAGTAATTTGTTTTCCAAGTATAAATTTTGCACTTCTTTTGTTAAATTTATTCCTGAATATTTTAATCTTTTGATGTTAATCATAAATGGAATTGTTCTTTTGATTTCATTTTTTAATATTTCATGGCAAGTATATATTAACACAGTTGACTTTATGTATTGATCTTGCATTCCGTAACTTTGCTAACTTTATTAGTTCTAATAGTGGGTTCTTTAGGATTTTCTTGTCTGCAAATAGAGGTGGTTTTACTTCTCCCTTTCCATTCTGGGTGCATTTTATTTCCTCTTTTTGCCTAATAGGCCTAGCTAGAACCTCCAGTACAATATTGATGGAGCAGATGCCCTTGTCTTTTTCCTAATCTTGAGGTGGGGGGATCATTCACTCTTTCACCATTAAGTATGTTTTCATAAGTGTCCTTTATTGAGTTGAGGAAGTTTCCTTCTTTTCCTAGTTTGTTGAGTGTTTTTGTCATGAGAGTTGTTTTTTGTCAGATGCTTTTTATACGCCTATTCAAATAATCATGTGGTTGTTTTTTATTCTCTTTTGTGTTTAATCTGATGAAGTATATTATATTAATTGATTTTCAAATACTAAACCAACTTTGGATTCCTGGGATGAATCGTATTTGTTCATTCTCTGTTATCCTTTTTCTGTGTTAATGGATTTGGTTTGCTAATATGTTGTTAAAGATATTTGCACCCATATTCAAAGGAGATAATGGTTTGTAGTTTTCTTTTCTTTTGCTGTCTTTCCCTGGGTTTGGTATCAGGGTAATGCCTGCCTCACATAATGAGTTAGGAAGCGTTCCCCTCCTCTTCTATTTTTTGGAGGAGTTCTTTAAGAATTTATATTAATTATTTAAATATTTGGCTGTGATGTTACCTGCCTGGGCTTTTCTTTGTGGATTGTTTATTGATTGTTAAATCAGTTTCTTTATTTGTTATAGGTCTGTTCAGTTTGTCTGTTTCTTCTAGAAACAGTTTCAGTGATTTGTCTTTTTAGGAATTAATCAATTTCATCTAAGTTACCTAATTTAGTGGTGTACAGTTGTTCATAATATTGCTTTATAATCCTTTTTATTTCTGTAAAGTTGTTGGTAATGTCTCCTCTTTCATTTTTTTTTAACATCTTTATTGGAGTATAACGCTTTACAATGGTGTGTTAGTTTCTGCTGTATCACAAAGTGAATCAGCTATACGTATACATATATCCCCATATCCCCTCCCTCTTGCTCTCCCTATCCCACCCCTCTAGGTCACAAAGCACCGGGTTGATCTCCCTGTGCTATGTGGCTGCTTCCCACTAGCTATCTGTTTTACATTTGGTAGTGTATATATGTCCATGCCACTCTCTCACTTCATCCCAGCTTACCCCCCTCTTTCATTTCTGATTTTGATAATTTTAATCTTTCACCTAGCTAGAGGTTTATCAGTTTTGTTCATCTCAAAGAATCAGCTCTTGGTTTCATTGATTTTTCTTTATTTTTCAGTTTCATTAATTTCTGCTCCTTTATTTATAATCTTTATCATTTCCTTCTATCTCCTAGCTTTAGACTTAGTTTGCGGTTCTTTGTCCATTGTCTTAAAGTGGAAGATTAGGTTATTAATTTGAGATTTTCTTCTTTTATAGTACATTTATACCAATGTCTTTTATAAGACATTTATACCAATAAATTTCCATCTGCAAGGATTTTAGCTGCATAAATTTTGGCATATTGTGTCTTCATTTTCATTCATCTCAAAGTATTTTTTAATTTCCCTTTCGAGTTCTTCTTTGACCCATTGGTTATTTAAGAATGTGTTTATTTCCATATATTTGTGAATTTCCTAAATTTCTGTCTGCTTTTGATTTCTAATTTCATTCTGTTGTTGAGAACATACTTGATATTATTTCATTCCTTTTGAATTTAGTGAAGTTTGTGCAGTGACCTAACATGTCCTCTCCTGCAGAATGTTTCATGTATAGTTCAGAAGAATGTATATTCTGTTGAGGTGAGATGTTCTTTAGGTATCTGTTAGGTCTAGTTTTTTTTAGAGTGTTGTTCAGGTCTTCTGTTTCTTTCCTTGCAGATCCTTCTATCTAGTTGTTTTATTCATTGTTAAAAGTGGGGTATTGAAGTCTCTTAACTATTATTGTTGAAATGTTATTTCTTCATTTCTGTCAATTTTTGCTTCATGTGTTTTGTGTTCTGCTAAAGTGTGTTTCATCTTATGATTAGTATAGCCTACTTCAGCTTTCTTTTGATTGTTGTTCATATGCTATATCTCTTTCCATCTTTTTTACTTTGAGTCTTTTTCGTATCAATGAATTTAAACTATGTCTCCTATAGACAGCATGGTTGGATATTGTTTTATCTAATCTGAAAAATCTCTGCCTATTGATTGGGCTGCTTAATCCATTCACATTTAATGTTATTATTGGTATGACTAGATTGATGGCTGTCTTTTTTTGTTTTCTATGTGTCATTTCTTTTTTTGTTTTTCTATTCCTCCTTTAGTGCTTTCTTTTGCATTGAGTACCTGTTTTCTAATGTGACATTTTAATTTATTTCATGGGCTTTTTTCTCTACCTATATTTTTTGTTATTTTCTTAGTGGTTGCTAGGGCTTTCCATATACATATTAACATAATAGAATAAGCTTCAGATTTATACTAACTTAATTCCAGTTAGATATAGAAACATTACTCTTTTATGCCTCTGTTCCATTTTCCCTCTTTTTGTGGTATATATGTTATAGATATTATACCTATAAATGTTACAAACCCAACAATACATGTTATAATTATTACTTTATATAATGTTATAACTTTTAAAGAAGCTTAGAGGAGAAAGGAGAGTAAGTATATATTTATAATTTCTGTTATATTAACCTTATTTATCATTTCTGGTTGTCTTTCTTAATTCCTATGAATTCAACTTACCATCTAGATTTACTGACTTAGCCCAATACTACTTTGCTCCCACCTACTTTCTTTGTTTTATTATAGGCAAATATACTACATTTCTGTTATAGGCTCAACAGTCTCAACAATTCGATATATACATTTTGTTTTATATAATTAGTTTTTAAGTCATTTAAGAGAAAAGGAAATAGTCAATTATTTTGTCTTTTATAATTACCTTTACCAGAGTTGTTTCTTCATGTGGATTCAATATTATGACTAGTGTCACTTACTTTCAGCCTCAAGAACTTCCTTTAGTGTTTTCTGTAAAGCTGGTATGCCAGCAAAACATTCTCTCCGTTTTTTTGTTTATTCGGGAATGTTTGTTTTTGAACGATAACTTTGCCTGCGTATAGATTACTTGGTTAAGAGGTTTATTATGTGAATATGCTAACCCACTCCATCATTTCTCCTGATAAGTTTCTGCTATTGTAGTCTCCTTGTAAAAAGTAAGTCTTGCTTTTCTCTTACTCCTTTCAAGATTTTCTATTTATGTTTGGTTTTTGCATTTTTGCTGTGATATGTGTATTTGGGCATCTTTTTGCATTTACTCTGTTTGGAGTTCATTGAGTTTCCTGTAGATTGTTTTTCAATTAATTTTGCTAAGTTTTCAGCCATTATTTTATTAAATATTTTTTCATTACTTCTTTCCTCTTTTTCTGGTATTCGCATTATGTTTATGTTGTCATTCTTACTGGTGACCTACATTTCTCTGTGGCTTTGTTCATTTTTCTTCTTCCCCCCCCCCCCCCCGTTTTTGGATTATATCATCTCTTCCACCCTATCTTCAAATTTGTTAATGCTTTCTTGTACTTCACATATGCTGTTGAATTCCTCTAGTGAGTTTTTCATTTCAGGTATTTCACTTTTGAAATCCAGAATTTCCTGTTGGTTCTTTTTATTATATCTATCTGTTAATATTCTTCTCTATTTGATTGTTATTGTCAAATTGGGACATTGATTATTGTCCCTTCCTTTACTTCTTCAATTATGGTTCCATAGTTCTTTGCACATATTTATAATGGCTACCTTTAAGACTTTGTTTAATCCAACATCTGGGCACTCTCTCAGGCACTTTCTGTTGCCTGCTTTTTTTTCTGTTTTATAGGTTATAGTTCATACTTTTCTGTCTTTGTCCATGTCTCATAATTTTTCCTTAGAAATTGGACATTTTCAATAATATATTGTAGCACTCTTGGTACTGGTTTCCCCCACCGCCCAAGCCAGGTTTATTGTTGTTATTTGCTTGTTTATATGTTTAATGAGCAGCTAGATTTTTTGAGTGAAGTGTATTCCACCTCCCTCTTCCCCCTACAGTGCTGAACCTTTTATGTTTCTCCTTGGCACAGCCTTGGATATGCCCATAGTTACTCTGGGATGACAGTGGTTTTAAAAAGGGTTTCTTTGTGTCTTTCCCTGAACATACCCTTCTGTTAAGCCCCACTAATTGCAGGAGGCTCCTCCTAGCTTTCCCCCCACCTCCCCTCCCCCAAGGTTCTCTCCTGTAAACTAGCTGGCCTCCATATTTTGTCTGTATTTCCAGTGATTCTACACATTTCCTCCATTTGTCTTTCACCAACGGCCTTCACTGTTTTTGAGCATGCTCTAAAGTTTGAACTTCCCCAGCCTCTATTGCAAATGAAATCACTTTCTTTTGGAAGGTATTAAGAGCAGTTTTAAGGCCTGCTTCTCCCCCCACCCCCACCCCCAGGCACAGTCTCTGAGCCAAGTTCTAAAGCTTGGTGTGGGAACAATGGTCCACTTCTCTCTGGGTGACACTCCTGCTTTAGGCCCTGAGGGCTAAGTGGAGCATAAGAGCCTCACATCTTCTCAGCTTGTCTCTCCCAGCTTGGAATCAATGTCTTATAAGCCAGGACAAGGGCAGTTGAGGCCCCAGTATTCTCAGAAGTGCTACCCCCAAGATAATCTCTGGCTAAGCAGTGGGGACAGGGCAGAAAAGGGGAGCCCCCACCTCTCTGCCCCTACAATCCCCTACTTGCCCAAAACTTAGCCCTAGCAATAGGTAGGTGGGAGCAGAATAAGAAATGCTGATGTCATGCTCTTCCTGGAAGATAGACCTCTACCTGAGATTTGCAGGCAGAGCAGCCCTCCTGTGTTCTGGGCTTCACCAGTCTGCAATTCCTGTTTTCTTGAGTTAGGAAGCAGTGAGAGGGGAGTGGTCTTGGTTTAGATATCACAAATTCTTACTGAATTTTCATAGATTTCCTTGAATATGTTTTTTCCTTTGCTATATGCCCTTAGAACCATTTCCAGAGACTTTAAATGGTTGGGTTTTTATAATTTTCTCCAGTTTTGCTGGGGAGGAGATTTGTGGAGCTCCGTATGCTGTCATGCTGGTAGTTGACAGGTTTTACATTTTTAAAGGAGAAAAATTATAGCGAATATAATTGCATTCACACACACACACACACACACACACTGTGGATAGGTTTCTTAATTATTTGTCTCTACTGGTCCTTAATCCATGTATAAAAATAGTGCCAGTTGATGAGAGTTCTTTTAGGCAAAGATGGAATGGGGAATAGAGAGAAACACATTCATTTTATTCTGCTTAAATTGATGGTGAAACTGATTTTTCCACTGAGCTCTTTACATTTGTTCACTAAAAATATGAAGTATTTTTTTTGTATTTTTTTGTATTAGTTTTGTAATCTAGGTCAGGATACTAATTCAAAGATTTTTGTTGTCAGTTGGGTTTGCTAGAGAGAGAGGCATCAACTTAAAAATTTGCACAACCTAAAAGCTGAGAATTATGTTTTATTTGGTGGACTTACTGAGAAGCCAGTATATTTGAGGAAAAGTCATAAAATTATAAATCACATCAGTTCATTTAGTCCCATGTAATTAATTCCTGTTGATCTGGATGAAGTCATCAGGTTTTCTATTAAATTTTGTAATTTCTTACCTAGTTCAGGGGTATGACCTAAAAGTTATAAGGAACAATATTTACCAAAGATTACTTTTATGAATCTTCATTTTTTAAAAGCATCAGAGTAAAACAGTGATTGTCTATAAATGACAAGACTTAAAATAGCATGTTTAAAGATCTGATTACAATGCAATTGACAAGAAACTTGGGTGTTTCTGTGACACACAACATTTTAAGATAATTATGAGTTATGACTAATAACATTATACCAGGGCATATCAGAATTTTAGGAATTAAATTTTGGGATATCTACACTAATGACATTTACTTATACAGTATAACCTTAGAAGATTTATCTCCAGTAAATGGCAATGCTCCTCAAGTAATTTAACATACCAAATAAGCCTAATTAGTTTAACATTCCTTTCTGAGATGTCTCAGAATTTCTTTGAAGCATCCTATAGTTAGCTGGAGGTCAAAAGAACTTAACTTAGAATTTTATGTTTGGGAAGTTTGTCAAAAATATCAAAAAGTTTCAAAACACTTGGTAAAATCACTGTGAAACAATACTTGTTCACCTAACCAGAGTGATAAAAGATTTCACAAACAAATACAGATCACTTAAAGGCAAAGAAACTCATACAATCTGTTATCAAAAGCAGTACTCCAAGAAAACTTTGTTCTCTTAACAGAGAGGAACCAGTCTTGCACCAGCCTACTTTTGATAACAAAATCCATTTATATAATCAAATTTAATCTAATCCCAGCCTGACCATTTAATCTAATCCCAGCCTGACAAAACTCCTTTTCAGGGTTCCTTTTACAAACCTTCCACAATTTTCTGTACTCTTATTAGTTTGTCCCTTATTTTTTCATCTAGAAACAACTGGCTCTAGGACAAAACATTCTTTCCCCTTAACAAAATATATTTTCATTCCTCATGCCTTCTTTTGCATACATTTCATTTCCCTTACATACGGAAATGTTTCCCTTATTATCTTTAGTAACTTTAACTACATATTACAATTTTAACCCTTAAAAACCTTAATATTTAGAAAAAACCAACAAGCAGCAAGTAATTGTGAACTTTTTGTCATACCAGCATTTCCTGGTTGGAATATTCCATAACCTAGAAACATCCATCTTCTCATAGCATAATTTCTTCCCTCAATGTGGTTTAAGATGTGTCTAATAAATCCAAATTAGTTCCCTTTTGTAAGGAGACAGAGGTAGGTAAATTTAGACCTGTTTAGCAACTAATGTTCCAGTGTTTTATCTTATTTGAAATAACCTGGATATTCAGTGCATTCCCATCATTTAACTTAACTTAGCAAAACTCAAGTTACCAAAAATCTGGAAAAACTATTTTAGAGAGACATACGCAAAGCGTAATTATTCCTAAAAGAGTTCACCTGAAAACTCTTATCTCATTTACCTTTATTTTGTAACTTATGAAAATCATACCAAGTTAAATTTTTTCTTGCTGACAAACTATATAACAGAAATAACATGAATTTATTGATCTTCGGTAAGCCTAGGTACAATAAAAGTCAGACATGTCTATTGATACTTCCTAGATCATGTGAACCTGAAATTCATTCTGGCCAGTTTCTTTTTTTATATATATAAACTTATTTATTTTTGGCTGTGTCGGGTCTTCATTTCTGTGCGAGGGCTTTCTCTAGTTGCGGCAAGTGGGGGCCTCTCTTCATCGCATTGCGCGGGCCTCTCACTGTCGCGGCCTCTTGTTGCGGAGCACAGGCTCCAGACGCTCAGGCTCAGTAGTTGTGGCTCACGGGCCCAGTTGCTCCGCGGCATGTGGGATCTTCCCAGACGGCTCGAACCCATGTCCCCAGCATTGGCAGGCAGGTTCTCAACCACTGTGCCACCAGGGAAGCCCCCAGTTTCTTTTATATTTAGAAATATTTAGTTTATAAGCACTTACTTTTAAGTCAATTAAGTAGAACTCTTTTATAAGTTTAATTTTGGTAATGTTTTCCAGAGGTAGAGACATATATATAATGTACACACATACATATAAACAGACAAAGTCAGAGATCTCACAGCTTCACTTTAAAAAGTTAGTTAAGAATCAGGTATTAAAATATAAACTTACTAGTTTATAAATAACAGTTGGAATAAGTTAAATTTGCTGAGATGAGTAGGGCTTCACTATTTGTGGAAAAGACTTTTAAGATTTGTATTTGTCCTTGATAAACTGTTAAGGAGGCTATGAATTAGATTTTGGGTGAGGGAGCCTTTCCAGAGACTTGAGCTTAAAAAGTCCTACCTCCCCCACCCCGTGGCCTTTTTCTTCTAGGTTTCAGGTTTTACCAGACTGAGCTAATTTGACTCACTTTCAAGTCACTATGGGCTGTATTTATATTTCTAATTCGTAGAGATTTACAAGACAAAGACAGTTGCTTTTAATTCTCTGAAGAACTGGTCTTCTGCCAAAATGATATTAAAGATTGATTTGCCCAACTATATTTTCTTTAATTTGCTTTTTTTTTAAATATCAGAAGATTTCCAACCAAACTGAAAATTGAGTTCTATGTTCTAGAACTTTAGGGTTCAATTTATCTTGCTTTCAAAGGCTTGCATAAGGCATTTAACAAAGACCCCCTTTCTGATTGCATAGGTTAGACCCAGAGCAAAATCTTTATTCTTCTTATTAGCCCCTGAATATTAGCTCCCAGTCTTGTACCATATTGAGGAAAGAAGATGAATATTTCTAGAGTTTATGGAATATTCCAATTAGGAAATGCTGATATGACAAACAGTTCACAATTTTACTTGCTGCTTGTTGGTTTTCACTAGAGTTTAAGGTATTTAAGTGTTCCTTTTACTGTGTGGGTTCAGGTAACCCTACTGGTTTCTGTTAGTATGTTTAATTAATATTGTCTGAAGGGCAGATTTATATGCCCTGTCCAGGCAGGGGAAGCATTCCGCAATGAAACATGTCTATCTCACAATATAATTAGGCAAAAGAGATGTAACCATCTTATATAAGATCTATTTAAATATATCAAATTTTATAAACTTTATCTCAGTTCTGTCAACTTTTGTACCTTTAACTTCAGTTTGTATTAGGACACTATCAACATACCTTCGTCTTATAAGGAGTCCAGAAACTTTTTTTTTTATCCCAACCATTTAGTCTGTTTTTATATAAAAGGCTTTGGGATTCCCAATGAGATGTTGAGGCAAAGGACTCAGGGCCCTTTGTTGATTTTTTTTAAGTTGATTAATTGGCCCAAGCAATTGTTGGTCAGTTATCTCAGTGCAATTTTTTCAGACTTTTTTTTACCCCAGACTTGTTTGGAGCCCTTTAATGTTGGGGACCAATAGGGAGATCCCTTTGACCCATCCAATCTTAGGTAGTGTTGTATCAGAACCTTTTGTTTTAATCCCATTGACATCCATTTTATTTATTCTATTTTAAAATAACCATGTAAAATTTTCTTTATCCATTTGGGACGATGCCCTTTATAATTTCTACCTTTTTTTTGAAGAAGTCTCTAGACTTTCTCTTCAGTTTTTTTCTTACTTCCCTGTTAATCAACCTAATTAACATGAATTATCCTAGTGTGTTTATTAGCATCTGTAAGACCCATGAAGGGAAAGCAGAGTGCATAAATAAAGCTTCCCAAGCCATGTTTTCTTTTCGTTTGTTTGGGTTAAATTAAAGGAGTTCTCAGTTTAATCATTTTATCTTTTTCTACCTTCTGATTTGATTTTTTCATAGGTACCAATAGAACTGTTTATAATGAAAGCTCTAAAAATTTACCAGTTTAGAAGTTTCTCAAATTTAAAAGATCCATCATCTGGCCATTAACGAGATATATCTTAATAGGGACTCAAACCAATAAAATGCAAGAGGCATGCCCAGAAGACAGTGTGAAGGAAGCCACTTAAACAAAATCCAGAAAATTTACTCCCCAAAATAGTAAAAGACCTTTGTTGTACAGGCTGATACAAGGAAGGTTAAGACGGCAGAAAGCCCCCTGAAAGTTGGCACAGTCAGACAGAAGATTGCTCAGAATCCCAGTTTGTTCAGTGGGCTGCGAAATATACACCATATGTGTACTTTATGGATGGCAGAGACCAAATTCTCAAAACACACACACACACACACACACACACACACACACACACACAAAATGCTGAAGAAGATTGGGTAGAACATTTACCTCTCAAAGACACGGAAAGTTAAATGCAAGTTCCCACTAAAACGGCTTTTTCTTTATGGTCAGAATTCTGAAAGTATGTTTTATCAAGCTGGATTTCTCTAACTTAACTGCATATGCAATAAAAGAGCCCCCATCTTAGTCATTTTCAGGGCAAGATTTCCTTTAATCCCCAATTAACGTACTTGTAAATGTAAGTTTTGTATGTACATAAACCTGGTAATTTGTCACTCCTTTTGTTTTGAAAGTTTTATTCCCTGTTCTGAGGTCAGTTTGTTGAGATAAAGTAGCTAGTGACAATCCTGTGGTGGGCCAGGGTGCTGTTTGTGAGCTTAACTCCTCTAGGTTTTACCCTGGAGCTGTTTTAGCTCTCTTACGTGTCTCAGTTTTTCCCTTCAGTATCCTGAGACCACTGTGGGTGCTCAGATCATGGAGTGACCAACTCTTATGCATATCCCCTGCAGAGCAAATTTTTAATTAAAGTGAGTGGGTTTCCCTGTAGGGGCAGCTGCATATTATGAGGGCTTGCCTCCACCACTCCCACAAGCGTCTTAGTTGCCGGAAAAAGCCGTTGCCACCTGGGAGGAGATGTTCCTTTTTTGGAGCAGAAAGCTCTCATGAGATACCTCACTTTTATTATAATAAACTGTTAAAGTAGCCAATTCAAGGAAAAACGACAAGCCAGTCTTCTACCTAATTTACGCACTCCAACCTTACTCAGTGTCTTTCAGCTGAGCAAAGTCTTCCCAGTGTCTTTCAACTGAGGTTAACCTGCTCAGTGTCTAAACTGAGCAAAAATCTCCCCAGTATCTTTCAACTGAGGGTAAACCATGTACCTCTTCTTAAAACAAAGTTTCAAAGATAACTTGCTCCTCCAAAGAAGAGACTTAGGAGATTCGAGAACCAGGAGAGAGACTCACCCAAATTTGTCTGGACTCTCCGAGGAGGCAGACAGGCCCAAGTGGCCTCAGCTGGTACCAAGTCTCCAGATCCTCATAGAGTTCAGGCAAAGGACAGAAGTCTACTCTGGGTCACTTTGTTAGTCGCCCAAATGGTCGACTGAAAAAAATTGCACAACCTAAAAGTTGAGAATTATGTTTTATTCGGCAGACTTTCTGAGACCTTAAGCCCGGGAAACAGCCTCTCAGATAGCTTTGAGGGACTGTTTTGAAGAGGTAAGGGAGGAGCCAGGATATATAGGATTTTTTGCAGACAAACAAAAACTAGGTAGTCAGAACATCAAGAGATTACAGTTAATTAAAGAAAACCAGACACCTCAAGTTAATGAGTTTAACACTTTTATGTGTATCGGAAGATGTAAGCGTCTGGGCTTATTGAAATTGTTCCTTTGATATGCACCTTAACTGCCCTGTTTTTCTCCATCCTGTATCCCCTCAGGATGCACCATCAGGGGTGGCTTCAGTGGCTGATGGCTGTAGCATTCTTTGGCAGGTGACATGACATTCTTTGTCCACAGAGGGAAAGTACATACTGATGAAGAAAATATTTTGAAGCATTTTAAGGAGATACAAATGCATTGTCAATATTTATTTTGTATTTGTTTCTTTACATTTTATAATCTTGAGATTATCAAAATTATATTTCTTTTATGTGAAGGTTGATATTGTTGACCCACCTTTACCAAAGTACAGAACTAGAAAAAGTTTGCTGAGAAAAGTTTTATCATTTTAGGAAATAAATTTAACAGCAAGTTTTCATTTAATGCCACAATAAAGAATGCTTTCAAAAGAGTTTCCATAGTAACACTTGAAATACCTCTGTAATGTTGTAAATGGTTTTGGTAGTTCTACAAAGATAATTATGTATGAGATGATAGGGAGAATATTAAGTTTATAAATAAAATCTACAGAATTGGAATTAAACCCAATAACAGAGTTCTAGATTGTCTAGACACATTAAAGATTCTTCATAAATCTTAGGTTATTTTTGTCCAAATACTCGTATGTCCTATAACACCTTGTAGTTAATTTATTCATCATATTGTGAAATGCATCTTACTTAGAGGGGTTTTTTCCCCTCTGGAAAGCTAAATATTTTAATCACTGATTCTCCTTATGGTTCTTGGCCCCTTGGAAGAATTAACAGTTGGTCATAACTATTTACCTCATTTTAAAACTCATTTTGTATTAACTAAGATATATATATATATATATATATATATGCGTGTGTGTGTGTGTACACACACACATAATCTTTGCAGATACAAGTCTAATTGAAAATACTGTCTTTGAATCTGTATCAAGCTGAAAAATGTTTTAAAACTTCTTTAAAAATAACCATATTTGGGCTTCCCTGGTGGTGCAGTGGTTGAGAGTCTGCCTGCCGATGCAAGGGACACGGGTTCATGCCCTGGTCCGGGAAGATCCCACATGCCGCGGAGCGGCTGGGCCCGTGAGCCATGGCCACTGAGCCTGCGCGTCCGGAGCCTGTGCTCCTCAACGGGAGAGGCCACAACAGTAAGAGGCCCGCGTACCGCAAAAAACAAAAACAAACAAACAAAAATTTTGAATAAAAATATGTGCCGAGAAAAAACTAGTTTTCTTTTTGAATTGGAAAATGGAGCTTTTGCTTTCTTTGAGGAAATTTGTACTCAGAAGTTTAAGATAATTATGATTGTATTTTTGGTTTGTTTTGGAAATATATTTTACTATTCTGAGGCAAATGGATAGTTTTATTACAGAAATAGATTGTAGGAATGGATTCATGGTCATTTCTTGACAGTTTTTCACTTTTGCACAGGAACTGTGCAGGGTGGGTGGGAGGAGAACAAGTCATCACTTCTTGCCATGTTTCCCTCTCAATCAAAATAACTCTCCCTTAAGGGGCACCTGCCTACATTGTTGGTGGAATGTAAATTGGCGCAGCCACTATGGAAAACAGTATGGAGGTTCCTCAGAAAACTAGAGTTGCCTGCCATATGATCCAGCAATCCCACTCCTGGGCATATATCCAAACAAAATTATAACTAAAAAAGATACATGCACCCCTATGTTCATAGCAGCACTATTCACAATAGTCAAGACATGGAAACCTAAATATCCATTGACAGATAAATGAATAAAGATGTGGTATATATATTGATACAATGGAATGCTGCTCAGTCATTAAAAACAAAAACAAAACAGTGAACAAAATAATGCCATTTGCAACAACATGAATGGAACTAGAGATTATCATACTAAGTGAAGGAAGTCAGAAAGAGAAAGATACCATATGGTATCACTTATATGTGGAATCTAAAATATGACACAAGTGAACCTATCTGCGAAACAGAAACAGACTCACAGACAGAGAACAGACTTATAGTCTGACTTGTGGTCTGGGGAGGGATGGAATAGGAGTTTGGAGTTAGCAGATGCAAACTACTATATATGGAATGGATAAACAACAAGGTCCTACTCTATAGCACAGGGAACTATATTCAATATCTTGTGATAAGCCATAATGGAAAAGAATATAAAAAAGTATATATATGTATAACTGAATCACTTTGCTGTGCAGCAGAAATTAACACAACATTGTAAATTAACTATACTTCAGTTTTTTAAAAAAACTTGTCCCTTTATCTAATTTTATGCAAAAGAGATTATTCAAATATTGAATTAAAAAGCAAAGAGGAATTCTTTACTGAAGAACAAAGTCTTCTATTACTGTTCGAAAAATGTTGCTCTCAAACATAAATTGTCATAGTGCAGAAAATGTGATTAGTGTTAGGTCTTTGAGAATCATGTTTTTATTAGAGAATATAAAAGACTAAAAGACTTTTAATGAAATGATGTGAAATCACAGAGTAGAGGTGCCAGTATACTAAGCAATAAAATAATCTGCTCTGAATATATTTTCATCTTATTTAATTAAGGCTATTTGAAGATAACATACTCATTTTCTGATACTGATAATTCCTTTGGTTTCTTTTTCTAATTCTGGCATAACATGAAATAAAATTATAAACCGATCATTAGAAACTTAAAATGGCATATCAGTTGACGGTGATCATAACATTTAAATTTGTAAGTGTCAAGTAATTTCTGTGTTTTTTCATCCAGTGGAGCATGTTGAAGGATGAAAAGAGACAGGCTTCATTTCATGAAATTAACATTTCTTGTGCATTACGTAAGTCATAGTGCTAAATACTGAGAACATAGTTCCTGTACACATGGAACTTAAAATTTGTGTGCCAGGGACTTCCCTGGTGGCGCAGTGGTTGGGAGTCCACCTGCTGATGCAGGGGACACGGGTTCGTGTCCCGGTCCGGGAAGATCCCATATGCTGCGGAGCGGCTGGGCCCGTGAGCCATCGCCACTGAGCCTGCGCCTCCGGAGCCTGTGCTCCGCAACGGGAGAGGCCACAATAGTGAGAGGCCCGCGTACCACAAAAAAAAAAAAAAAAAAAATTGTGTGCCAGTTTTTAAGAATTAATAAACTTCTTTTATCCTGTTTTTTTCTAGCCTAATTCTGGTGAACTGGATCCTTTATATGTAGTGGAAGTACTTCTGCGCTGTAGCAAAGAGAGCTTGAAAAATTCAGCTACTGAGGCTGCAAAACCAGCTAAGTCTGATGAGAAAGGAGAGATGCAGGTTTGTACTTTATTTTTCATTTTCAGATTTCAGATATTTTGTACATTATTTATAATCACTAGCTTTCCTATATGTGATTATAATGAACATACTGTCATGATTTCCTAATTGGAAGTTTTCAAGGTATATGAAAGCCATCTAACACCAGTAGGATGATTAATCTCATCAAATTATGGCAAGGTAATTAGTGACAAAGTGAAAGATAAAGAGAATTTAATCATTTAAATTTTCACATGAAGCTGGAATTTACCTGAGCTAAAAAAGATGTTTTATCATTATTTTACGATTGTATCATTTTACACTTTATTCCATCCATATTGTTTATTACATTTCTGTGAAAATAATGATTGAAAATAATGAGCCAGTGTTTTGATAGGAAACTTAGGTAGAACTTTTTCATTAATTTACATGTGCTTTTAATTAAATGCAAAACATTCAGCTTGCCACATGAGATACACATATTACTTAAATGGCTCCTATTTTATTTCATTTTAAAATAATTAATATCGAATAATTGTAGGTAAGCCTTACTGTGGAGAGTCCAAGTATCTATTTGAAGAGTAATATCATACTGAAATTTTTTTTTAAACACTGCTTTAAGTATATGTGGTATTGGCTAGGTCTTTTAGGAAATGTCATTGTTAATGATACTTGTCATAACAGGCTTTGGTTTGTGGGAAAGTTGAAGTTGGAATAGCAAATATGTGGCATGCATCGCAACATTCTCCTTCTCTCATGGCAGATATTAATAATAAGTCATGGGCCCCTTTTTTCCCGTATACAGGGAAAAAGAGCAGTCAACAGAAACTGTCACTGAGGAAGTCCAGCTACTGCACTTAATAGAGTTTAAATCAGCTATTTTTAAATATGTTCAAAGTGTATTTAAAATTTTTTAAATCTGATTTTAATTTGTAACAGTACACTTTTTTTGTTTGTTTTTCTTTTTGTTGTTGTTGTTGTTGTTGTTTTGCGGTACGCGGGCCTCTCACTGTTGTGGCCTCTCCCGTTGCGGAGCACAGGCTCCGGATGCGCAGGCTCATTGGCCATGGCTCACAGGCCCAGCTGCCCCGCGGCATGTGGGATCTTCCCGGACCGGGGCACGAACCCTTGTCTCCCGCATCGGCAGGCGGACTCCCAACCACCGCGCCACCAGAGAAGCCCAGCCTCTTACTATTTTTAACAGATGCCCCTAGGGAAAAGGTTGTTTGCACTGGGCAAGCCCTGGGTCAGGTCAAATAATGACCTCCTTGTGAATGAATAGAGTCTTCTAGGGGACCACCAAACAGGTGAAATACTGACAGTTCTCTGGGAATGGCCTTTTGAAGTCATTTCAACCCTGTTCTGTCCCTTCCGGTGGCTGCCAGACTGATACTCAGTGATTGCAGGCTCTTGGTTTTCAAGACTACTGTGGAGCTGAGTGGGAGAGGGAGTAAAGTAAGTTAAAACACCGCAAAGCATCCAATTCTTTGGTTTGGGTTTTTTTTTTAATTAAACGCTCCTTGGATTGGTGCAAGCCTTTGTTTAATTTCCAGAGTTCTGAAGAAGTTGATTTTGACAATTGCCAGTATTCCCAATGCTTCTATGGGGAAGAGGATTTTTGGAGGTCTTTGCCTCCACAATTTTCACTGGCATTCTTCTGGATAAACTTAGAGAAAGCATCTATTACATTCAATAGATTATTACATTAGTCAGCTTTTAAATTAGATCAAGACACAAATTTAATTTTTGTAAATCTAAAATTTAATAAAAATCACATTGGTTTGAATAACTTTGTCTGCCTTGACTTGATTAAAATTCAGTTGGTTCAAAAAACATCATTCTGATTTAGATGAAAAATTCAAAAATCATGTTGTGTTTTAGCTAACAGTCTTAATTGAAGAGATGACATTGGTCGAAATTTACTTAGAGTGTATTGACTTAAAGAATGTATTGACTTAAAATGTACTGACTTCTGATATTATTTACCTTATCATTTGCTTATCTTAAAAGGGGAAATTGATTTATGACAAACTTGCAAAGAAAAAGGTCTAAGAATAAAAATACTCCTTACTGTTGGTATTCTCACGCTTTTCTAATAACTGCCCTCGTGATTATTTGGATTTATATAGACCGATGTTGCATCATGATAAGCCTGAATTCTAAGTTCTTTTATAAAGGTTATTAGGTTTAGAAAGTTGAATCAACTGCACAATGCAAATATTATAGCATGTTTTTAAATCCTTGTGAGTGTAAGATTTATAATTTCATGGCAGCTATTCATTTGTTTTTTAAACATTTAAGTTCTTATTTACAGAACTTAAGTCTTAGGATCTCCCTTTCTTGTACTTAAGGAGACATTTGTAGGAGGGCCTTTATAGTTTCTTTCCTGTCATTAGTGTGAGACTTAGTTGACCATTTCTCGGATGGAACTTATTATAGGAAGCAGCATTAGAAATTGGGTAGTTTCTGTCTTCCTTCTGAATCAGATCTTCACAGATAGTGCTTATTCTGTTTTCAAGGAAATACTTCTGCATAATGCAACTTGTGCATAATTCAGCTGCAAGTACATAAAGCATACACTTCTTCTCTAAAGTCAAGTGAATTATTTTTAATTTTTCTGCCATTTTGGATTGTGTACATATACCCCAGTACAGAAAAATAGTGTATTTCTCCCTCTGGGTGTTGGCTACCTGGTACATCATTGACAGTTTTTCACGTCCTGAGTCTTCTCTTTCCAGCCAGCCCATGTATCTAGGATTTGTATAGATCACAAATTGGCGGCTCAAAATCCAATTCAGTCCACATAATATCTTCTTTAAAAGTGAATTTGACAGTTTGAGAATAAAAATAATGATAGTAAAAGATTATAATCAAGTGAAAATAAAATAAGAACCCACAAGCTTATATACTCAGAATAGATACTGTAGAAGGAATGGAGATGTTAGAAGAGTCAACGTTCGACAACTACCATAAGTAATTTTTGACTCAGGCAAGAATAATCCATGAATGTTAAAACTAGTGAGTTGAAAGTTTAATGAAGGACTTCTTTGATGGCGCAGTAGTTAAGAATCCACCTGCCATTGCAGGGACATGGGTTTGAGCCCTGGTCTGGGAAAATCCCACATGCTGTGGAGCAACTAAGCCCATGCGCCACAACTACTGAGCCTGTGAGCCACAACTACCGAGCCCACGAACTACTGAAGCCTGCATGCCTAGAGCCCATGCTCTACAACAAGAGAAGCCACCACAATGAGAAGCCCACGCGCCACAAGAGAAAGCCCACACGCAGCAACGAAGACCCAATGCGGCCATTAATTAATTAATTAATTTTAAAAATGTTAAAAAAAAAGTTTAATGAAGAATGGGATACTTACAAAGTCTATAAAGAATCTCCCTATAAATTTCTTATAAATTTTAAAAATAAATTTATTTATTTATTTATATTATTTTTGGCTGCGTAGGGTCTTTGGTGCTGTGCGTGTGGGTTTCTCTAGTTGTGATGAGCCGGGGCTACTCTTTGTTGTGGTGTGTGGGCTTCTCATTGTCATGGCTTCTCTTGTTGCGGAGCATGGGCTCTAGGCGCACAGGCTTCAGTAGTTGTGGCACGTGGGCTCAGTAGTTGTGGCTTTCGGGCTCTAGAGCTCAGGCTCAGTAGTTGTGGCACATGGGCTTAGTTGCTCTGCAGCACATGGGATCTTCCCAGGCCAGGGCTCGAACCCGTGTCCCTTGCATTGGCAGGCAGATTCTTTTTTTTTTCTTTTTGCGGTACGCGGGCCTCTCACTGTTGTGGCCTCTCCCGTTGCGGAGCACAGGCTCCAGACGCGCAGGCTCAGCGGCCATGGCTCACGGGCCCAGCCACTCCACGGCATGTGGGATCTTCCCGGACCGGGGTATGAACCCATATCTCCTGCATCGGCAGGCGGACTCCCAACCACTGTGCCACCAGGGAAGCCCCAGTTTCTTATAAATTTATCTCCCTATAAATTTATTGTGAAAGGGAAAGTAGTAACTTATAGTAGAAAATGTTAGCAGATGTTACTTTAATCAAGTAATCAAAGTTACTATCACCAATCCAGTAATGTTGACCAATGGACTGAGACCAACAAAGAAAAAAATCACTTGTGCCAAAAATGCATAACCTGAGTCTGATGATTCTTCATGATTACACAAACCTAAACTGAGAATCGTTCTACAAAATAACTGGCCTGTAGTATTCAAAAATGTCAATGTCTTGAGAGTCACAGAAGAACTGAGGAACTGTTCCAGATTAAAGAACAAAGAAATATTACAGCTAGGTGCAATGCATGATCCTAGTTTTGCTCCATAGAGTGGTGGGGGAGAAGGGAGGGCAAAAGACATTATTGGGAAAGTAGATGAAATTTTAATACGGACTGTCGATTAGATAATATCAGTGTATCTACATTAATTTCCCTCTTTTAATACTTGTACTGTGGTTGTATGGGTGTGTATGTTTGTGTATATGTATATACGTAAATATATAAAGAGGATGTTGTAGCACATGGGGCAAAATACAAATAATTGGTGAATCTGAATAAAGGTATATGGGAGCTTTTTATCCTATTCTTGCAATTTTTCTGTAAATTTGAAATTATATGAAATGTTAATACCATAAAAGAACAAAAAAAGGTAGAGAGTATTCTAGATTAAAAAAGATTAAGAGACCTGACAACTAAATGTAGTAAATGATCCTTGGCTGGATCCTGAATCCAAAAGTAGTAGTAGTAGTATCCTGGCTCCAAACGTAATAGTAGTAGTGGTGGTGGTGGTGGTAGTCGTAGTAGTAGTGGTAGTAGTCTATAAAGGACATTAATGGATCAGTTGGGGAGATTTTAATATGGACTATGTATTAGATGATGTATTATTGTTAAATTTCTGTGATCTCATAATATTGTGGCTATGCAGGAGAAGGTGCTTGTTCTTAAAAGATACACGTTTAATTGGGTCCCATTGGTTTATTTTTGCTTTTATTTCTTTTGTCTTGGGAGACTGATCTAAAAAAAACATTGCTACAATTTATGTCAGAATGTTTTGCCTATGTTCTCTTCTAGGAGTTTTATGGTGTCATGTCTTATATTCAAGTCTTTAAAGCATTTTGAGTTTATTGTTGTATATGGTGTAAGGAGTGTTGTTATTTCATTGATTTAATTGCAGTCATCCAGCTTTCCCAACACCACTTGCTGAAGAAACTGTCTTTTCTCTATTGTATATTCTTACCTCCTTTGACATAAATTAATTGACCATAGGTATGTTGGTTTATTTCTGGGCTCTCTGTTCTGTTCCATTGTTTATCCTCATTTTTTAAATGGGGAAACTGAAGCTTAAAACTCTAGGTGACTTGATCAAGGTCACACAACTAACTGAAGACTGAATTCAAACCCAGGCAGTCTTGACTCCAGAACCCACATTCAGCCACTATACCATTTTGTTTAGTAAAACACAGTGAATATATTTGTTATCAGCAAGTGAATGACAGTTGTTTTTCCAGTGGTGATCAGTGTAAAGGTAAGGAGACCAATAAGCTGACAAAGTTGGATCTGTGAAAATGTTAACCTCTCCTCAGTTTATAGAGTCTGAATTTAAAGGGAGCAAATTTAAAGAAAGCAAATGGCATTTTTGATGGTGAGGGAAGGGTATTCTTGTCAGGAGAAAGCATGGAAGAAAGTTTGAAGATAGGTTTTCTTCAAGATTATGTCTAATGGAGTATACTGTTTTCTATGCTTGAAATACCTCTTTTCAGCTCTTCATTCTGGCCCATCCAGAGATTACATGAGTCTTGCGTGGCCAACTAAACCTAAATAGATCTAAATAGGAGTCTTTCCTTCCTCTGTAGTGCTATAGTACTTTTAGGTATTCAAAAAGTAGCAAGTACTGAGGGTGCAAAAATGAATAAAATATGGATACTGTGTTAAGGGAATCACTTATTTTTATGTACCATTTGTTTGCCTGTTACTTAAAGGTTTGAATTTGTTTTTACTTTTTAAATATAGTTTCTACTATGATATAAGCTTCCACAATGATTACTATCTACTTCTTATACCTGTCACATACTGTAAATGCAGTTTCCTTTTAAGAATTCAAGCTAAATTTAAGAAATGGCAGAATTTGAACACGTTCAATTTTAGTTGTAACATATATATATAACTTTTCTGTTGGTAGGTTGTTCCAGTTTTGGTGCATCTCCTGTCCGCTATCAGCAGTGTTAGGCTTTACATTCCTAAAGACCTTCGACCACTGGACAATAGACAGAGTGTTTTAAAATCAATACAGGTATACACGTTAATTTTATAAATTAAATATAAATTTTATGTAAATATAAATAAGGTTTATAACAAGGCAACTGATTTGCTGTTAAATATATTGCTTTCTTTCAGAAAACCTATAAACACTACCAATAGTGGCAGTTATTTTTAACAAAGATAATGGCAGCAGATCTATATGTAGACTGTCCTCTCTTTGAATCTAGCAACAAAGTCAGGCTAAAGGAGGGCTCACAGAGGAAAACATGGCCACTATTTTGTGTTAAATATGTTTTGCTTTATTCGTTATGAATGAAAAGAACTATAGAGTGTATTTTAAGGTTTTATGTATAGGGCTTCCGTGTTGGCGCAGTGGTTGAGAGTCCACCTGCTGATGCAGGGGACACGGGTTCGTGCCCCGGTCCGGGAGGATCCCACATGCCGCGGAGCGGCTGGGCCCGTGAGCCATGGCCGCTGAGCCTGCGCGTCTGGAGCCTGTGCTCCGCAACAGGAGAGGCCGCAACAGTGAGAGGCCCATGTAACGCAAAAAAAAAAAAAGTTTTATGTATAAAATCATGTGCCAGGACTTTTAACTACTTTATAGTATAGTTAATACATGGATGAAATAGTCTTATTTTCAATAGGAAAAGTTAAGATTTTATAGAAAATTTTATTTTCCGGTAGGAAAATAAAAAGGCACTTCGTTAGTTGGTTAGTCAATAAATATTTGAAAAGGATTTACTATATAGTGAAGGCTATGTACTAAAATCTGAGAAAGCAGGATGCTTTCAGTGTACAGTAGGAATTTTTAAGCTGTGGTCCATGGGTGGGCTTCTTGAAATGAATAATTCTCTTGGCAGTTTTATAAAAAGTTTTTATGGGTAACTCCTCCCCCCCAACTTTTTTTTTATTTCTAACTGGCCAAATCCTATCTTACCTTTAAGCCCTATCCAAGACCCTGAAAGTCTCCCAGTGGAGTACCAGCCTATAGTGACCTATCTCTTCCCTGAACTCACATGTTCATTATATTTAATAGTCAAATCATGTTACAAAAAAATTTAGTGCTGGGAATCTGGACCCTTTGAAAGTTTATATCTTTCAGCTCAGTAGTGCCCTCCTTAGGAATCAGCCTCAAAGAAGTAATCAGAATATTGAAAACATTTACACTTGAGATGTTCAATACAGGATTATTTATAATGGCAAGAAGTTACAACCACTTAAATATACAGTGATGGGCTTTATCAGTAAATTGTGCTGCATCCATAACTATTAAACTTTAAATATTAGAATTATTAATTGTAATACATGTCTGTACATAGAAAAAACAAAAGGAAGTATTTAGTCTTAACTAATTTTGTGTGTAAGATGAAAAATGAATTTTAAATATTTTGTTTCAGGAAGTTCAGAAACGTTTTCCTGATGGTGTTCCCTTATTAGATCCTATTGATGACATGGGCATTCAAGATCAAGGACTGAAAAAAGTCATCCAGAAAGTAGAGGCTTTTGAGCATCGAATGTATTCTCATCCACTTCACAATGATCCAAATCTGGAAACTGTGTATACGCTTTGTGAAAAAAAAGCACAGGTATGGCAGAAACTCTTTTATCATAGAATTCTAAGCATTTCACTATATAAGTGAGTATATATTTTTCATTTTCTTTTCCTGTTGGTTTCATCAGCTAAAACAGGAAAATGTCTAGCTGTCTTTTAAGTAAACTATCAACTCTTACCAGTAAAAAAAAGTTGATCACTTTGAGATGTCATTCACATAACATAGCATTCACCCTTTTAATGCATAGAATTCAGTGGTTTTTAGTATATTCACAGATATCTGCAACTATAACCACTATCTAATTCTAGAACATTCTCATCACCCCAAAAAGAAACCACATACCAATTAGCAGTCACTCCCCGTTTCCCTACCCTCCAGCTGCTGGCAACTACAAATCTCCTTTCTGCCTCTATGGATTTGCCTATTCTGGAGATTTCATATTAAAAAAATCATACAATATGTGGCCTCTGTGTTTGCCTTCTTCCACTTAGCTAATATCTTCAGGATTCATCCATGATGTAGCAGAATTTGTATTTTATTCTTTTTTATGGCCGAAAAATATTCCATTGTATATATATATATATATATATACCACATTCTGTTTAACCACTCATCAGTTGATGAATATTTGGAGTTTTTCCACTTTTTGGCTATTATGAATAATCCTGCTATGAACATTTATGTACACATTTTTGTGTGGACATATCTTTTCATTTCCCCTGGATGGAATTGGCGTAGAATTGCAGGTCAGTGAGTAACTCTGTGTTTAACTCTATGTTTAACTTTTTGAGAAACTGCCAAACTGTGTTCCCAAGTGGCTGCACCATTTTACATTCTCACCAGCAATATATTAAAGTTCCAGTTTCTCCACATCTTCACTAATATTTGTTTCGTCTGTATTTTTAATTATAGCCATCCTAGTGGTATGAAGTAGCAGTTCACCTTTTTAGGCTAACTAGCTATATTCTCTAACCAGTAAAAGCATTCTTACAGCCATTCTGAATAATGAGTTTAGAAAAAGCTTTTTGAAATGAATACATTTCTTTCCACTATCCACTTCTCTTCAACTAGAATCTTTTGTATATACAAATGTCGCTTCCTCCTTGAAGTTTATAACTCCTTGCTATTATGCTTTTTCAGCTTTTATCACATGCTACTTTTATCATGTTTGTCTTCCTGTCTCACAAACTAGATTTTAAGCTCCTTAGGCTCGGGTGTTTCATTTAAGCTTATTTGTACTCTTCCATATTTCCCATAATGATCTGTTTTTATAAAGTAGATGCCTAGTATTTATTGAATAAATAATATAAGTAGAAACTTCTTGGCTTTATAGAGTAATGTGTTCAGTTCATAGTTTTACAGCACTGCCCCTTTCTAGGTTTTTGTGAACTAGCATGATGTGGCCCTGTGCCATGTTGGGCACAGCAGGTGTGTTCTCAGTGAACATGTAGCACACCATGCTGTGGCCCACCATGAAGGTTTCTTCTCAAGATGAGGAAACTGAGACACAAAAAGCTTGAGTATACTCAGTTGTCATCCTGGCCTCATCTATCACTGGGACCATTGCAGCAGCTCCCTCCCTGCTTCCAGTTACTCCGTACCTGACCACCAGAATCATCCTTAACAGTTTCAACACAGGAACAGAAAGACTTGAGTTTGGTTGAGTGATGACTGGAAAGTATCCACAGAGAAGGTGGTTTGAAGCCACAGAGAAAGGCATTATCTGAGCCACTCAAATATAACAAAAAGGCCCTAGTGTCTGGTTGAAAGACAGGCTAAATAAACTTGTTATGAAGACTGCAATACATGGAAAAAATGCTTATGCAGGAACATTAAATTTAAAAAGTAGGACCTAAAATCGTTGTGGACTATGATTACAATTTAGCAAAAGTAAAAATGCACACCAGAAAAGACTGAAAGGAAAACCTTAAGTGGTTGTGTTTGGGCAGTGAGATTATAGTAGGTAATCCTACTCCCACCTGCCACCCATTGTCTGTAATGTGCTTGTATTACATTTCTTTTTTTTTTTTTTTTCTTTTGCAGTACGTGGGCCTCTCACTGTTGTTGCTTCTCCCGTTGCGGAGCACAGGCTCCGGACGCGCAGGCTCAGCGGCCATGGCTCATGGGCCCAGCCGCTCCACGGCATGTGGGATCTTCCCGGACCAGGGCACGAACCCGTGTCCCCTGCATCAGCAGGCGGACTCTCAACCACTGTGCCACCAGGGAAGCCCTTGTATTGCATTTCTTAATGAAAGAAAACTACAAAGAGTTAACAACTTAGGGGAAAAAAACAAGTCTTTTTTTTGTTAATGACCTCCTGACCTCCTAGTGACTGCAGGATAAATTTGACATTCCTTAGCCCTGCCTAGGAAGCCTTCAAAATCTGACCCCTCAACTGTCAACATTTTAAGTGCTCATACCCTCTGATTCAGCTTTCCAGTCCTCTCGGAATGAAACTACAAAGTGAGGCAGTACAAGGATGTTCTTGTAGCATTGTTTGAAAAAGCAAATGAATGTAAACAACCTCAGTGTTCATCAGTAGAAAATTAGATACATGAATTATGCATATCCACACAGTGGGTATCAACATGGCCATTTTTAAAAAATGAGGTAAATTTATATGTACTTTTTGGAAAAGAAGTCCTAATTGTATTGAGTGGAAAAGGAAGCTGACCTCACTTCTGTGGGAAAAGCCCCTGTACCTATGTATTTATTCATTTACAGACATGGATATCTGTGTTCTTTTAAAGTATGTAGAAAAAGATATAGAACAGCGTTATCCAGTAGAAATATAATACAAGCCACTTATGTAATTTTAAATTCTTTAGTAGCCACTTTAAAAAAATAGTGAAGGGCTTCCCTGGTGGCGCAGTGGTTGACAGTCCGCCTGCCGATGCAGGGGACACGGGTTTGTGCCCTGGTCCGGGAAGATCCCACATGCCACAGAGCGGCTGGGCCCGTGAGCCATGGGCACTGAGCCTGCGCGTCCGGAGCCTGTGCTCCGCAACGGGAGAGGCCACAACAGTGAGAGGCCCGCATACTGCAAAAAAAAAAAAAAAAAAAGTGAAAAGAAACAGGTGAAATTAATTTTAATAAGATTTTTATTTAGCTCAATATGTCCAAAATACATTTCAACATGTAATCAATATAAAAATTACTATGATAAAAATCTTAAATAGTAGACTGTCTTCTACCAACCTTTAAGCTTTATATGCCTCTGGGTATTTAGCACAGTCTTCTATGCTAATATGGGCACATCTTCAATTAAAAAAATTTTAGAAGACAAATTTTTTTTTTCTGATAGGCCTGATAGATCATGCTAGGTAGTATAGAGTTGTCTAACATATAAAGCATTCCTTCTTATTCTCCTAGCATCATGACAATATATCTGTTCATAGCAATGTAAATAATTGCTAGGAGTTTAGATTCTAGAGTCTGATAGTCTGGGTTTGAATCCCATCTTTTATCACTCACTAGCTCTGTGATCTTGACCAGTATCTTGATCTTGGTAATCTCTGTCTGCCTCAATTTTCTCATCTGTAAAATGCACATTTAATATTAGTTACCTACTTTATATGATTGCTGTAAGAATTAAATGAAATAATGTAAAGCACTTGAAGAAACAGGATTTATAGTTAGCTGTCAATAAATATCAGTTACTGACCACCATCATTGCCTTCAACATTTCTACTCCTCAGTTGAAGCTTAATAAATCATCTTCAAAATTCCAAAGTCTTTGAATTTCTACTTCTCAATCCCTAAACTTTTCTGTCCATGTTTTTCTGAACTTCAAACCTCCACTTCAGGATCACAGTGTTTTCTTGCTCTTGTGCTGTCATCCTCTGTCACAGTCGAAAAGTATGTAATATTTTCTGATTAATAGAATTTTAAAACTCATCTACCCTATAGGATGACCTCAAAATAACATTTTCCTTTTAAGCATTCATCTCTGTCTATAGAATAAAGACCTCTTCTCTTTGCTAAATCCACTTCCAGCTTAGGCAGATTTGTTATACAATTTGAGGGCAAAGAGAAGGAACACTTTTCAGGGCATCATAAGGGAATAAGTAGTTGAGAGATAAGATTCATATACTCTCATCTTTCTTTCCTTATTCTCTGAGTTACCCCCTGATTCCCTAAGGATGAAAAGCTGGAGTTGATGTCATAGCTACCTCAGATACATCATTCCTCTTGTGTAATATCCTGGGACAGTAAGAAACTCCTGTGTTCTCCTCCACGTCCCCCGGCCCCCAATATAATATTTTTTGTTTCATTTCATGACTAAACATCATATCATTTTGTTTACCTTATTATTGAACTTCTTTTGTACTTTTATATGCCTTAGATTGCAATAGACATTAAATCCGCAAAGCGAGAACTAAAGAAAGCAAGAACTGTCCTACAAATGGATGAGCTCAAATGTCGCAAACGTGTTTTAAGGAGGTTGGGATTTGCTACGTCTTCTGATGTCATAGAGATGAAAGGACGAGTGGCTTGTGAAATAAGCAGGTAAAACCTGGTTGTTCTAGAAAACTGATTCTAAAATGGGATACTGTTTTTTAAATGAAGGCTATTAATCTTTTGGAAAAAGAGCTATATTAAAATTATAAAGTTGTACAATGCTTTCCATATTAAAATACAGGTTCTGATCATGAAGTTGAGAAATTAGAAAGGGAGAATAAAAATCTTTTGAATCCTTCTAATTAACACAGACACCATTAGTACTTTCATATGTTTCCTTTTTCTTTATTTTAATGCATTGTGGACTTTTTACATAATTATAACCTTAGTTTATATATGGTTTTTGTATACTTTTAATTATTTTTACAATTATGAACATTTTCCCACCTTGAAACTTAATCTAATAATCATTATCCTTTTTTATGTAAAGTTTTGGTCTAACAGTAGGGTATTAGAGTATAGCATATTATAGGCCACAGCTTGAAATTGGATATAAACTTTTGTAAATTGGATATAAGCTGTTGTCTATTTTGGTAATCTTTTACCACATTACAAATGACCTTAAAACTAAATGACTTAAAACAGAAGTCATTTCATTCTCTCCGATTGTTTCTGTGGGTCCGAAATGCTGGAAGGGCTCTTTAAGTTGTTCTGGCTCAGGGTCCCACTTGACTGCCATCATCTTGAAGATACTTATTTTGCCATAGTCATGACCATTATTCTCGATGAGTCCATAAAAGACAACTTGAAACAGTTTCTATGTTCTCACCAAGGCCCTAATGGATGGGGCCAAAGAATTACAAGCCTTGTAGATGGTTTTGGATATTCCTGATGAAGACTTATTCATATTGTTCTTATTGATCATCTGGTTCAGATATGAATTCAGATATCGGCAGGGGCCAAGATTCTGTGGCAAACAGGACAGTTCTAGGCCCCCAAAAGGGGGCAGCGACTACCCAGCCCCAATTAATTATTACAGAATAATATGATATCAGAGTATTCAACTTTTAGAAAAGCCAAAAATCCAGATTTTTATTTTTTGGTGAAATCTCTTGATTTTTAAATGTTCACATACTAATTCAAAATTATTTTTTTAAGTCCCTGTGCAAGCTAAATAAAATGTTTCTTCATGTTAGATTTGGCCTACAGGCTTGTAGTTTTCCTTTAAGCTGTGATAAAATTAAGCTTTCCTACTCTGTACTTAAAGAAACCTAGGCACTATAAAGCTAATAATTTACCCAGGATTAAATTTATACTATAACATCAATCTACTGATTTGAATGCCAAAATTAATGTTATTAGAATTATTTCTTTGTGATGTTATGTAGTATTGATATTTAATAGTTAATATAGAAATTAATTTCTATTAGATATCTGCAGCTAGTTTTAGTCTTAGAAGAAAGAATATTTAGAGAGATAGTGATAACAATATCACATATCAAAGTACGTTACCTTTCCCCCAAAATTTGCCTCTCCCTCTGGTCTGTCTTGCTGAATAAGACCCAGCCACTAAAGGCAAAAACTGGGGAGTCGTCCTAGATTCCTCCTCTTCCTTCTAGCTGTCTTCTCACATCTTCATGATTGTTTTCTCCTACCTCTGTGCTGTTTTAACTATTCCCACTGACTAAGGTGCATCCTGTTTATAAGTCTCTACAACCCATCCTTTATACTCTTTCTTTCAGAATAGTCTTTCCAAACCATAAATCCTACCATGTCATTGTTTGGTAAAAGTCTCTCAGTGATTCTGTATTGCTTTCAGAATAAATTCCATAATTTAGTGTATTCTCGCCTTTCCCTTTCTATCCTGTCTGTTGCCACATTCTACACATGGTGTTTCTTTTATTTAACATGACCTTTTCCTTGCTCCCTGTTCCTGCATAATTTTTTTTAAAGATCCTCTGAAACTTGCTTTGAGTTTCTTCAGTTTGATTTTAGGCTCCTCAACTTTTTTTGCATAATTGCCTATATAAATCTCTATTAAATTGCTGTCCTGTGATTATTATCTTTCTTATCTGCCTCCTGCATTAGACTATAGAAGTAGTCTTGCCGTATTTGTATTTTTGTCGTTTTGTCTTGACTTAACTCTCAGTTTACCATTAGGAACCCATGTTTAGTTTTTGACTTTATTTTTGAGTAGTTATTACTGTTTATAAATATTGATAGTTCATTACTTTATTCTTTTTTAGAAATCTTATGAAAAATAGGAAATATGCCCTTTTTTCCTTTTCTTTTTTTTTTTTTTAGAGTAACACCCTTATAGTTACTGGATGGATCCATTAAACCCTTTTATAAATGTAAGATACTCTATGGAACCTTGATTATAGAATTCTAGAGACACCATCACTAGTCTTTTTCCAGCTTTCATTGAACACAGTTGAGAATTCAGAATTTTTCATTTGTCATCCACATGGCAAACAGAAAAATAACAGAAAAAGATGTTTTTGCAATTATTACACAAATCAGAAAATTAACACAAAGAGACAAAAAGCACTCGAGGCAAAATGATGATCGTGAAATTGGTCATGTAAGCAAAATCTCGGACCCTAGGTAAATTCTCACACTCAAGAGTCAGTGAGTGAATAATATATTTCTAAGAACAAGAAGAAAAATTTAAGATTTTTATAACTTTACTCTCCTTTCTGTTCAACATAAAGGACTTAGTTATGTAATGTTTTGTGATAAGAACTTGGGCCATCCCATTTTGCTAAAAAGGACTTGTGACTTTATCTTTTGTATTTGTGGCTAAATTTTCCTTGATACAATTCTTAGTTGGTCAAATACTGAAGATAGTTGTAAATACAAGGAAATTGATAAAAAACAGATGATGAATAGAAGCGAGAGGTGGCGGCGGAGGCAGCGGCACTGGGGGGGGGTGGGAGGGGGGGGAGCGCCAGAGTGAGTGAGTGGCTGAGTGAGTTTACCCCTATGAGGCGGTGAGAGGCCCGGGGCCTACCTCAGAGGAGCGGGGTCGTGGCGCCAGCTAGCAGCGGGCCCCCTCCCGGTCCCCGGGCCCGGCGGCGCGGCGGCAGCTCAGTTGTGAGGAGGCGGGGAAGCGAGTGTCCAGCCCCAGCCATGGAGGGCATGGACGTGGACCTGGACCCCGAGCTGATGCAGAAGTTCAGCTGCCTGGGCACTACCGACAAGGACGTGCTCATCTCCAAGTTCCAGCGGTTGCTCGGCTTCCAGCTCAACCCGGCCGGCTGCGCCTTCTTCCTGGACATGACCAACTGGAACCTACAAGCAGCAATTGGCGCCTATTATGACTTTGAGAGCCCAAACATCAGTGTGCCCTCTATGTCCTTTGTTGAAGATGTCACCATAGGAGAAGGGGAGTCGATACCTCCTGATACTCAATTTATAAAAACATGGCGAATCCAAAATTCTGGGGCAGAGGCCTGGCCTCCAGGGGTTTGTCTTAAATATGTCGGGGGAGACCAATTTGGACATGTGAACATGGTGATGGTGAGATCGCTAGAGCCCCAAGAGATTGCAGATGTCAGCATCCAGATGTGCAGCCCCAGCAGAGCAGGAATGTATCAGGGACAGTGGCGGATGTGCACTGCTACAGGACTCTACTATGGAAATGTCATCTGGGTCATTCTCAGTGTGGAGGTGGGTGGACTTTTAGGAGTAACACAGCAGCTGTCATCTTTTGAAACGGAGTTCAACACACAGCCACATCGCAAGGTAGAAGGAAACTTCAATCCGTTTGCCTCTCCCCAAAAGAACCGACAGTCAGATGAAAACAACTTAAAAGACCCTGGGGGTTCCGAGTTCGACTCGATCAGCAAAAACACATGGGCTCCTGCTCCTGACCAAACCGAGCAAGATGAGAATAGACTCTCACAGAACTCTGTAAATCTGTCCCCCAGCAGTCACGCAAACAACTTATCAGTAGTGACTTACAGTAAGGTAGGTGCCCTCGGAGAAGAGAAGGGGTAGGTGGTGGGCCTTGGGATTTGTGATACTCCTTCATGGCAAACCTAGAAGCCTAGAATGTTCTTTAAGACTGCTTAGCTCTCCTGCCAATGCAACAGCACAAAAACCTACCCCTTCTCCCCTCCCCCCTCCCCCATCTCCATGTCCTGTGGATGTTACTCCATCCACATTTATAATTTACTGCTGTCTCTCTGCTCTGGTTTGGGTGCTGAAAGAACAGAGTTCTTTACCTTTAGCTTTAAAAAAAAAGAAAGTCAAAATATCACCAGCCATTCTTCCAGTGTAAATGCATATACCAAGTGTAGAGCAACAGCACACCTTTGGAATTTGTTCCTACTGTGTTTTTTTGGTTTTGGGTGGGGTGTTTTTCCTGAGGAAATAGACCAAAAAAAAAGCTCAATTATTTATCCTAATGTTGTATCCTATCCAAATGTTGTTGGGCTTCCAGTTTATTTACCTAGTTTGCATGTCTTCTTGTTGATGTCTTTCCAGTCTCTTATGGCCCATCTACCTCCTCACCTACAACCCAGAGTGGCCCAAGTGATATTTTGACTTTTCATGTGTGAGGAATAAGTGAGAGAATTGTTTGTTAAGTTAATCATGATTTTAAATATTCTGATTGTTCTAAGACAGTCTTCTAGGTGTTTGATTTCTTGATCTGTTTCGCTATGCTTGATGATTAAACAGCACCTTCCATACTCCGCCGAGTTGACTATGGTTCCTGGTTGTTGGTTTTGGTAGGTTGAATAAAGCCCTGATGCTAAGCGCTAAAAAAAAAAAAAAAAAAACAGATGAAGAGATGAAAATAATTATAATCTTTATAATATAAATCTATTATTTTTATAATATAAAAATAAACAAATGGGACCTAATTAAGCTTAAAAAAGCTTTTGAATAGCGAAGGAAACGATAAGCAAAATGAAAAGACAACCCACAGAATGGGAGAAGATATTTGCAAACAATTCGACCAACAAGGGATTAATCTCCCAAATACACAAACAGCTCAATAACAGAAAAAACAAACAACCCAGTCAAATGGACAGAAGATCTAAATAGACTTTTCTCCAAGGAATACATACAGATGGCCAAAAAGTACATCAATAGATGCTCAACATCACTAATTATTAGAGGAATGCAAATCAAAACTACAATGAGGTATCACCTCTCACTGGCCAGAATGGCCATCGTCAAAAAGTCTACAAAAAATAAATGCTGGAGAGCGTGTAGAAAAAAGGGAACCCTCTTAAACTGTTGCTGGGAATGTAAATTGGTACAGTCACTATGGAGAACAGTATGGAGGTTCCTTAAACTAAAGATAGAGGGACTTTCCTGGTGCTCCAGTGGTAAAGAATGCAGGGGATGTGGGTTCAGTCCTGGTCAGGGAACTAAGATCCCACATGCTGCAGGGCAACTAAGCCCAAGGGCCACAACTACTGAGCTGGCGCACCTCAACTAGAGAGCCTGCGTGCTGCAAACTACAGAGCCCATGTGGTCTGAAACCTGCGTGCCACAACTACAGAGCCTACGCGCCCTGCAGCATGCACGACACAACTAGAGGGAGAAAAGCCACACGCCACAAGTAGAAGCCCACATGCCGCAACGAAGACCCGATGCAGCCAAAAATAAATAAATAATAAAATAAATCTTAAAAAAAAAACTAAAGATAGAGCTACCATATGATACAGCAGTCTCACTCCTGGGCATATATCATACTCTGAAAAGATACAGGCACCCCAGTGTTCATTGCAGCACTACTTACAATAGCCAAGACATGGAATCAGCCTAAATGTCCATCTACAGATGAATGGATAAAGAAGATAAGGTACATATATACAGTGGAATATTACTCGGCCATAAAAAAAGAATGAAATAATGCCATTTGCAGCAACATGAATGGACCTAGAGATTATCATACTAAGTGAACTAAGACAGAGGAGGACAAATGCCATATGATATCTCTTACACCATGTGGAATCTAAAACATGATACAGGTGAACTTATTTACAAAACTGAAACAGACTCACAGACTTTGAAAACAAACTTATGGTTACCAAAGGGGAAAGGTGGGCTGGGGGGTAAGGGCAGATAAATTAGGAGGTTGGGATTAACATATAGACACTACTAAAGATAAAATAGATGATCAACAAGGACCTACTGTATAACACAGGGAACTCTACTCAATACTCTAATAACCTATATGTAAAAAGAATCTGAAAAAGAATAGGTATATGTATTGATATATGTATAACTAAATTACTTTGCTGTACCCTTGAAACTAACACAACATTGTAAATCAACGATACTCCAATATAAAATAAAATTTTTTTAAAAATCTGAATGTGAAAATGTACAATTATGGAGCAAAGAAGATGACCTTTCTCTCTTCAGTGAAATTACGATTTGTCATAGTCTTTTAAAATACTGTGTTTAGGGCTTCCCTGGTGGTGTAGTGGTTGAGAGTCCGCCTGCCGATGCAGGGGACACGGGTTCGTGCCCTGGTCCCGGAAGATCACACATGCCATGGAGTGGCTGGGCCCATGAGCCATGGCCGCTGGGCCCATGAGCCATGGCCGCTGAGCCTGTGCATCCGGAGCCTGTGCTCCGCAACGGGAGAGGCCACAACAGTGAGAGCCCCACATACCGCAAAAAAAAAAAAAAAAATACTGTATTTAGATGATGCAAAAGAAGAACCAAAAGTAAGGGTAAGCTAGAACCTAAAAGAGATGTATTTAAAATCTGGAGGCAGTAATATGTTTTGACAATGCAAGTGCAAGAAGAAACAGAAGTAATGATAAGCTAGTACCTATTATAGATACGTTTGAAATCAGAAATTGTATTTACTAGATGGATATACTCCAGATTCATAGATAACAGTCTTAATGAGCAGCAATTTATAACATTCTCAGCACTAGGAAACTGTGAATAAAATGTGTGTCTGCTATGGGTACATTCTAATTAAGATTTCTATAAAGTTGTTTTTCATTGTTTTTTAAATTATTTGTAAAATAATTGAGTTGAAAACCATTTAAAAGGTCCTTGGACCTAGGTAATAAATGCTAATGACTAATTTTTCTGGTATTCTGAGAGTTAAGAAATGATTCTTTATTTCAATGAATATCTGCATTTTGGTATTTGCTAGAATGGGCTCTTTATAAGAAACACCCATTTCACGTTTATTATTCATATATTGGTAAATATAAAGACCTGCCATTTCCTTAGTTAAATAAATCTTTATCACTTCTCACTGACTAGTCCTTATGTTCAAATAACATATTTTATTTAAAACTATATCTTAAGGATGTGTGGGTACATATGCGTGTTTTTATATTCTGACATTTGGAGTTTACTCTTTTTTGTTTGTTTATGGCGGTATAGTGCTGATGAGCTCCTTCTAACTGAGATGATGTTTAATGGCCTTTTCAATGACCTATCAGCAGAACAGGCAACGGCACTACTAAGCTGCTTTGTGTTTCAAGAGAATGTGAGTTAATAGTTTAGCACATCTTATTTGTTAATTTACATGTCTTATAATTTAATATTATTATGGATTTTTTAATTTTTAAAATATGCCTGCATGTTTACATATTATAGGTAATGTTATTAGAAATCAATGTAACTATAACCCAAATTTAGTAAGAGAGAAATAATTAAATGTATATTATCAGAAAAGAAAGTAAACTAGAATTTTATTTATAGACAATCATCATTAATCAGATTCCAAGTTAAAAATTTGCTCTATAACCCAGTGCATTGTTTGAAGGTCTAGCTTAGTCAGACTGTCTAGAAGGAAAAAGAAAAGGTAAAATTAGGCAAAACTAGTAAAAATGAAAAGAGTGAGGTTGAATTAACATTCCTCTTCTCAATTTTGGAGAATAACTGTGAGGCAGCTGATTGTACTAGAGGCTGAAGTCTTAGTTTTCATTGGCAAGATTTGAGATAATGGCCATACGATTCTCATCACTGGCTTGGCAGTAACTTTTTCATGTGAGTAGTTAGTTGACTTTCACCAGCTCTTAAGAAATCAAAAAATGAAATGCTGGATGGACCAGAAGGACACTATCATCGTTTACTTTATTTCAAAAGCCAATATGATTTATTTTAAAAAGTAAAATGCATGTTTCACATTTCAAATTCAAAACTTTATTCATTGTTTATAAAATTGGCAAAATAAGAGTAAGACAAGCACATTTACCTTCTAAAAATAATGTTGCTACTATATAAATTTTTAGAGAACCTTTTACCATATACACTTAGTTTAACTTTTAAAAAAGTAAATTGTGTAAGACAAATTTGTTTTGCAGTTCTGCTGTCGATCTGTTTATCCATTAACTATTTCCTTATTTATTAATCAGATCAAATACATAACTTATTGGAGTAGGTTAGGTATTTTCTCTCAGCTCTCTGATTACAGATCAGAATTACAACTGCAGTGGCAATGATAACAAATAGGACAGTAATCCAAAAATGATTTATGCTCTCGTAAGAATGCCTGCTGTGCACCCATGAAGTAATTTAATTTGCATGTGAGGAATGCATTCCTTTACAAAATATTATGTTTGGCTGTTGTTTTCCTTAGGTTCAAAATTTTATTACATTAATTTCCAAGATAATTGTTTAGAATGTTTGTCCAGTTTTCTTTGAACAGATATAAGGTTTAGAAATTATTTGGAGATTGGTGATCTTCTGCCTGTGTCAGACTTTGTCTTGTGGCTAATTTCTTATACTGTGCTTTTTTTTAATGTGGCAGTAAAAAAAATCCTGTCTTCTGAGAGGCCATGTACGTTACCTCTTCATGGGAGTTGGGCCTAGCCAAAACACAACTCTTAAATCTTGGGGCAAGATGTCACTAAATGTAGTTGAGATTTGTTCAGTGAAGCCCTGCTGTGTTATATGTAGTGTCATCAGTTCTTGTGGTGTGGTGCCTTTCAACGTCAAAATGGGTAATTGTACTGAAAGTACCATGGAATTCTGTTGATACTTTAAAAGTATGTTTTCTAGCCAGAAAGGAAGGTAAATATAGTAAGATACTTGTCATAAATGCTGATACCTTCTGTTTTAAAGCTTGTTGTTTCTAATACCGTGCCCCCTTATTTTTTGTATCATTAGAGGTAATTTAAAGATTACACAGTATTTACAATATAAATATCAAGTATCTTACAAATATTTATTAAGCACCCACTATGTGCAATGCAGATACCTAGACACTAGACAGCAGAAACTTTTGCTTTCGTGATACTTTCATGTATGCTAGTTGATGAAGATAAACAATAAAGAAATGAAATACACACATTATGACAAAAGGTGATGAGGGTTTTGGAGAAAAGTGAAGCAGAGGAGGCAGATAGAAATTGTTGCGAGGGCTGGTGTTACTGTTTTAAGTAAGGTGATTAGAAGAGGCCTCACTGATAGAGTGACATTTGAATTGAGACCTGAAAGAGAGATAGGGAGCAAACTGCACTCACCTGGTAGGAGAATATTGGTAAAATGAAACATAGCTTACTTACATCAGGACCAGTGCCTTCTACTTACAGTGACCAGGAGAGAGGAAGAGATCAGTAACTGTTGATCGTGAATGGACACAATGTCAAAGACATGTACTTGTGTACTTTTCACTAAACTGAGATGTGGAGTTCATTCATGATACAAATCAAAACCAAGTCTTATATAAATACTGATGCTCAAAGTAAAGGCAGATCTATTGCAACTAACCTATAGTTGCTTTTTAAAAATTTACCTATAATTACTTTAAATTGTCTCACACATATATACATACATATATACATACATACCTTTCTTGTAATAATTTTATTTTTGTATAGTAAATCTATCTTTGTCAAAATTTGTTCCTTAATAATAACTTTATTCTAATCACAAGTCTATAGGTTTTGAGGACCTGACTTATTCTCTTTGACGGTGTAAGAAACTAACACACAGGATACAAGCAGCTTGTCCAAGTTTATTTGACTAGTTAGTAATAGACCTGAAACTCTTATTATTCTAATTGAGAAACTGATAGACTTTTCACTAGTGGGGAGACAATAATAAGAATACTGAAACTCATCTAAACTTTTAAATATTTTAAAAGTGGTTAGAGAGCTAGAAATATCTGGGTAAAACTAAAATTGAGGGCATTTTTCTAATGTTCTTTATCCAAGATTTTTAATTTCCACAGAGTGGGAGTTGCCTAGAAGCCAAACTGTTTCAAAAATCAAAGTATGATACAACAGTTTATAAATGTTGATGTAACTAAACTACTATGCATGTTTACAATATTTTCTCCAGTTCCATTTATGGTCACAGAAAATAGCTAGTGTAGCACACTTTGCAAATTTAGCAGTGTAATATTTTCCTCTGAAATATAAGAGAATAGTATAATTCAGGATGAGAGGAGTGGTAATTTTGCTTACACAAACTAAGTTGATTAGAAACTAAATGCTAATGACTGAGGTCTTATAATTTGAAATTAATGGATATTATGAAAGCTTTGTTTTGTTTATAAAAGCAGATAGTATACACTGCATTTTAAACTTGGGTTTTACATATAATCTTCCTTTTCTTTCATAGTCTAGTGAGATGCCCAAATTAACAGAGCAATTAGCAGGACCACTTCGTCAAATGCAGGTAAGATTTTTTTGAACTACATATTTTATGAATAGTATGTTGTGAAATAAACATTTGTGACAGTCTAATCATAATATTTATTATTCCACAGAGACAGCTTCCTTCAGGATTAAATATATCATTTGATGTTAGTCTTGTCATTTACTGCTGTTTTAATAACATCATTTGTAATTTTTCTTTTAAAAATTAGACATTCTCCCTCACCAAAATGTTAAGTTATATAGAGTTGCTGTGAGTACAGATTTAACATTGCATGGTGTAGATAGGCTATACCAACAGTTCAGTGTCTGCATCGTTTTCCTTGGTGTTAAGAATAGCATCTTGATAGATTTAGTTAGCTTAATTTTTTATACATTTTTCCATCTCAGTTTACAACAAATTTTAAAATCAGGTTTTAAAATCTGTTTTAGCCTAAGAAATGATTTATTTCTGGATCCTCAAAGCCACAGTAGTTTATAGTAATGAATTGGTCTCTTTTATTATTTTTCTTGGGAAGAATGGTTTTATCTATCTTTTCAACATTAGGCAGACAGGGAAAGATGAACTATAAGACACTGCAAGAGAGGAATGAAAAGTGAATCATAAAAGAAGGCCCCTTTAATATAACATTTAACATTCCTTAATATTACTAAGAAATTTAAACTTCCAGAATCAGGGAAGTCTTAATAGGCCCAGGAGTTTTTGACCTTCTTGATTACCAAGGAGAAAAGAATGAAATCTAACTTCCTATTGTAAGGAAAAGGAAATATTAAGATTTACATTTTTTAAAGCATTGTTGGAGAAAAAGCATCATTTTGCCATAGGATTTATGTTTCTCTGAGTCTGGCTTGTTATTATTGTCTTTGTTTTCTTAATGAAACAATTAGAGATGAGTTAAATGTTACTGTTTAGTAATTTTAATGAAGAGTTTTGGTTTTTGTAGAAAAGGTATTACTGGGTGAAAATCATGCTCTTGATATGTTTTTCTTAATTAATGTAGTGGAAAACTTTGCTGTTTGATTACTCAGCAGTGGAACAGGCACTGTGGCTACTTAGAAGTAGAATATCCAAATTGCAGGCTTATTACCTAGGAAGAAAAAGGAACCTTGTAGAATACTGACTTTGGAAACCTAAAGAAAAAGTGATATGGGAGATCATAAGTAAGAAATTTTTTAAGTATATGTTTTATCTTCAAAGGAATGTGCTAAAAGAATTGCAAAAGTTTCAGCGGAAGCCAAATTGGAAATTGATGAGGAGACTTACCTAAGCTCATTTAAACCTCACTTAATGGATGTAGTATATACCTGGGCAACTGGAGCTACATTTGCCCATATCTGCAAAATGACAGATGTCTTTGAAGGTATGGTTAAATTTTGTACGCATATATTTCTTTCTGATATAAGAAATATACTTAGGATGGCATTGATTTACTAAACAAGAATAATATATTATTTTTAATTTTTGATAATAAAAGGAAATCTTCTGCCTATGTAAATCAAAAATATTCTCCACGAATCCTTTGTATTATTTAATAAGCTCAGTCTGCTCATTATAACAGTTTATAATCCTGTGCCAGAGTCTCTGCAATCACAGATAAGGCCTATTTATGTGGGTATTTTTACTTTTGGTTTTATTCTCTTAGTAATAACCTAATGGCTTGCTATGCAATTCCACCAAAAAATAGCAGAGCTAAATATGCTGTCTATCATTGCATTTCTAAAATCAATCAAAACTGTTAACTCAACTGAAGAAAAATTTTAAATGAAGAAGTAAAGGTAAAGGGAATATATAAGGAGTAATTATAAGTGAATTACAAGAAGCAAATAATAAGCACAATATTTAAAGAAAACCATATTTAGAAAGGCTGTATTCATTGCAAAAAGATTGGCTTACGCAGATTGTAGATATTTATAATGGTGAATTGTGTTTGCACCAAACTTTCTTAAAAATTAAAATAAATGAGCTTGGACTTCATAGATATTTATTATAGGAACATTTAAAATTTTATTTTGAGAAAAATTATATTTTTAACATACCCTGTATACTATGCTTTTTACCCAATATTATTAAAGACTAATAGATTACTGAGTTTATGAATCTCTGCAACAGAATCAACTATGAGCCTTTACTTCACTACATTGAATTTTAATGGGTTTTAAGGTTTTAAATATTATAGTTTATAGTATATTATTTTTTAATTATGGTGTGCTGTTTTAGTCCTTTCCCTAAAGTTTATTTCTAAGCTTCCATTAAATGGTCATTAGTATTATGGTCCCAAAATCTTTTTCTGAATACTGTATTCTGTTACCAGGATGGTCATTATTTATTAGGTAACTACTGTGTGCCAGGAGTTGTGCTAATAAGCATTTTATATAATTTACATCTAATCACCAAAGTAGCACATCAGAGTAGACATTATTTGCACTTTGCACAAGGAAACTGATTTTTAAAAGGTAAATAATTTGGTCAAGGTCATGGAGGTGTATGTACTACATGACGGCACTATGATTTGAATTCTGGCCTCTGTGACTACAAGCACATGATAGTTGATAACTTCATCTAAGAACCATAATACCTTATCTTTGAGAGTTTTGGACCGCCTAGAGACTTCTTAAATACTACCTAAAATTATACCATCTCTATCCACTGAAAATTTATGCTTGTAGGAATGGTAAGAAGGTCTATAATAAATGATGGTGGGTAGCTCCTGTTGAGGCTGTGAGAAGAGAGCATGACATCCTCATCTCACCTGTGAACATTGCTTAACACACAGAAACCCAGATAGATGTATGACAGCTTGTGTGTTTCAGACACACAAAGGCAATCAAGTACAGCATCACCACTCTTCAGTCTAACTTCTTTTGGGAACATAAGGATGAAACTAATTACTGTTCTATGCCTAAATTCTACGACTTGTTAATATAATAGCTCATATTTGTATATCTGCTTCTCTGAGAAGGCGAACACAATGGCATAAAACAATAGTGGTGCACTGTTTGTTTTGTTTAAGAAAAATGAAGGGACAATAGGCCTAGAAATATAGGAAGCCTTATAAAATTATCTTTATGGATTATTTTTCTATTCTTTGTACTTAAATGAAAAAGTTACCGCAGTATGGCAGATAAATCCTAAACTGCTAAATTGAAGACAGTTTGTATTTTTTAAAATTTATTTATTTATTTTTGGCTGCGTTGGGTCTTCGTTGCTGCACACGCGCTTTCTCCAGTTGCAGCGAGTGAGGGCTACTCTTCTTTGCAGTGCGTGGGCTTCTCATTGCGGTGGCTTCTCTTGTTGCAGAGAACGGGCTCTAGGCGCGCAGGCTTCAGTAGTTGTGGCTTGCGGGCTCTAGAGCGCACGCTAAGTAGTTGTGGCACACGGGCTTAATTGCTCTGCTGCGTGTGGGATCTTCCCGGACCAGGGCTCAAACCCGTGTCCCGTGCATTGGTAGGCGGGTTCTTAACCACTGCGCCACCAGGGAAGTCCTGACGGTTTGTATTTCTGCCACCTATGAATTGATGTTTTCCACAACATACTAGCAATTCCTGAAATCTGTTTCAGTTCCTGAAATCTATTTCAATTCCTTGAGGTTATTTCAGTGTCACAGTTTGCTTGAGAAATCTAAGATTAAAAATTGAGGGATTCAGTTTATAACCTGAAATTGGGTCTAACATCAACACAATTTTCATGGTACCATTATACCAGCTATACCTTTTCTTTCTAAAATTGGGAAAGCTCATAAAAGCAAATTATATAATTAAACAGCAAAAAAATAACTGAGAACCTTGATTTACTTAGGATATTTTTTTTTCTAGCATATGGTGTCTCCCTGCCACAACATTTTTTGTTTTTTTTTTTTTTTGCGGTACGCGGGCCTCTCACTGTTGTGGCCTCTCCCGTTGCGGAGCACAGGCTCCGGACGCGCAGGCTCAGTGGCCATGGCTCACGGGCCTAGCCGCTCTGCGGCTCTCAACCACTGCGCCACCAGGGAAGCCCCCTTTTTTTCTTTTTACTATGTTGTTTAGTTCGTCCATTTCAGAATAGCCATTCTCTCCTCATCTTGTTACTGTACATGCTTTATATAATTGGAAAAATACTATAATCAAAGCTCTAGCCCATAGTATAGTGTGTCTTTATTTTTACAGGCAGAAAATGACTGCATTGGAACTTTTTAATGTGCTCTGGTCAAGTGTCTGATCATGTCATGTCATGAGCCTCAGGAGTAGTTTTAAGTATTCAAACCTTAGCTGGAGCTAGTTAACATTGTAATGATTAACACCATATGTTTGGGGGACGTCTGATGTAAGAGAAGAGTTTATACTGTGATTCAGTTGAGGAATTTTGAACACTTCACATAAATAATTATTGCCTCTGTTATCACCCTGGAAAAAATGATAGAATATAATCGTTTCTTATTTCCATCAATTAAATTTGGATAACAATTAAAAACGGGGTTTCAGTCTACTGATCCATTGTAGTAGATCCATTGTAACCTAGACAGGGCCATTACTATTTATTTCTGTCTATACAAAAACAATATTGTAGTCTTCACTATGCATGAAGGATTTGCTTTCCACTAAGCACATGTCATCAGGAAAGCTCCTATGACGAATTATCACTTGAAAGTGTTTACTGTACTTCTGCCTGTCATAGGTTTTTTTGTTTTGATTTGGTTTTGGCTGCGTTGGGTATTTGTTGCTTTGCATAGGCTTTTCTCTCTAGTTGCAGCGAGCGGGAGCTACTCTTTATTGCAGTCTGTGGGCTTCTCATTGAGGTGGCTTCTCTTGTTGTGGAGCATGGGCTCTAGGCACGCGGGCTTCAGTAGTTGTGGCACGCGGGCTCAGTAGTTGCAGTTCGCGGGTCCTAGAGTGCGCAGGCTTCAGTAGTTGTGGTGTGCGGGCTCAGTAGTTGCAGCACGTTCCTACAGCGTGCGGGTTTCAGTAGTTGTGGCACACAGGCTCAGTAGCTGTGGCTCGCAGGCTCTAGGGCACACGGGCTTCAGTAGTTGTGGCACGCAGGCTCTAGGGTGCGCGGGCTTCAGTTTTTGTGGCATGCAGGCTCAGTAGTTGTGGCTCGCAGGCTCTAGGGCACATGGGCTTCAGTAGTTGTGGCTCGCAGGCTCAGTAGTTGTGGCACACGGGCTTGGTTGCTCCACAGCATGTGGGATCATCCCCGCACCAGGGCTCAAACCCGTGTCCCCTGCATTGGCAGGTGGATTCTTAACCACTGTGCCACCAGGGAAGTCCCTGTCCTAGATTTTTAAACAAATGCTGTTTGGCATATTCCTCCTCTCTGCCCCCACCACAAGGTCTTCTCAACTGCCTTTCCACTAGCATAGTTTTACCCTTTCTTAGGAGACGGTACATCAGTGTTAGAAGGGATTTTCCAATGGATTTGTTATTTTAAAATACTTTTGCTAATAATAGTAGAGTAACATTCTATTAATATGTATCTGTTCTGTGTTTAAAGTTTGGCACAGTTTTAGTACTAAATGACTTAGGAATTAGTACCTGATACCCATTTAATGAATAATTAACTGAGACCCTAGCGGGATCAGGAATTGTGCTGGGTGCAGTGCAAGCAACAGTCTCTGCCCTCCAGGAATGTTTTCAGCCTAAGCTGGGATCTAGTGGTAAATGATTGCAGGAAAATATAATTATGATCCTAACCTCAGGCCTCAATAACCACTTAGATAGGAGTTTTAAATCAGATTCAGGGCGTGAACTGTGGGGAACCACTTTTGCAAATGCCAGAAAGCTGGAGGTAGAAATAAATACCTCTCCAGATAAAGAAATGTGTTGATTTCCATCCTCAATTAGAATGGTGTTGTTTAAGAACCTAATGAGCCTGATGTTTATAAGATTACCCTTAAAGCATGTGTGCTCAAATGTCCATCAGTGGATGAATAAATTGTGTATTATCCATATAATGGGACAGTATTCTGTAAAAAAAAAAAAAAAAGTGAAGTACTGATTCATGCTAAAATATGGATGAACTTTGACCAGATTAAGGTTCTAAGTGAAAGAAGGCAGACACAAAAGCCACCTATTGTACAATTTCATTTATGTGAAATGTCCAGAATAGGCAAATCTGTAGAGACAGAAAGTAGATTTGTGGTTGCCATGGGCTGGGGGAAGGTGGAAGGGGGTAGGGGTGTGACTGCTTAATGGATATGGGTTTCTTTTTGAGTGATAAGAAGATTCTAAAATTCGATAGTGATTATGGTTGTACAATTCCAAATATACCCAAAACCACTGAATTTGTACACTTAATTAAAAGGGTGAATTTTATGCCATGTGAATTATATTTCACTGTGATAAAAACAGGCAGTGACACTGGGGTACATGCTTTAAAGTGGTAAATTTTATGTGTATTTTACCACAGTTTTTCTTCAAAAGGCAATGACTAGGGCTTCCCTGGTGGCGCAGTGGTTGAGAGTCCGCCTGCCGATGCAGGGGACACGGGTTCGTGCCCCGGTCCGGGAATATCCCACATGCCGCGGAGCGGCTGGGCCCGTGAGCCATGGCCGCTGAGCCTGCGCATCCGGAGCCTGTGCTCCTCCGCAACGGGAGAGGCCACAACAGTGAGAGGCCCGCGTACAGCAAGAAAAAAAAAAAAAGGCAATGACTAGTAAGAATTCAGTTTTGCTTTACACTCTGGCAAGACCAGAAAAAAAGATTTGTAACAAACCGTTAGGTTGTTAGTGTGTGTTTCTGTTTCTGGTCAGCTTCAGATAGCCTGGGGGGATGGGTAATAGCTTTGTATCTCTTATCTAACACTTAATCTAGGTGGTCCTAATTGATGAGGCGGAATGATTTCCAAAACTGGGAGTAAGGAGAACCCTTGTATTACAGAGAACTGCAGTACGTAGGAAGTATGCTGGGTAATTCACTTCTTCACGGTAGGCTTCATTCATCCCCTTTACGCTGCAGGCAGCTATAGACAGTGTTTGTACACACACGGTGATTTGTTGACAAGACTGAGGTCAGCAGCCACAGCCATTGTATGTGCAACCCTGTACCGCCTGGCCTCATTTTCTTAATTGTTCTCATGTCATCTGAAACTGTCAGAACTCATTTTCCAGAAATTGAGTGGGAGTGCTTACAAAGTGTGGCAGTATTTGCTCGCTCAGATGTGCGTTTAGTTTCTTTAGCTTATCTTAGCAATATACTTCATGTGGTTGGGTCTCTGATAGCTTTTGCAGATCCTGGCTATTAACATGAGTTTCTCAATTTGTAGAAATACCAAAACAATATCAGGTTATCTGTGATTCCCAGTACACATTTGAAATCAGTCAAAACAGAGTTTGTGAGCCAGGGTACCTGGCTCTCCGATGCCCTGCACAGCAGTTTTATAAAGGATTTCTTTTCAATTCTAAATGACCTGTGAAATACACTCTGTTCCTTTTTAAAGTCCTATATATATTTACATTTTTAACCATTACCTAATTTAATTCTCTTCAAATAGAAGTGTTTGCAAAATACACATTTAATATCTGGCTGCATGAGTCATGCGATATTCATTACCTTCTCCATTCCAGCCCCCACCCTGTCTCTAGACACCCAGAAGTTACTGCGACTGTATTTCCTCTTTCAGTGAGAGCAGGACTGGAGCTCAGCATCCCTAGCACCTGAGAACAGAAATAACAAATATAGCCAACATTTATTGAGCTCCTATTGTGTTATTGACACTTGTGAAGCACCCTACATGCATTATTTCATTCATTTCTCACAATAACCCCATTAGGTATAGGAATTCTTGTTATCTCCACTTTATAGAAGAGTAAACTTAAAGTTTTTAATATGTTAATAGAAATGATCTGGAAGGAAAGTATTGAGTTTACTTTTGGGAACTGTTGAGTTTGAGGTGCCTATGATATGTCTGGGTGATCAACTTTTTGTTGGCAATAGTATCTAGCTGGAATTGATAGCATTGTTTTGTTTTTGTAACCGTTGTTTTTATAATTATGGCCTATTTATAAAAAATAAGTGAGCAGCTTTCATTTACTTAAAAGTGTTACAGCAAAAATGAGTGATACGCTAATGACTGAAGTTTGTGAAATACCACCTTTAAAGATAAAACTTAGGGTCTACAAGTGACTATCCTAATACAGAAATATCACACATGGACCATCCAGAACCTTATGTTTGAATCAGGACTGAAACAGACTCACCAGTGCTCCTACTAGCATTTGCATTAATGGTATCAAAAGATTTTTAAGCACTAGAGGAGCACCGTTCCTCCTGGGATGCAGTGGGTGGGGGATAGGCTCCTTACGTGCCCTTGTTGTGTTGCTTATGCCTGCACATGGGGGCCCAATGGAAGAGGGAGTAGGAGCTGCAACACTCATCCAGGGGAAGAGATAAAGGTGCTGTCCATTTCTCAAGTCATGAATTTACCAGTGGAGCTAGGAGATGCTCCCTTCTGATCCTACAGTGGCTGGTGTCCATCTGGCAGCCTCCTGTTCCTAGAGAATAGGCTAATCCTCTTCTTACCCATATTTGTGAAGCTGGTTGGTTGTGTTTGCTTCATGGTTTTGATTTCAGCCCCATCCTTTCCCCCATTGCAACTTCAGGCTGTTTTGTGCATTTTTATCCTGTCTCACCCAGGTAACTGTCCTCCAGATGCCATTCAGACCTGCTTTCTCCCCCTCCCCCTCCCCCTTCATCATTTAGGCCATTAATTGAGCTTTCTCCTTCCCTGGTCCTGTCCATAATTTTCTCAGCCACGGTCACAGCAAAAACAAACTAGTATCTTCAACTTTTATAAAGGTTTCAGCTTGTAAAGGTCCAAGATTCTTCTTCCATGAACTCTTAGCCTCAAAGTTTAAAGGGAAGCCATTGCTGTAAAGGGTGGCTAATACGGTTATCTCTGCCATTTCCAGTGAGGGTGTCAGATTTCTTTTCTAAACCTATATGTAAAACTGTTAACCTGAACCTGAAAGGCACTAACCACCTCTAGGGTTTCTCATTTGTAAAATGGTAGCAGAATGTTGGATGTGGCTAACGACAGTCTCCTGCTACTTGGAAACAACATCTTCAGTGAAATCACTATTTTCTTCTGTTAAAGGTTGCTAGTAAAAGAAGCAGCGTTTGTTCTGCTAATTTTCAAAATCTTAATATAGTTTATTGGTGTCAGAATGAGTTGTCTCAGTAACAGGAAGTAAACACCAGGTAGGTATCACATAGCTGCTTCCTTATTCTCTTGGAGACCTGCTGTGGAGAGGACACAGCCACTGCTTAGAGAACTTTCCTTCTGAACCACAGTTCCTTTTTTCTAGTCATGGAGAGAGAATTAGGAAGCAACTGATATTCTTGTTTTCCCATCTGCCTTATGCACCACCAACCTGGATCAGTCTAATAATTCACTTTCTCTCTTCCTGTACTTTCACAGCAGAGTTCTGCTGGAGAATAACTGTATGATTTGGTGTCATCAAAAGCCACAGTCTGTAACCTCAGAATCACATTAAACCTAGTAATAATAGAAGTAGCAGGAGGAGGAGAGACTGTTGAGCACTGGCTGGGTACACTTTGAACACTACCTCATGTAGTCTTGCCCACAGCTTGCTAGTACAGTCGCTCAAGTAGTAGATGCCATCTACTACTTAGTTTGCTTAGCTATAAAGTGGGAAGAGTAATAGTTCGTATCTCGTATTGTGAGGTTAACATCATGCATGTAATCCCTGGTCCACGTCCAGAGACTATGTCCTCCATGCAGGACTTCTCTCTGGCTCTGAGACTTCTCTTAGAGGCAATTCCAGATCCTCACTGCTCTCTTAAGCATCTACCTCAACTTTGCCCCAGATTTCTAGGTGATCACTCCTGCTTCAGAGGAAAGGGAGATACCACTAGGCCTGTCTTAACCTAGAAATTCATGGCATATATCCTTTCCCTTATTTTCCTCTTCAGAGGAAATTGCACTCAGTTCCAGGGCCGCCTTCCACTGTTTTCTGCACCTTTGCCGTCTTGAGTCACGTCCTTTCTGCTGCCATTTTAGCATATGAATATGTTTATATTTCTCATCCACGTCTTCTCCAGCTACCAACATAACGTACAGTGTTTAAGAGCAAGAGCATATATATCCTGGTCTTAAATCCTACCCACTCACTAGATGAATGATCCTGGGAAAGTTACTTAACTGTGCCTGTTTCCTTAGCTATAAAATGGTAATAATAATAGCTCTTATCTCGTATTGTGAGGTTAATATCATGCATGTAGAGCCTTTAGTACAGTGCCTGGCACAAAGCAGTCAGTGTTAGCTGCTGCCATCATTTTTTAGTAAGTTATCTTGTTGTCATCATCATCCTCAATCCCTCAATCCTTTCACAAGCCAGGCTTGGAAAGAGTAGTCGAGAATAGACCAACTTCAGCTCCCTACCTCCCATTTCCTTCTTGAGCCATAGTAACCTAGTCTCCCATTTCACTGAAATTATCACAAGTCATTACTCTGATTGCCGAATTAAGAAAACAGACTCTTTGCGACTGGATCCTACTTGCCAATTTCCACTACTTCCTACTTCTTGAAACCCATTACTGCAAATTCTTTGGCATTACCTGGCAATGAAGATTTATAACAGAAGTGAGGAGCTTAGAGTATGACCTGAAAATCTTACTAAATATTTACAATTTTTTCTCGATTATTTTAAATGTATAAACTGAATTTAATTAGAACTGAAATTTATGAAAGTAATACATTTATTATAGAAAATATAGATAAATCATTTTTGTGAGGTACTATAGTATAATATGGTTAAATGCTTAGGCTGTAGAATCTTACTGTCTAGATTTAAATCCTGACTCCATCATATACTCCTGGCTCTGACCTTGGTCAAGTTATAATTTCTCTGAGCTTCTTTTCCCTCTTTGTAAAATAGGGATAACAGTACTTGTTTCATGGAACTGTAAGGGTCAAACAAGAAAATTTACACAAAACATAGATTATAGACCTGCCACAAAGTAAGTACTCAGAAAATGTTGGATATAACCCTTTTCTAACCCTTTTTTCTTGAAACATGCTCAGCCTTATTTCACCTTTCCTTGATGCCTAAGTCTTATTATAAACATTAATTACTTTACTCTCCTATAATAAGAAAGCCAGGGTTATTGTAAGATGTGTGTAGATGTGGAGGTGAGATGTCAGTCTTGACCCTACTTCTCCAAGAACTCCATGGACCTTTTAATGGGAGAAGAGGAAGGACAATAAAGTATGAACTCTGAATATTTTGGTTTAAGGACTGTATTATGACCTTACATTCCTTTAGAGCTTTGCCCCTGTCACAGAATTTGTGCATCTCATATCTCAAGTGAGACAAATCCAGTTAGGTAAAGTAAGCCCTCTGTTTAAATTGCATTTATCGTCATTTACCTTACAAATGAGAAGGGGAAATAAGAGTAGAATAAGGGCCTAGATCATAGAGCTAATTACTTGGCTGAATCTTTCCTAGTATCCAGGTCACCATCCAGTCTTCTTTCCTCTAACTCCAGGTGTCTCAGCTCACTCCTTTTATAACCAAGTCTAGATTAGGTGAACATCCCATAAGTAGGAGATGATAGCATCCTTTTAAGAGAGGTATCCCCATTGATCTTTCAAGTTGACATACGTGCTGGTGGTCCTCTTGTTGACCAATCTCATCCCATAAACCTCTCACTGTGAACTAGCATCTTTGTGTTCTGCTTGCTCTGGCCCATAGGTGGGTTCAGAAACCAGGCATGTTGTCCTTATCAGCCCAGGCCCTTGTGCAACATTTTCTCAGAGAGAAAAGGTGCTGTACATGTACATGGGCACTTTCTGCTGAATCCTGATGACCCTCTTAGGTATATGGCTTATATTTTTGCCTTTGTCTAAGCTCAAATTCCATTCTGCTTTATGAGTTAAATCTCTCTACTGTTTTTCTCCCTTGGGCACACTGTACCATAATGTGCAAGGCATTAAAAGGTAAAAAGGAGCCCTCAACACTGCACATCGAGTGTATTACAAGAGCTTGATACATGTTAATGAATTCTTCCAGTGTTGCAAGGAGTTAAATAAGGACCTGAAGTGTGAGTTAACAGCTTGCATATCAGAGAGAACTGATATTCCTAATGTATTTCAGACATTAAAAATGAAATCCAAGAGTTTTAAACTTAGGCAGGTGGCACTTAAGAGGAAGGATCCCAAGGCCCCTCCTTGTGCAAGTCTGACAGAAGTGAAACAGTGTTTACAACTTCACCTTTGATGCAAACACTTGTCTCAGACAGGGAGTCACATCCAGTGGGAAGAGACTGATCTCTTTTATGCTTCATTGAGGACACATTGTGTGAGGAAAGCACTGATGAAAGAGTCTATTTAAGGTCCAGAAGAATGATTGACTGCACCTTTAAAATGTACAAATCTGATCCTGTTATTCCCCTGCTTAAAAATTCCCTGTTGCATTCTCTTCACAGGATAGTATCCAGAGGCCGTAGTAGGCCACACTCGGGGTCCTTGAATAGCTGCTTTTCTACATTGTCTCAGTGGTCTTCCCTTGTCACTGCCTGACAGGGACCTCATTCATAAGAGACCCAAGTTATATGTCACCTTTGCTACCTTTCACCCATGTTGCTCTCTCCTGTGCTCCCAGGGCATTTTGTTTACTTACCTCTCTAAGAGCAAGTGTCAACACATTATAATAAATCCATGACTCTCTCTACCATTAGTCACCAGTCAAGTTTACTAGCAGGAGAAGTCCCTCAAAGTACTATCAGTCAGTTAAATCATCCCATGTTCACCTTCCTTGCGTCTTCACAAAAGTTCTGCTATTCCTGATTATTTACACTTTACAAGTGATTTGTTTCCTTTTCTGTCCAGGCAGCATAATTCGTTGTATGAGGCGCCTGGAAGAACTACTTCGACAAATGTGTCAAGCAGCGAAAGCCATTGGAAACACTGAGCTGGAAAATAAATTTTCAGAAGGTCAGTATCCAGCCCATAAGCTTTTTCTAATAATTTAGGCAAATATTGTTGAGACTTGAGCTCTTGACCACAACCTAGGAGAACATTTTCAGATGCTCTTCACTGGATTGCCATGAAGGGCCATGTAGTAGTGTCCAAAGAAAATATCAGTGTGTGTGTGTGTGTTGGAAAAAGTTTGTAAATGAATATATATAAAATCTCAAAATATTTATTGTGCACTTATTGTGTGCCAGACATTGTTTTAAGCACCAGGGAATACAGCAGTGAACAAAAAAGATACAAACCCCTGCCTTAATGGGGCTCACATTCTAGTGCAGGGAGGTGGACAGTAAACAAGTCAACAATTAAAATATATCAGGTAGCAATAAAAACAAAGGAAGAGACAGTAGGGAATTGGAGGATGGATACGATGGCCTAGGGTCCCCTACTCAGAAGGTGGCATTTAGGTCCTTCATAGACACTTGATATACTTAAGCAACAACAAGAGGCCAGTGTGGATGGAGCACAGCTGAACAATGAGTAGAATAGTAGGGGTTGGAGGAAGAAAAGAAATGGTCATGTAGCTCCCAGCCCTCAGCTTTTTCCTCTGAAATGATTGGAGGTTTTGAACACAGGAGTGATGTGCTCTGACTTGGGTTTCACAAGGCAGTTCTTGCTGTTGCATCACAGGCAAGTCTGTAGATTAGCAAGGTGGAAGCAGGAAGACCAGATCAGGAAAGAACGGCTAGACCAAGGTGGTAGTAATGGGGGGAGCATACATGCTTGCAAATAATTTCATTCATTCCATCTGAATGCTGGCCAAGAGAAAGGACTATGAGTTAAAACATCAAAGAAGAGCAGCCACATAGTTGCTCTGAGTTACCAGCTGCTCACAGTCAAACCTGGTGATTCTGCTGGCAACTCAGTGCCTTAAGAAGAAGCTTATGAAAGCTGCTTATATCTTCAACATTGTTAAAGAGAGACAGACCTATTTAATGACTCCAGGGTTAAGTCTAGTTTTGTAAACTTCTATATGATAAAATGTGTTTGTCCTTAGTCCAGAAAGAATTTCACATGGTAACTGAAATATAGTGCTTTCCATTGCAGGCTGAAAAATTCATGCTTTTGGGTCAACTAACTTCTTGGACAGCTTAGTCCCTCTGGTCTGGTCTTTCTGAATAATTTTAGACACCCCCGCACGCACAGGGTACTTTAGATTCAAGAGTCATGAGAACAGGGGTCTGGTTTCTAAGTTTCCCATCTCTCAGAGGTGGCTGTGAACTCCTCTAGGTGTCCTTCAGGCAAGCAAGGTTTTGTATTTTCCAGGCTTGCCCTCTCACCAAATTTAATCAGGATTGTTGTGCTGTCTTCAAAACCCCAGGGGAGAAGAATTACATTCTTTGTGGTCTTGAGAATTTAAACTGTATTTTCTTTTCTCTTAGGAATCACCAAAATCAAGAGAGATATTGTGTTTGCTGCCAGCCTCTACTTATAAAGAGTCAGCTAAAGGAATATGGGATTTTAAATTGTTCACCACCTGTCTGATGTATTATATTTAAATCAAGCGTCATTCTAAGAAAGCATATTACATACACAGTTGTACATAAGCATTACATTTTTTTAATAAAAAATGTACAGGTGGGGCATTTGTTTTAGTGAAAGGCTTGAAATTTTTTGTAATGAACTTAGAGCTATTAGATAACCATTGTGTTAAATGTAACTATATACACACAGGTAAAGTGGGCATCCAAGAGGTACAGTAGCAGCAGTCCCCTTAAAGGCTTGTATACTGGGAAGAAGGACGCATCCTCTTGCCTTCTGGTTGCAATCATTTTCCTTTAGAAAGCTGGCCAGCTTCATCTGGGCACTCTGCCACCTTCAAGGTTGGTGAGTGTTCCGATAGTGATTCCCTGTCGTTGGTGTTTCATGCAGAGTTGTATGAGAGTCCTCTTCTTTTCTTTCTTTAAAAGGAGAATTTCTCTCCTTGAAGAAATCTGATACATATACAGCCTGTATAGAACAGGTAACATTTAGAATGGGGCAAAGTATTTAATGATACAATTTTAAATAAGTTTAAAAACCATATACAAAGTTGCAATAAGCAGTGTGCAAAATATAAACAAAAGGATACACTTTACAGGGTACAGGTTAAGGGTACGAATAAATTAGTGGCTAACAGGAATTTTTGTTAAGGACATTCTGGGAGTTGCTCTGTTATGTACTGGGCGGATGGCTTCACTCTGCTAGCCCTTAATGAAAGTGTCATTCCTCATGTAAATTAGTTTTTTGTTTTTTTTTTTTTCAATTCATACTAAAAAGAAAACTTTATAGCCAGAGCTTTTTACAATTAAAAAAAAATTTAGTAAATTTTTAAATAACTTTTGCGAAGAGTAAGTAACGTAGTCTATCCTAAAATGACTTTTAATAACGTTGGGGTCCTTACCCAGTAGCAGTTATTGAGCCACATTCTCTGCCTTAGCATACTTTTCTCATTGGGACATTTTTTTCTACTTATTTATCCAAGTGTTTCTCAGTATCAGGATGTCTGTTGCCCTGTATACTTACAACTAATATTGCAACCAGAGCTCCTTGAATGAGTCCGGTCAACACATCACTCCAGTGGTGTTTGTAATCAGAAATTCGAGAAAGGCCCACATAAATGGACGCAGCAACAAGACCAAATTGCAGTGTAGGGCGTAAGAGTCTTGCCCAGTCTCCCTTCATCCTGGCTTGAAGATAAAGCTAACAGAAAAGATAAGAATAAAGAAAAGAGCTTAACATACCAACTGGAGACTACGTTTTATATTAATTATCACCACATTGCTAAAGGGTTGATGTTTAAAATGATAGTCACAAAATATTAATATTCATTAAATAATCTGTGATTTACTATATATATGGAACAGGGCTTTAGGCAAGCATTCTTGTACTCATTAATACCTAAAAATTAATCCCAAAACAAAACCAAAAGGATAAAAAATTTAAAAAATAAAAACTATTACCCTAGTAACATAATTTATTACTTAGACCACTCTTCAAATTATGAACAAGGTAAGCGTTTCGGACCTTCTAGGATTTCAGGGGGCAGCTCCTCACCTTGCAGTTTGAATTATAACTGTCATTAGTGTAGAGTCTTGGGATCAACTGCTAGCATTCTGAGCACAGGTTGCCCTTACCCTGGGCCAAGCTACTGTATTTTCTAGCCAGCCATCTAGGAACTAAATTTGCTTAATTCACCCAAACAATTTACTTGAGAGCTCCTCTGGCCTCAAATTATTTAACAGAGCAACTGAGACTAAATAAATAATCTGTATTTATAAGTAAATACAATAATCTGCCTAAGTAAATAATACAGTTTGTAGTTTAGTCCTGATCCAGTAAAGGAGTCTATTCTTTCAATAGCACCTGTACCCTTTAAGTTCTATGACTTTTCTAATCAGACCTGAGAATCTTGCCTTTGCCATTGTCAGCCTGCCTCTGACTTCGGGTGCATCCGTAAAGATTGTAATGTAGAATGAATTTGGAATAGTTTCCTATGAACTCCTTTCCGCCAATATGGTCTCATTTTTGTAAAAAAAAATTTTTCCTAACTTCTATCCAATAAGAATATACTTCTTAATATTCATTTTTTAAAACTCTGCTCAGTAATTTATGGCTCATATACTTAAATTGTTTTCTGAGGACTGCATTTAATTATGTGGCTGTACCCAATGACACTGCCTATTTAAAATAGATACACAAATCCATTTCCAGTTCTTTGGGCACTGCTATGTGTGTTCAGTTCTCAGCACCTGGCAAAGCCCCAGAGGTTGTCTAATTTTATCAAGTACTTTATAGTATAAACATCTAACCCTAAAAGAGCATACCAATTGTTTAACTGAGTTGGACTCCTTAGCTGGCTGAAGTGCTACTGGCTTTCTGTAGAGCTCCTCTCCCCTTTTTTTGTTTGTTGTTGTTGAAGCTATAAAAACGTAAGGAGTAAGAGGCTTGTCTCAAGATTCTAGAGCTGGGAAGATAGTTGACATGTGCCAACTGAAGCCCAGTTAGGTACCACAGCCATGCCAGATAAGATTTCACCTCATTAGTTCTATTTTTATTGGAAACTTTTTGTTCATTTTAAGGAGGACAGTTCCTTGACTAGGGCTGAAGCCAAGTTTCGTATATAAAGTTTAACTGACCCTCTTCTGGTTATTCTTAAGCCACCTTTTCAGATAAGGGTTAAAGGCATGGGTTATTTAGACTATAAAAACATATACCTAAGAATTACAAGTACTTACATGAATGCAGACATCTTAGGGAGAACTGCACCCATCCCTGCTAGCGACATAGCAATAAAAAAAACCAAAAAGCAAAAAAGAAAACTCTAAAATGGTTGTAAAGCTAGTCCTACCCTAAAGGAAACTCAGAGACAGGGCTTTCAAGGCTCTCCCTCACTTAAGATTCTAAAACCCCTCTAACAATATTTCCTTTGAAAGAACCCTGACTTTGACTCTAGGTAGCCTGCAGACATCTGTTAAATAAGTATTAATTTGCCCCAATCTCTTCCTCAATGTCCCTGTGAAAGTAACATTCACTTATGGTCAGTAATCAAATAAGTTGCAGTATACTTGAGGTGAACCCTTTACCCTCTAAGTACTTAGTTTCTTCTTACACGTCTACCCAAGTACAGATGGTCCCCCCAGTGTGGATCCAGAGGCCGCTCCCCCTGTGGGAGCTCTGGGATTCCCCAGTTGTGATCATACACCTAACCTTGTGCTCCACTCTGTGTTCTGGCCCTTCTGCTGACTAACGGCCGTATGGCCTGAGTGCAGGCTCTGGTCACAGAACAGTTCTCAGCTCTGGGTGAGGTTGGTTAATTGAGTGTGCTTCCTATATGCCTGTTCTGTGTTTCCCTGGGTCCAGGGTACTCAGTGTAGCTCTACAAAAGCTGGGCACCACCTCTAGCCCTGCTCTTCCCTGGGAAGACTCTTCCATTTCAGTAGACCCCAAGGCGGTAAGCATTGAGTTTCTTGAACCTTGGGTCAACTGAGTTCCACAGTTGACATGCCCTGAACAACTCCAGACCTCAACAACTCCCCTCCCGTGTTTCCAGCCAAAAGGTCTGTCCTGCACGAGCAGGTCCAACAAAGCACACCATGCTGTCTTTCTGGTGGCTCCGCTTCCTCATCCTTTCTCAGCTTCTGCAGTACGAATCTTTTAAGCTCCCTCTCTCTGGAGGCACTAGAGACTTGGCTTCCTCCTACCACTCATTTAACTGCTTTCCAGAATCTTTACTCTTGCTTATTGTCTCGTTTTCCATTCTTTGACTTTGTGGATTTATAACTTTTTTAATTCTACTCCTTGTCCTTTGAGAGGGGAGAAGAAAGTATGTATGTTTCATTAAAAAGAAGTCTCCATTCCTCCATCTTTCCCTAACTCTCTCAGAGAAACTATCTGATGCTTCTCAGCACTGTTATATTAGAACTAGATACAGGGACAGCTCATGCTTTAATGCCAGAGCTGATAATAAAAAGGCTCTGTAGGTCCCTGCCTTTGCAATCTCCACTGTTTCCCTTCTTCCCACACATGCATATGTTAATCACATGTGCACTAAACCCATTAGAGGTAAGGCATTCAATTGCTTATCTCTTAAGATTTAGAACTTACAGAACTCCATATCCAATGTTGTATATGGTACCAGACTGGTTCAGTGGCAGCATCTACAATTTTCAGTTCTCCCAGGCTTCCCTGGTGGCACAGTGGTTAAGAATCCGCCTGCCAATGCAGGGGACACAGGTTCAAGCCCTGGTCCGGGAAGATCCCACATACAGCAGAGCAACTAAGCCCGTGCGCCAGTACTACTGAGCCTGCGCCCTAGAGCCCATGAGCCCTAGAGCCCATGAGCCACAACTACTGAAGCCCGTGCACCGTAGAGCCCATGAGCTGCAACTACTGAAGCCCGCACACTGCAACGAAGAGTAGCCCCCGCTCTCGGCAACTAGAGAAAGCCCGCGTGCAGCAACAAAGACCAACGCTGCCCAAAAATAATTTTTTTAAAAAGCTTTCAATTTTCCCTCTGGGGGAAACTGCTGATCCACAGACAAAATTGAAGGGGACCACATAGCCCTGCCTTATTTTCTGGGAGGGCACTGAGTATGACTTACGACAGCCTTGACCTAGAAATCTGCTGGGCTGTAATGTGCCCTCTGGGATTTACACTGGGAGTAAAAAGGAGTTCTCTATTTTCAGAAGTTGTAGAAATGGCACCTAATGGATACATGATAGGCTACTTGCAAACTAAAGAGGAAGCAAAAGCTATGGTTAGATAAGAATGAGCCATTTAATAGAAAAGAATGAAGCAGCCACAGTGTGGAGTGGCAGCCACACTGTAAAAAAACCAGGTGGTCAATGAGACACATGGAAAAAGTTCTGTTCCTGTTGGTGTGCCTGTTCTAATCCATGTATGTCTTTACTATAAACCATCCTCTCCTCTAGGAGATATACGTAAGTCAGCTGGTTACAACCAAAAGATAAAAAAGACACAGACCTACTAGAGAATGGACTTGACATGGGGAGGGGGAAGGGTAAGCTGGGACTAAGTGAGAGAGTGGCATGGACACATATACACTACCAAATGTAAAACAGCTAGTGGGAAGGAGCCACATAGCACAGGGAGATCAGCTCCGTGCTTTGTGACCACCTAGAGAGGTGGGATAGGGAGGGAGGGAGATGCAAAGAGGGAGGAGATAAGTGGATATATGTATATGTACAGCTGATTCACTTTGTTATAAAGCAGAAACGAATACACCATTGTAAGGCAATTATACTCCAATAAAGATGTTTAAAAAAAAAAAAAAGTTTTGGGCTTCCTGGTGGCGCAGTGGTTGAGAGTCCGCCTGCCGATGCAGGGGACATGGTTTCGTGCCCCGGTCCGGGAAGATCCCACATGCCGCGGAGCGGCTGGGCCCGTGAGCCATGGCCACTGAGCCTGCACATCCGGAGCCTGTGCTCCGCCACGGGAGAGGCCACAACAGTGAGGCCCACGTACCGCAAAAAAAAAAAAAAGTTAACAGCCTCCTCTCTGTGTGTTTAACCAAAATCCTGTTTTGTTTTATTTTTAAATTTGAATTTCTGTGACTCAAATGATAGTTTTACTTTTTAAAAAAGTACGTTTCAAATGAAAAGGAAAACAGGCTGTTTGTACACCTGGGTTCAAACAAGGAGAAAAACTTAGAAAAATAAAATCCCACATCAGAACAAACTACTAAATGTCCACTGAAGGCACCATTACAAGAGAACTGTGGCACTAGGCATGGGATTTACTTCTATGACTTTTTTTCTGCAAACAGTACAAGGGTGTGAGCCCCTAAGCCAAATGACTCATCTATCATTCTCTCAGGCCCATTCTAACATTCTTCTCTGAACATGCTTCACTTTGGCCTAGCTAACTGACTTGCCCAGTGGGTATTTCACTGGCGGGAAGGGGGTACTGCTTGATGAGAGATTCTAGCCTCTGGATCCCTCCCAATCCTATCATCCAACTTTCTGGTGAAGGAAAAAGCTACAAAATAGAAAGTTCACAACTAGAAATAAAAGACAAGGTGGAAACAGCAGAACAAAAGCAATGACCTGCAGCAGTTCACTGAGGTGCTTCCCAGAAGCAAAAGCTTCACACTGTGATAGTACAGGATTCATGAAGCCCCAGTGCAGGACAGCAAAGGAACAAAGGATGAAAACAAATGCAGCTGGCGAGTTTCATTACTAAGGCAATCCACAAAACTCCAGTCAGCAGTGGAAGACTTGTAGACAAAGAGACAGGTAGAAAAGAGGGCCTAATCCAGGGATTTACACTGAGCTGGATTTGCAGTGGTAACTAAGTTTTTAAGAGGGGAAGCAAAGGGAATTAACACAAGGGTGAGCCAAGGAGAGAGAATGGATGGGGGAGAATCCCCAGTTAGGTGTCCAGTCTTCGCTCGTGTATAAAGGACTACACCTCCTATGCCTACCTCCCCCACCAATCTGAACACTGTCCTGAAATATTCAAGAGAACAGTCATGTTTCTAAAAGGAACACATGAGCCTGCCTGGTGGCATCCCTGCTCTAACATACAGGAAAATGCAACAGGCCTTGGATTTCCAGGAGACACAAGTTGGGAAATGAAAAAGAGTTAACAGGAAAGACAAAGATACAGCATATGCTTCACTAACCTTTACACACCTCCCTCCCCCCATTTTCATCTATTAAAAGGAGGAGGAGAGACAAATACCACAGGAGGATGTGATAGGGAGAGAGCGTTAACCTCAAGGCCCAAAGGAGACTGCAGTGAGGTCTGTCTATCCCTCCCTGTCTTGAACCTGACCAGTGAGTCAAATCAAGAGCTCAGAGCAAATCAGTTACAACCACTGACTGCAGAGCCCAGTTTCAGAAAGCAGAAACTAGTTTGAAGAGAATTAGCCTTGTCGCCACACTCCACCAATATCCTCCAAGGAACGCTCTCACTGAAACCAGGCCTCACCACTGGCCTTCGTGAAAAGGAAGGTTTCAGGGGTAGTTTTTGCCTCCAAGATGAGCAAATGCCACTCTTCCAGGTAGGGCTTCTGGTCAGGAAAACCCCATGTAAATCTTACAGCTCAATGCAGGATAAAGTGTCCAATCTCTCTTAGCAAAGTAAAACCTACTGAAAATGGGTTGAAAATAAGCTACTATGCCTGATATTTTTAAAGAAAGAAAAGCTGCTTAGCTGGGATATTACTAGAGATTCACAAAGGCAATGTTTTTATTCTTTCGGGCAAAAAGGACAGGAGTCAATTTGCTCAAAATAACTAGATATTCAAGCCCAGAGAGGAGCGTTGTAGGAAGAAGCTCCACCGTGCAGGCAGCAAATGCTTCACTGGCAAGTGCAGAGAGGCCTCCCCCAAAACACAGAGAAGCTAACACTTGTGGGTCACTTTATGAAGAGCCTCACGATATGGGTCACAAAGATGACGTCAGAATAAACAGTGAGGACTTCCCAGTGCACAGGACCGCGCTGGAAAAAAGAAGCTGTACACATTTTTCCTTTTGTGTAAAAAATTACACTTTTTTAAAAAGTAAGGAAACTCAATGTCTATGACACTACATAAACATTCTTCCATTATTTTATTATCACTGAAGAGTAGGATATCACCTTTCTTTTGTTGTCTAAAACTTCTGAAGAAAAAAAAACATTTAGCTTCCATTAAAGGATCTAGTTGTACAACCTCATTTTTAAAATCTGATTGTTGAACAAGGTATTTTTTGAAGCTGGTTTATTTTTATTTTGCCTTTCCGAGACTGACCTTGTAACACTTAACTATAAAATGCTATTGCCTCATAAAGTCTCTTAATACAGGCATACCTTGGAGATATTGTGGGTTTGGCTTCAGACCACTGCAGTAGAGTGAATATCACAATAAAGAGAGTCACATGAATTTTCTGGTTTCCCAGTGCATATACAAGTTATGTTTACGCTATACTGTACAGTCCATTAAAGTGTGCAATAGCATTTTGTCTTAAAAAGAGTACATACCTTAACTTAAAAATACTTTGCTAAAAAATGCTAACAATCATCTGAGCCTTCAGCGAGTTGTAATATTTTTGCAACAGTAATATCAAAGATCACTGACCACAATAACCATAACAGATATAACAGTAATAATGAAAAAGTCTGAAATATTTTGAGAATTACCAAAATGTGATACAGAGACATGAAGTGAGCAAATGCTATTGGAAAAATGGCACCCATAGACTTGCTTGGTGCAGGGTTGCCACAAATCTTCAGTTTACAAAGAACGTACTATCTGTGAAGTGTGATAAAGTGAAGCACAATAAAATAAGGTATGACTGTACTTTACTCTTAAAATAAGACAGTTTCTGGCTTCCCTGGTGGTGCAGTGGTTAAGAATCCGCCTGCCAATGCAGGGGACACGGGTTCAAGCCCTGGTCCGGGAAGATCCCACATGCTGCGGAGCAACTAAGCCCTTGCGCCACAACTACTGAGCCTGCACTCTAGAGCCCACGAGCCACAACTACTGAAGCCTGCGCGCCACAACTACTGAAGCCCGCATGCCTAGAGCCCATGCTCCACAACAAGAGAAGCCACCGCGATGAGAAGCCCGTGCACTGCAAAGAAGAGTAGCCCCCACTCGCCGCAACTACAGAAGGCCCACGCACAGCAATGAAGACCCAATGCAGCCAAAAATAAGTAAATAAAATAAATAAAAATTTAAAAATCATATTAAAAAAAATAAGAGGTTCCCCCCCATTTTCAACCACAGTCAAGGGATTATTTTCACATTTTTAAAGGGCTGTTTGAAAAAGAAGAATATGCGACTGAGATTGCACCTGGCTTACAAAGCCTAAATATTATCTGACCTGTGACTGAAAAAATCTGCCAACCCCTGAATTAGACTAGCAACAGCATGCTCAACACAAAGAAATATACCTTGGTCTACTTATTTTGAAACATTGCTTCTAATACCAAGCGAGGCACATTGTATTGTTCCACCTTCATCTGATGAGAGACCTGGCCAGGAGAGCACTGCAAGGCAGGCCTCAGTTTATTCTTCTCTAGACTTTAATTTTACCATCTTTAGGATTCACAGAGTTCCTGAATTTAAATCTCAAATCCTACCTTAAAATTAGGCAGGATTCATGTAGTTTATGGGCCCTTTGCCCAATGCTCACATTAATTCACAGTTTGAGAAACATCTTCATGAAATATCAACAGTGCTAGGTAGTGTACGGTCAATGCCAGATGAGGGACTGTACAAATGCTGAGGAAAGTAGGTGGTGTCAGAGGGTCTGAGTAAGACAGAGATGGGGGCAAGCACTATCTAAACACAGAGATGGGGGCAAGGCCCAGATACAAGGCATTCTGTGGCAGGGAGGGAAGCCAAGCTGAAGCACTGACACTGAGAGGTACTTGGGTTCCTGTTGTAGTGTTTTATATAGAAATTTCATAACAGGCAGTGATATAAATACTCTGGGGTTACAGTCTCAATGACAGTGCTGGGAAAAGTACTTTAGTGTATTCCTTACTGTACTGAAAAAAGGACAGTCTCATCCCATTCCTCTTTTCCTGAACAATCAAGTAAATTTGGAATCTTTGGCATGTGGCCAAACTCCAGGGGAGTCACTAAGCACATCAACTGGCTACATGCAACCCTACCCTGCGCTGCCGCCAACATAGGTGGTTTTCATACGTCTAACTCCAGGCACTGTAAAGTGTGCAGGGCTCGGCTCCCTGCCTGAGGAGAACAATGGTCGGGTATTTTCTTTAAGAGACATTTTTAACCAGAAGTTAATTTCTGGGTGTCAGGAATTGACAGGGAAGTTCTGGCTATCAAAGACTGTCCTCAGAGAGGATTTAAATGACTACATCTCCACCTGAATCTGGGACTGACGCATGATGCCAAGATGCCTAGGGGAGCAAGGCGAGTCATTGCCTAAGGAATCTGGGGTGGGGGCGTAGTGGTTAAGTGTGGTATATAAATGTGAACGCTGGAAGGCAAGGAGACATCTGTGTGTTCAGCGGCTGAAATAAAAGCTGGAGCCTACATCCACATCAACTAAATATTTCCACTGCTCTGAGTCAGTGAAACCCAGTGCATGGCTGCTCTGGTCTGCTTGCTTCTCCAGAAATTTCTTGGTCTATGACAAACCTATTTGAGCTTTTTCTTTTGCATTATACCTTTACATCTAAATAGCTGATACTGACCCAACCACCGAACTATAGAGTTGAGGTAATCTGCCCTCTGCTTACAGCCCTAATTTGCCTCCTCGTTTGCTCCTGGGTGTCCACAGAGTGGGCTGGCCATCGAGGCCCTCTATAATTTCACCCTCTATGCGTTAATTTCATATTTCACAAAAGAGCTCAGTAAAAGTTTCTATTTGAGTGAATATACAGATATTTTAAGAAGGGTCAAAGGAGCAAAGAAGAAGAGCAAAAATAAATATAAGGCATGGAGTATGATACAGCTGAGAATATTCTTTGAAATTAAAAACAGTGGGTGGAGGGCTTCCCTGGTGGCACAGTGGTTAAGAATCTGCTTGCCAATGCAGGGGACATGGGTTTGATCCCTGGTCCAGGAAGACCCCACATACCGCGGAGCAACTAAGCCCATGCACCACAACTACTGAGCCTGCGCTCTAGAGCCTGCGAGCCACAACTACTGAGCCCGCGTGCTGCAACTACTGAGCCTGCATGCCGCAACTACTGAAGCCCGCGTGCCTAGAGCCCATGCTCCACAACAAGAAGCCACCACAATGAGAAGCCCGCGCACCACAACGAAGAGTAGCTCCTGCTCGCCGCAAACAGAGAAAAGCCCATGCGCAGCAACAAAGACCCAAATCAGCCCAAAAAAAAATAATAAAATAAATAAATTTATAATAAAATAAATAAATTTATAAAAACAAAACAGTGCAAGTTATATGTCACCATTTTATTTTCAGAGATCTGCATCACCTGACCTTCAAAATAACTGGACTAGGGTCCAGCTCAAGTAGTCAACAAAGCAAGGGAGCCTGATTAACAAGAGATTCCCAGAGAGCTTGTAGACCTTAGCGGCCTCCTCCCAAGGCCCCTATTTCCCCATCTATGACTGTGAAAGGGTGGCAATCATCCCTCCTCTCCTACTTCATGGGAGCTTTCAGAAGGAGTCAAAATTTAAGAGTAGTGTAAATGCACATCATCATCAATATCAACCAAACCTCAGATTCTTAGTTCTCTCTCATAAAGAGGGACTTAAATATACTGACACACAGGTGAGGGAATAACAAACCACAAAAGTAGCCCTGGTGATGTCTGGCTCTGGGGCCTACAAACATTCAAAAGCCGTTCAGTATAGACACAAACTTTGCTTTGGGAAAAGTTCTCAGGATATATTAATAGCTCTAGCCATTGCCAGCCTTCCCCTTCTCCCCCACTCCCCATGTCCTGTTTAAAGAGAAAAAAATATGGTGGCTCCCTTTAGAAAACTTGTTAATTTTTCCTAAAAAGATAAATGAACAGAGATTGCTAGAACAGTATTTGCTGTTACTACCGTCAAATAAGTCACATTTCCCATGGCACATTTTCAGAAACATTTGGGTGAATATTTTAAAAAGGAAACTCTAAATTCTGCTCAATCGGTACCCTGTTGCTTCCTCACAAAATTAACATAAGATGAAAGCCTTGCAATTTGCAGAAATGTTGAAGAAGCCAAAAATTAGCTCTATTGAAAAGGTTTTGAAGTTTGGGTTTGAATTTTATATAACACATCTGCCATTTTTACGTTTTATAAATTTTACATTCTTTCATTTTTTGGCATTTTTTTTTCAAATAAAAGGAAGATTTGGTAAAACTGATGTTAAATTCTCTCTAAATGAAGCCAAATAACTCCCAGCAGGCTACTCTTAACAATACACATCGTGAATCTTTAATCCATGTCATGAATTTAATATCATATAGCACTTAATGTGATCAGAGGGGGAAGGGGAATGGGAAACAGCAAATTTACACAGCACAACTATATAAAAAATCCATTTACAAAGAAAATCAAGACAAAAATTAAAGCTGATCTGTTAAGGTAGAGATCTTCTCCTCTCCCTTCTTTTCCCACCAAATTTTGATAATTTTATACATACAGAGAGACACACAGACACAGAAGACATTATAAAAGTCAATTAAATTGACATTTAAAGACCCCTTGTGTGTGCCCTAAAGCCTGGTCTTCCACTAATTACTCTCACTACACATTCATCTCTAGTTTGATATGCAAAATATGGGTGCCAGTCTTCTCTAACTCTTCACTGTTGACTTTGTATAATGCAAGTGCAATTAGAATCGCCATCGGGGGACTGTACAGATGACAAGCTCCTGAAGCAGCAACTGGCTCTCCCTGAAGTTAGAACCTTTCTAGTCCCATGGAAAGCAGTCTGGGAAATGTTTCACAAAGTGGAAGGAAAATAAAACCTGCTCAAATAGGAGCAACAACAGCTGCCTTCACGTGCAATAAACCAAACTCCTCACCCCAGCAGCCCTCAGGGAAGGCCGGGCTGCTCAGCACCATGCCGTGCAGACGACGCCAGGGCTCTCGTCAAGGTGAGGTCGTGAGGGGCAGCAGTCACCTTGGCCTGTATTTCAGAGCAGTGACCTGCTGGGATTACACAGAAGCTGTTTGTATGTTCCAGAAAACCTCTTCAGAAAATACGTCCCAAAGTAAGGGGACACGTCACCTAATTCTTAGCACCAGGCTTGCAGATTTGATGGTTATCTGTTTAGGCCTCTACCATTGTCAGAAAAGTGACAAGTGTCCTCCACCACTTGTCTGCTTCAGGAGTAAAGACTCCCTATTATCCTGAAGGTTCCCAATTTGCAGCTTGCTATACAACGCGCCTGTCTGCTTCCTCTGAATGAAGGACAAAAGCTGTTTCAAACAATCGTAACTGGCTTTGGCAGGAGCACAGGCATCCATTTCTCCTCTGAACTTAGTGCAGCCAGCAATGGCTTACAGCTGACTGAGAAGTGAAGCCGATGAGAATGTCAGAGGGGTCTTACAGGAGAGGACACCAAAGCTGACACATAAAGTGCAGGCAGCACGTATGCCACCATCAACAGACACAAAGTACTTACTGCCACGAACATCATGCAGTACATGGAGAACGAAGAGTGGCCCGAGTAAAAGGACAATCTAGAAGAGAAAGAAAAGAAACATTAATTTTCTCTCCTAGAAACCAAGATTTTTTTTTTTTTTTTTTTTGGCGGTACGCGAGCCTCTCACTGTTGTGGCCTCTCCCATTGCGGAGCACAGCCTCCGGACGCACAGGCTCAGTGGCCATGGCTCACAGGCCTAGCCGCTCCGCAGCATGTGGGATCTTCCCGGACTGGGGCACGAACCCGTGTCCCCTGCATCGGCAGGCAGACTCTCAACCACTGTGCCACCAGGGAAGCCCAAAGAATATTTTTTATTTCATAGATCTCCTTACCTCCCCAGTGTACACAGCTCCCTCTCCTTACCTTCAGAAATCAGAAGGGTGGGGCAGGCGGCAGTTAAAGAGTCCTAGGAGGGTCTGAGGTCCAATTTCTACTCAGCATCATTTTATTGATACTTTTAGGATGGGTAATGAGTCACTGAGAACAAACTTGCCAAGCATTTCTGAAGTAATACATGACAAGCCATAACTGGCATAAATGGCCTGACTTTATTACATAAAAACTTCTGTAACCATGATTTATTTAAGTTTTATTTTCCACTTGAAGGGTTTGTCCCTGAACAGCAGTAATGAATACCTCCTTTGGAACACTCACAAGTTGACTACTTTTTAAGAAATAAATTCAAAAATTTTAAAGTGTTATTTTAGCATCTTGCCTTAGATTTCCCACCAGATTAAGTGCTTTTGTTTGAAATTTATTTTCACACTGTGCACGGATAGTCCTGTACCTGATGAGCCAGATCTTTCAATATTATAGCCTATAAACATCTAGGTATCATCTTTCTACCTAAAAATCACAGCATGCTTACGAAAACTAATTCTATTGCACTTAAGAACAAAACCAAGAGGAACCACGTTCTTAAGTATCTTACTTATTACACCCTACTTCGTTCAAAAGGAATTTGGTTCCCCTGATTCAGAGAGGAGAAAAGACTCCTAAAACACGTATCAGAAAGTCATGTGTGTACGTTTGGCAACTGAGAGTTAAGTAGGAAAGTGGAGACTTCCTACACAGATACTGATGCTGACTCCACCAAGAATTATGATAGTCTTTTTTATAATCAGATACATTCCTAAGAAAGAGAATATTCCAACTTCCTGTGCCAAACAGGATTTACGTAATGAAACTTGATAATTATCCTGGGTTTAATCTATGTAAAACAAGAAAAATAAATCACTTTTAGCCTTCCCAACTACTTGGCTACTGAAAGGTCAATACAAATCCTTGTTTTAAATCAGATAATTTGAGCAGAGTTCTGTACATTTTATGACTAGTTTCAATAAGTTATATTGAAGAGCCTAAAGTTAATAAAAGCCAATTTCAAGGATTGTCAAGTCCCATCAAGCCAACATGACGATGATCACAGAAATGTTCTCAAAGCCAAGCAAGTTAAAAGTTTCACTGAAACTCCATGTTCAGAGTATTCACCGTAGATTGTGCCACAAAAATCATAAAAACCAGACTCACGTAATGGCTTCGAACACCTCTGATTCATTCACAGGGTGATTTCATTAGTTGAAAACAAAATGGTTTTAGTTGTTTATTCTGAATATGTAAACAGATATTTTATCCAGTTTAAGATCAGCCAAAGAAGTCTGGCTCTGACTTCGACAGACAGGGATTAAAGACATAAAGGGAGAGCTTAGAGGCTCAGTCTCTAAGTCTTCACCCACAGTAAGTTATCAAACACATCATGGTAACATTGGCTTTTATTTCCATTCAAAAGAAAACAAGAAAACACCGAAAACATGAATTCAAATTATTTTCATATTCCATACAAATCTCTATTGAAGTCTCTAGGAGATACAGCTTTTATGGGCATTTTATTATGTCCATAATTCACAAATGAACAAACAGTTGTATGGATACTTTAATAACATCCAAAGAGTAGTCAAAATGCAGACTGTTTTCATCACAGTGACCTCAACTGAAAAGTTTAAGATTTTGGCCCTGGTCTAAGAACGCTGCTCTGTTCTTAAGATTTTAACCAATCCTAGACTACCATCTCACTTCACTGTAGCCACTCTGATGAAAGTAGATACATACAGTAACAATTTAAGCTAGCTTTCCATCAAAGCTTATGAAAGACTATTCAAAAAGAAAATTTACATAGATAAAAATATATTCAGAAATGCAGCTGTTTGCACTAACTCTGGGGCATAGTCTAGTAAACAATGAGCAAGTAGACTGGTCTTGACTATGTAACTTGCTGTGAATGGGATTCTATTCCAAATAGCAAACTTAAGATGACTTTTTTTCTTAACATTTGTCAGCCAGGGCATCCCTTTCTCCTGGGAGAACTCATTAAACCTGATCTGAACCCCAAAATCATAGCCTTAAGAGTGTTCACAGCCATCCACCTGCCCCCAGGGTCTGAGTTCCTACTCCTCAATTCACCATAACATCGACATCAGCATTCAGCCTTACAAACTGCAAAGACAACCAAATCCAGCTTTTATCAGTCATCAGAAGCAATCAACTCACACAAAGTGCTTCTTAATTTTTTAATGGAATTTACTAAGTATTCTGGGGCTCATGGGGAGGTTAAACCACAAATAACCTCCTAGTCACCTCACTGCTCTTCCCCTACCACCTGACTTTTCTTCCTTTCCTCTTCCCAACTCACAAAACAGTAAAATACACAGAACGGTTACACCTTTATTCTTTTAGTTGAAAATGTCTTTATTTTGCATTAATTCTTGAATGATGATACCTTGAATTCTAGGTTGATGATTTTTTTCTCATCACTTTGAGCATATCATCATACTATCTTCTGTTAAAATGTGAGCCATATGTCTGCCATGCCTTTCTGAGTTATATGTCTTTTCTCTGTAATTACTTCTTCTACCCCCAAAGTCTTCAATATTCTGCAGTTTTGTTATAATGTCTCTAAGTATGAATTTCCTTTTATTTATCTGATTTAGTATTCATTGGCTTCTTATGTCTGAGGATTTGGATACTTCACCAGTTTTGGATAGATAGGACTCAGTAATTTTATCTTTGAATTATGTATCCTCCATCCTATTATCATTTTTCTGAGATTCTGATTCAACATGTTAGACATTTCATTCTATCCCTCCACATCTCTTAACCTTTATTTTCTATTTTTAATCTTGGTCTCCTCAGGTCTATCTTCCCTCCCTTTCACTGTGTCTAATCTGTTTAATCAATCTGTTTTTTTAATTTAAATTACTATGTGTGTATTATTTATAGAAGATTTGGATCTTTTGCAAATCTGTCTAGTGAATTTTGATTCTCTTGATCCTACATCATATTCTCAGTCTCTTCTTAATTTACTTCTATACAGCAAACATGTTGATTTTATATTCTATAGGGTAATTCTAATATCTGCAATCTTTGAGAGTTTATGTAGTTTATCTGACTCTCACTTAGAATAGATTATATGTTCATTTATATTAGAGTATGAGCTCATATTCTTGGGACTCTGCCTGCAGGGAAGCTTAAGAGTCCTTGCTTTAAAGAGAATTCTTCCAGAAATATGTGTTCTCTTCTGCTGGATTCACTATCAATCCACTTCAAACTTCTCCTTTTTTTTTTTTCTTTAAGCCACACAGATAGTATGAATTCTGGCCTCAGAAGAGTACAAGTATGATATTATGATTAAGAATTCTTTTTGATGGTTCCTCCTGGGAGGATGTTGCCCTTTGAGAGTCCTTATATTATCCACAGGCCTTCCATTTGTCTTTTTACACTGCTCTGGCCTCAGCCTTTATCTCCTGTGCCCCATGTTCAGAGACTATCAAAACTCAGGCTCCAGGCTACCAGGAATTGGCAGGTACTTTCAGGGCGCACATCAAATTTACAGCATTAACTGACCCCAGCCTCATAAAAATTCCTTTACTCTCCCACCAGCTCAGCTACTTATTTAAAAGATTTATATGTATTTTAAGATTTATGTATATTTTAATATATAATACAAAACATGTGCATATGTATATGTGTGCTATATCATCTAGCATGTTTAGTTGAACTGTATCAGTAAGCATTTCTAATCCTCCATATTGCCAGAAATAGAAGCAATCTTTTTTTTTTTAACATCTTATTTGGAGTATAATTGCTTTACAATGGCGTGTTACTTTCTGCTTTATAACAAAGTGAATCAGCTGTACATATACATATATCCCTATATCCCCTCCCTCTTGCGTCTCCCTCCCACCCTCCCTATCCCACCCCTCTAGGTGGTCACAAAGCACAGAGCTGATCTCCCTGTGCTATGCGGCTGCTTCCCACTAGCTATCTATTTTACATTTGGTAGTGTATATACGTCAATGCCACTCTCTCACTTGGTCCCAGCTTACCCTTCCCCCTCCCCGTGTCCTCAAGTCCATTCTCTACGTCTGCATCTTTAGAAGCAATCTTTTTTTAAACAAGACTTAGAACTAATAAAATGTTATCTAAAATAAACTGCTCTACTAGGAGACACAACAGTTTGGCAAAAACAGTTTGTTTTTAATTATAAAGTGGCCAGCACTCACAAATGTTTCCAATTATTACTATTCCACCATTCACTGGGTATGCCAAAGTGGCTCTGTTGCAAATTAGAAGAACTTCCTTTTTCTCCTAAAATTCATCCTAAAATTCATCCTAAAATTGCTTCCTAAAGCATTCTAAAGCAGGTTGTCAAAAGACTGTTAATGGTTACAAGCTATTGAGTACCTTCTATGTTCAGGTACTTAATACACAGAATTTCCACTCTTTACAAAAACCCCCATAACAGGAACTGTCAATCCTATTTTACACATAGAGAAAACGGAACCTCCCAGAGGTTCAGCAACTAGCTCAAAAAAGTCACATCACTTTGAGGTTTAAATCTGAATCTTCCCAACTCTTTCCCACCATACCATGATTCCATCCCTGTGAATGGCAGGCAAGCCCAGCATCAACGTTAATCCTGCCATCTCCAGGAAGGAAGCACCCATCAGAAAGAACAGGAGGAGTCACCGCTTATACATGGCAACATGTGTGAAGTAAATATATGAAGAACTTAGATGATCTGTGACAAAATAAATGTCATCTATGTGCAAATAATCATCTTAAGAGAATACTAATTTGTTCTATGTATGCTATAAAGACCAAATAAAAGGAAGTCAAATTGCAAAATGAGGCATTTTCTCCAAATGTTATTTCCTGATTATAAAGTTTACATAACAGCAAATTAACTTGAAGGACATGTTAAATTTCCCTTCTGTGATAACCTTTAAACATGGACTGATCCTGTAAAAAAGTTAAAATATGTCCCACACAACTGTACATAGAAGGAATGACCCTTAATAAACAATGTCCCCATATTCATCCTACTTTATTTCAAAAGGATTCGTAAAACCAATAACTGTTACTAAATGCTTAAGCAATGAGATATCAAGTTATTATCTTAAAAAAACTCACATCTAAGACACTTGGGGACTCAAGTAGGCTATAAAATGGGACAAATTAGTACTTTCATACTCACTTGATACAAGCACACACTTCTAAGAGGGTGATCTGGCAACATCTATCTAAATGTATCTATCTATATGTAATTCCACTTTAAGGCATCAAGGCATCCTAGAGAAACACAGCACCAGCACAAAGATGTTTGCTGCAACACTGATGGCAACTCAAGGACCCAAGAGATGATTCTATCACTGTTTTTCTGAATACTACAAATCAGCTAAAAGAAATGAGTAACTCTATGTGAATTGACAAAAAATTATCTCCAGGATATATTTTAAAATGTCATTTATGTAAACCACATAAAACTATACTTCAAATTTAATGTAAAAATACATAGAAAACAACAGAAAGGATACACAAACTGTTAACAGTGGCTCTGGGGAAAACTATCAAATGGGGATTAAAAAAAAAAAAACTTTCACATTTTACAGTAATGATATTAGAAACACAACCTGTTATTATAGGGATAATATATATATAGGAAAATATTTTAAATGGTAATCAAAGTGTCTTCAATATGCTTGCTATAAATTTCCTACAAACTTCTTCCCCACTACACACACACACACACACACATAAACACACACACACACACACACACACCCCACCCCAAACTCCTCTTCCTGAGCAATAGTTTCCCTGACAGCTTCTCTGCCAAGCGTGCTACTACTTGGAGTACAAAAGCAGCTCCCCGGGACTTCCCTGGTGGCACAGTGGTTAAGAATCCACCTGCCAATGCAAGGGACATGGGTTCGAGCCCTGGCCCGGGAAGATCCCACATGCCTCGGAGCAACTAAGCCCGTGCACCACAACTACTGAGCCTGTGCTCTAGAGCCTGCGAGCCACAACTACTGAGCCCACATGCTGCAACTACTGAAGCCCACGTGCCGAGAGCCCGTGCTCCGCAACAAGAGAAGCCACAACAGTGAGAAGTCCGCGCACCGCAACGAGGAATAGCCCCCGCTCACCGCAACTAGAGAAAGCCCGCGCAAAGCAATGAAGACCCAACGCAGCCAAAAATCAATAAATAAAATTAAAAAGAATAAACTTTGTCCTTATTTAAAAAACAAAAGCAGCTCCCTACCTATAAGTTCATGCCCAGAACCCAGCAGTGACTCAGGCCCTAGAAGCCTGTTTTCACATCTTTCAATGAAATGTTTGGACATTTATGTGTACTTTTAAATATCACAAGTTGTGTTTCCAATAAAAAAATATGCACATAATTTAAAACCACTGAAATTCAGTATATTAACTCTGGTTATTACAAGTAACAGAGCCAATACACATGTTAGTTTAATACTGAGTGTTTGAAGAAAGAAGATTTTTTAAAGAGATAAGACTGTCTAGAAATACAAGAACTGCAGGGTATCTCTGCTCTAAAGGATACAGAGACAAAGGTAATAAATGGTGGAGGAACATAAGGTGATCCCAACCAATTTAATTTAAATAAAATACAACAAAAAATAATGTAAATTCATCTTATATCCTTGAACCAGCCAGAGACTGAAAACTTATTTCATCAGCAGCAAAAACCCTGTCATACATTCCTTGAATTATTTTTACCATGATTTTATTATATTTCTATATAAAGCTATGCCACATTATATGGGGTCAATTTTAACCAAGCCACTTTATACATAAAATATGCCTATCTGAAATAAGTCACATGTTACTACTCAATTTTACTCATTAACATTAAAGCATCAAACACCACTGCATAGCCACTAACATCAGTTAATCATATACCAAACAATCAAATATCCGCAGATATTAGATCATGAACCCTAAAGGAGAGAAGCCAGCAGGACCACGGAAAATGAAAAAAAGGAGAAAAAAAGTAGGAGACAATTGGTACATGCATAGGGTATTTTTAACTCTTGATTTAATGAACCATTTGATGACTAAAAACAAATGATCTTGTGTCTTGTGTCTAGGGAAGAATCTTGCAAAAAGCAGGAATCTGGAAAGTAGGAAGTTGCTGAGAACCTTCAGATAAAGGAAAGCAGAACTGTGTGTGTCTTGAAAATCAGGTGACGGGAAGAAATGGTCCCAAACCCTCATCAGGGAAACTGTGTGACCCTAACAACAGATGAGGAGAGAGTAGGTATGACAAAGGGTAAAACATGAATAGGTGCACTAACTAGGGGAAGAGAGGTCACAAGTTTCCTTTGGCATGGGGGAAAATTCATGACCTGGTGCAAAAAGACTCCAAATCACCTAAGCCACCTTATCTAAGCCAGTTTAAAAAAGGAAACAAGATTAAACAAAGGACACAGTGTGAAGTATTCCGATGCGGCAACTAATAATACCTTGCCTACCAACCTTTTGAAAACACGTTGAACAAGGAGACTACTTGCTAAAAGCGAAAAGATTTCAGAGTAAGACAGAAGGAAGAGACAGTTCTAAATCACTTTCAAAGTTGTTTATCTTTTTTAAGAGGCAGGATTGCTAGCTAGAGGCAAGATGGAGAGATTTTTAGTTTAAGCCCTCCCGCAAAAAGACAACACCAAGGCCAAGAAAGCCTATTAGCACCCAGCTAGTACGCTCCACTTCCAACCCTAACACAGAACATGAAATCACCACCAAACCTTGGGCACCAGGGTCAAGAAGGATGAGGCTCAAGACATCAATAAAACTGTCTTTAGAACTGCACCAATGCAGAACTTTAGATCTGAGCTGAAGCAGACACTGCCAGTGGCAAGAGAAGAGACAAAGGCCCACATAGATGTAAAATTATTAGAGCCCAACAGGAAGCTGGCCAGACAGGTCACTCTTGGTTCCTTTCAGATTAGACCAGATTATATCAGTAGAGCTCATGCTACAGGACTAGCAGAGTGCCACTTAGAGAAACCTTTCTACATGATGGAGAAAAGCAGAAAAGTCACATTTCCTTTAGTATCTCAACTCCTGCTGTTAAAAGAAAATTATATCGATTCCTACTAAAATTACCCATTTTATTATATATTTAGATTAGAATTAAGTGGAGGAAAGCTAAATATTTTTTACAAGTATAAAAACAGAGTTACTCTCCTGTTTCAAACCCTTCATGAGCACAAACTGCTGAATAACAGACCCTTCATAAGCCCCACCAACCAATCTCTCATCTGCTACCAAACTACTGAAATTTCCCAACACACACCATGTTTCACACTCTCTGTGCTTATCCGTCCCTCTGCCTGGCCTGGGCTTCCCATTTTTCTTTAATAATTATTATATAAGAGCCACTGTTTTCTCCAAGAAACCTTTCTTGAACAGCTAGGTTGAAGTTACTGCCCTTTCTTTCTCCACAAAGGAGAGATCATCAGCACTCAATGAACACATCTGTCTTAGCACCAACCTTCTTACAGTAAAATCAACTATAACTGTACTCTCTTCCTCCAATATATCAGATGGGTAAGGGTGGAACAAGGCTTTTTAAATAGGAACTTCTGTATTTTTTTTATTACATAAGATATGTTCATTATAAACATTCAGAAGGTACAGCTAAACAAAAGAAAAATTGCTGGTAAACTCCCATCCTCCCTGTCTGAGATCACATCTTAATTCATCTTGTATCCCTAACACCCAACACCATTATCACGCACAGGGTAGGTGCTCAATTTATTTTTTTAAGCTAAAGTAGAACCTAATCTCTTGAATAATCATTTTTATTTAATTATGCCAGAAAATATCAAAATCTTACACTTTTCATATTTTAAACATTATATACAAATCCACCTTTTCTGCCCATCCCCCCACCATCCACAAGAAGTACACCTCAGCAATCTTGTGTTTTGTTAGTTGTACTGAACAAAATGCATAAAATAAAACTAAGTATGTTATCTTTGCATGATAATTTCATCATGTAATTAAATGCTATGCTTAGCTTAGTCTATGCCAATAAATTGTAGCAAGCCACATACAATAAATTATCTGATTTTAACAGCATTGCCCTCTGCTGTGTTTCCCCTTACAGTGGTTAGGAATTCTGACTTTATCATCAAAGTTCAGGGGAATTAGGAGTTTCAATGTCAAAATGTTACAAGCTTAAACATACAGTACCTAATGCATGTTTCCCAACACATCTGGCAAACATTTTAATAATGTGTGTAAAATGTCCAGAAACCTTTTTTACTTTACGATCAAAGGCAATCAGATTAGTGGAGCAGATGATATCCACAATGATGAAGTGACAGATATATTCTGTTGTAAATAAAAAACAATTTAAGTTTTTTAGAAGCATTCTCAAAGCAAATGTAAGTGGCCAAAACCCAAAGCAAAACAACAAGGGTTGACAGATAAGGAAAAAGGTTTTACGTATTGTCTGAATGCTACTTTCCATTGCCTATATGAAGAATTTTCTCAATTTTTAAAAGATTCATTTCTATCCTTCAATAAAACAAAATCTTGAAAACTGCCCTTCTTCATAAATTTCCAAACATTACCTGAGAAGCAAAACATTGCAGCTGCAATAGATTACATAAGAAAAAATAAAAGAAAAAGCCAAGTACATACATGTTAAGCTCATTTATTACATAAATGAATAGTAATGTTATTAGATAATGTTATCTAGTGTCTTCCCAAACTTCACTCTCCCAAAAGAGTAGCATTAAAAATCCCATAGCAACACAAGCTTTTTCTGTTTGCTTACTCAATAGAGAACAGCATCACAAGAAAGTCAAGATCCAGGCACCTAGAAGTCATTACGTTACTGACCAGTAACCTGTTAGGAAATCAGCTGGTCCAGGTGAGGCTAGTGACATTTTGGTACAGCAAAGTCACAAGACAGAGCAGGGCTTGCTCCTCAAACTAATGTACGGAGATCTTGTTCAAAATGGAGAGTTTATGTGTAGGGCCAACGCTGGGATGCAAGACTCTGCATGTCTAACAAGCTCCCAGGTGATACCCAGCCTGCTGATCAGAGCAGAGAACCACACTTTCAATGGCAAAGGGAGAGAAATGAGAAGAAAAGTAAATTTGACCTCAAGTAGGAATACACTCAGGGTTAAGTCAACAGTTTGGGTACTTTTTGAAGATAGTCACATCCAAGGGAATGATGATGCTTTTCCTGTTTTCCATCTTCTCTTTTTATCACAAAACCTACTTAAAACAGAAAAATACTGTGTTTTATTTAAAAATCACTCTAATGTATATTTCAATTCTTTGAATATGTAGCTAATAAAACCCATATGTTAGGCTTGTTTTGCTGTTCACAAATTCAACATACTTCCTACCTCTCAATAAAAATATTTATTTGCTATTAGACGAAAATAGCTAAGGGTATCATTCACATTTATTTTGAATGAAAACTTACACTTTACCACTTGATCCATGGGGTTTACTATTATATTTTAATCTGGAAAAAGTACCCACTAATATATCTATGAAACTTTTCTTTTCATATTCCAAAGGTGGCAATGTGGAATTCAAGAGTTCTAAGGAGAAGGTACAAAGCATCAATATGAAATAATCAGCTGATGACATGTTAATATGATTTAGCAGCCTTTTAACATTTAATATAAAGCACTGGTTGATTTATTAAAACCCAAGGATATGTGTCATCTTAATATATCCACTGCAAGACCTACATTCTAATTCAAAAACTGAGAAGAAAATCCAAGGGGTAATTCAAAAAGCTGAAGGATTTGTTCATAATTAATTCTCTAAACAAGCATTTAAAAGGGGAGGAGGGGAATAGAATGAAATGTCAAACATCTAAAACTTAAGAGTATTGCTAGTCTGGTGTGTGCTGGGGAAAGGATGTTTGATTGTTTTTAAAATAAATTATGGTATACAAATATTTACCAGTAAATAGTGGCAGGGAGTCACAGAAAGTGAAGAAAGCTCTTTCATATCTTTGCAAACTTGCACCTCAGCCAAAACAGAGTCACACATAGACTCAACTCATTCCGCCTCTCAGGAAAAAGAATGAGGCACCAAGTTAAATCTAAGGGGGGAAAAATCCTTTGCTTTCATTTCCACATTAAAACAGATAAAATTATATGGAATGCATGAATGCAACACAGGCTAAATCAGAAGTTTGCATAAAACTTAGGTATCATGTTGTACAACTACATTTTCATTTTCTAATCAAAGAGGAAACGTTTCCTTAGCTTTAAATGCCCCAGACTGCCTTTATAATTTAACAAACAAAACCCTAAAAATCAAACAGGTTATACTGCTGAAACTAAGTCTAATAAAACGCTGCTTGTATACTCTTAAGTCTCCAGCCTTTAATCATGTTGCCCCCTGGACCTGAGATATATTCCATCCCAATTCTACACATTCAAACCTTACTCATCCTCCAAAATACCTCCTCCACTAGAAGTAGTATTACCACCCTCTGATTTCATGTAGCATTTTATCTTCATTCCTTTAAGGCATGTATCACTTTCTATCACCACACAATCTCCAAACATGTCTTAGCTCCTACGTAGTGGGCACCACAAGAGCAACAGGCACACCTTGGTAGCTCTTACACTAACTAGGACTTACGAGTAATAGGTATTAGTTGAATTCCAGTAACTTCCTGGAATACACTGAAGCAGTGGTTCTCAGATCAGCAGCCAAAGCACCATCTGGGAATACTTTTTTAGAAATGCAAAGTCTTGAGCCCCACCCCAGACCCACTGAATCAGAAACTCTGAGGGTGAGGCCCAGCAATCTGTTATTTTAACAAACTGTCCACATGATTCCAATGCGGCTAAATGCGAGAAACACAGGGGCAAAAAGAGTCAGGGTGGTATGGGGGTGAAGAAGCAGTCACAGCTACAACCTCAACTGTCAGGTACTGCTTGCTATTCAGAACAGAGGAGGTGGAAACAGGTGCTGGCCTTGAAGTCACCTCCTATTAAATACACCTATACTAATGCTCTTAGAGTGAAGGATCTTTTAAAATCATCCTCTCTTTCCTTCTATACATTGATATTTCCATACAGATATGACTAAAAAGAAGGTTGTTTAGTTTACTGATACATACATGCCTGAGAAATACAGATCAGCCTGAACAAATGAATCTTTTTGAAGGCATAAAGGCTTATCCAGTGATGTTTAACAATTAGGCTACACAGAAGAAGCCATTCTCTCAAAGTATAAAGCAGGTTTTACCAGGTACTTAGTACCACAGCCAGTCAGTCTAGTTACAATGATTTTTCACTATTACAGAAGGCACACCCTCAAACTTCAGCTTTATTTACCTGCATGTGGGCTGCATTACAAAAAGAAAAGGAGGGACTTCCCTGGGGGCACAGTGGTTAAGAATCAGCCTGCCAATGCAGGCGACATGGGTTCGAGCCCTGGTCCAGGAAGATCCCACATGCCTCGGAGCAACTAAGCCCGTGTGCCACAACTACTGAGCCTGCACTCTAGAGCCAGTGAGCCACAACTACTGAGCCCGTGCGTCTAGAGCCCGAGCTCCACAACAAGAGAAGCCACTGCAGTGAGAAGCCCGCATAGCACAAAGAGTAGCCCCTGCTCACTGCAACTAGAGAAAGCCTGCATGCAGCAACAAAGACCCAACGCAGCCATAAATAAATAAATAAATATAGAGAGAAAAGGAAAATTATTTCTCCCACTCGACCAAACATATTGCAATTAAACATCTAAGCAATATAAGCTGCCATAATCCAAACAGAAACAACTTTGAATATCTGATTCACAAAGCCAGAGATCAGTCACTAGGAATTGATCAGGAACACTGAGTTTATTCTTAAATAATTTAAATAAAAGCCAGAAAAAAAGTAAATCTCTCGAAGAAGCCAATAGTTTCTATACTGTATTATCATAAACAGACCAGCTCACTGTGCACAATCTTAAATTCACCCTACAGGGTGAATATCAGCTCTCACAGCCTGAGACGTCATGCAAGGCTGTGTTCCCATATACAGGTGATATAAAGCAGTGGTTCTCAAAGTGTGGTCCCAAGATCAACACAGCAGCAGCATCTGGGAACCTGTTAGAAATACAAATTTTCAGACCCTACCCCAAACCTTCTGAATCAAACACTTGGAGATGAAGCCCCAGAAATCTGTTTTAACAAACCTTCCAGGTTATTCTAATGAACCACTAATGTGTGAGAGCCACTGATTCTCTAGAGAGAATCTCGACCTCCAAAGGGAGCTACAGTTCTGAACTATCTGGGATCGTCAGTAATTTTTTTTCAAAATCTGAGAGCAATGCTATTCTCATTGGCACAAGCAATGGCAGCTGGAAGTCCTACTGTTACAGTTATAAGCCCCTTTTATTTCAAAGTAAATTCAAAGGTATTGATTTTAAACAATGAATAGGACTCTCTGGATATTACAATTATTCCATTCTAGTCCATTATGTTCTCACTTCTATGTTAGGACCCAATGGTCACCACAAAAGAAGCCCAGTGAAAGTCCTGCAACATCAGTGATATTAGACAGCACAAAAGTGTACACATGCGCAAGAAGGGAGGAGGGAGAAAGAGAAAAAGAAATAAGAGAACAAATGGGGAAAAAATCAAGACCAAAAACCAAAGTTGCAAGAGGGTACTCTCATCCTAAGATGTAACTCTGACTCATTTATAGTCAACAAAAATGACTCATTTTGGGTGCCTATGTTCTCTTCTCTCCATCAAACATTATAATTTTATAATTAAAAACTTACAGGGGGCAGGCTATGGAGATAAATAAAAGAGCAGATTACACCATACTCCTAATAAACTTATAGACAATTCTAGACTGAAATGTTTTTGCATTCTTGGCATCCTGACTTTAAAATTCAAGAGAAAAGGAATAGGAAAGTCTGTATCCAACCAAACTATGCTCCACAATAGAACAGCAACACAAAGCCACAGTTATGTACCGATGTTATACAGCTCTGAAACCAGCAACAACTAATTCATTCTGGAAACACTGATGGAAATCACATTTTTCTCATAAGATACAGTCTTCTTCAAATTTCATTTCTATGTTTGATTTTCCTTTATCCTTGTTTCAGAACCCCAAAACTTACTAACAGATGTTCTTCATTGAAAACTATAGATAATAATTATTTGCGGGACTTCCCTGGTGGTGCAGTGGTTAAGAATCCGCCTGCCAATGCAGGGGACATGGGTTCGAGCCCTGGTCCAGGAAGATCCCACATGCCGCAGAGCAACTAAGCCCGTGCACCACAACTACTGAGTCTGTGCTCTAGAGCCCGTGGGCCACAACTACTGAGACCACGGGCCACAACTACTGAAGTCCGTGCTCCTAGAGCCCATGCTCCGCAACAAGAGAAGCCACCACAATGAGAAGCCCGCGCACTGCAATGAAGAGTAGCCCCCACTTGCCACAACTAGAGAAAGTCCGTGCACAGCAATGAAGACCCAACACAGCCAACAACAAATAAATAAATAAATAGAAAAAAGAGTGATGGGAAGTCTTTGAAGGGTTTAAAAAAAATAAAATAAAATAATTATTTGCAATATACATAGCTTTGCAATTTGAGTTACCCAGATATTCATACTGCTTTGGAAGAGATTGTTTTCCTGACCCTTACATAGGACTTTAAGTGGAAAACTGCTTGTGGGTTGATGTAGAAATGTGAGATGATGATGGGTAAAAAACCCAAGTGTACTTAAGTCAAAAGTACAATGAGAGTCATAGTACACGTTGGACAATTTGGGTACACTAGGAAGAGATAGAGAGGGTGACACATATGGACTGAAAAATGTAATTCTTTTAATACCATTTTAACTAAATTATATTACTTCAAATTTTGTCCAAATGGCTTGTATAAGAAAGAAAAATCTCTCAATAAGATAGGTCACAAAAAAAGTTTGAGTTAAGATTTATGTACCTGAACCAGAAAAACAATACATGTGTAAAGAATTTGTGTCCTTTAAGAAGCATTTACAAAAACATTTTCTGGAGTTGAGGTAAACCCTCATCACCATAGTGACTTTCTTAAATTCCCTGGTTGAGAGAAAACATTCGAGTTTTCCTGTCTATTTTCTGTTGGTTAATGTAGGAAACATATTCTTAAAGACACAGGCATAGTGCTTGATGAAAAAGTACTGAACTAAGACTAGAATGGTGAAACCTATAAAGAAGCTCAACAAACTCTTAGTACAAATATAAAGACAGAACCATACCTAGACACATCAGAGTACAATTAACAAAAGCAGTATAAGAGAAAATAATAAATCACATAAAGGGGAACAAGAATACAAATAACAGATTATTTCTCATCAGAAATGATAGAAACCAGAAGACTATGCAATGACATATTCCAAAATTTGGAAAGGAAAATACCAAAGAATTTTATATCCAGCAAAATTATTCTTGAAAAATTAAAGCAAAGAAAAGGTATTTCCAGACAAAAAAAAAAAAGCTGAGAATTTGTTGCTAGCAAACCTGAGACACAAAAATACTAAAGAAACTTCTTCAGCCTGAGAGAAATTACACCAGATGGTAACTGGAATTCCAAACCCTCCACTGGGCACTCTGGAAATCCAGTTCTATAAACAAAGAAACCTGTATTTTCCTGTATCTTTACACTCTTCACTGAAATTTCACTACATCTCCTAATCATTAAAGAGACTTTCAGTTAATTTCTTCTATTAATTTCTTTAAACGTGACTGTTTAAAGCAAAAATTACAACACAATTTTGTTGAGTTTATAATGTATACAGATTTAATATATATGACAATAATAAATCAAAGTGTGTGGAGGTTGGGGGCACAGAGTTATACTGTATACAAAGGGCTAATTTTGCCATAAGAAAGTCAGCATTGTTTAGACGAACCAAGATGGCAGAGTAGAAGGACGTGCTCTCACTGCCTCTTGTGACAACAGCAGAATCACAAATAGCTGCTGGACAATCATCGACAGGAAGACACTGGAACTCAACAAAAAAGATACCCCACATCCAAAGACAAAGGAGAAGCCACAGTGAGACGGCAGAAGGGGCGTAATCACAGCAAAATCAAATCCCGTAACTGGTGGGTGGGTGACTCACAGACTGGAGAACACTTATACCACAGAAGTCCACCCACTGGAGTGAAGGTTCTGAGCCCCGCGTCAGGCTTCCCAACCTGCGGGTCTGGCAACAGGAGGAGGAATTCCTAGAGAATCAGACTTTGAAGGCTACTGGGATTTGACTGCAGGACTTTGACAGAACTGGGGGAAACAGAGACTCCACTCTTGGAGGGCACGCACAAAGTGGTATGTGCATCAGGACACAGGGGAAGGAGCAGTGACTCCAAGGGAGACTGAACCAGACCTTCCTGCTAGTGTTGGAGGGTCTCCTGCGGAGGCGGGGGGGGGGTGGCTGTGGTTCACCATGGGGACAAGGACACTGGCAGCAGAAGTTCTCCTTGGCGTGAGCCCTCCCAGGGTCCGCCATTAGCCCCACCAAAGACCCAAGGTAGGCTCCAGTGTTGGGGTGTCTCAGGCCAAACAACCAACAGGGAGGGAACCCAGCCCCACCCATCAGCAGTCAAGCAGATTAAAGTTTTACTGAGCTCTGCCCACCAGAGCAACAGTCAGCTCTACCCAGCACCAGTCCCTCCCATCAGGAGACTTGCACAAGCCTCTTAGATAGCCTCCTCCACCACAGGGCAGACAGCAGAAGCAAGAAGAACTACAATCCTGCAGCCTGTGGAACAAAAACCACATTCACAGAAAGATAGACAAGATGAAAAGGCAGAGGGCTACGTACCAGATGAAGGAACAAGATAAAACCCCAGAAAAACAACTAAATGAAGTGGAGGTAAGCAACCTTCCAGAAAAAGAATTCAGAATAATGATAGCGAAGATGATCCAGGACCTCGGAAAAAGAATGGAGGCAAAGATCGAGAAGATGCAAGAAATGTTCAACAAAGACCTAGAAGAATTAAAGAACAAATAAACAGAGATGAACAATACAATAACTGAAATGAAAACTACACTAGAAGGAATCAGTAGCAGAATAACTGAGGCAGAAGAACGGATAAGTGACCTGGAAGACAGAATGGTGGAATTCACTGCTGTGGAACAGAATAAAGAAAAAAGAATGAAAAGAAATGAAGGCAGCCTAACAGACTTCTGGGACACATTAAACACAACAACATTCACATTATAGGGGACCCAGAAGGAGAAGAGAGAGAGAAAGGACCAGAGAAAATATGTGAAGAGATTATAGTCGAAAACTTCCCCAACATGGGAAAGGAAATAGCCACCCAGGTCCAGGAGGCGCAGAGAGTCCCATACAGGAAAACCCAAGAAGAAACACTCCGAGACACATAGTAATCAAATTGGCAAAAATTAAAGACACAGAAACATTATTAAAAGCAGTAAGGGAAAAATGGCAAATAATATACAAGGGAACTCCCATAAGACTAACAGCTGATTTCTCAGCAGAAAGTCTACAAGCCAGAAGGGAGTGGCATGATATACTTAAAGTGATGAAAGGGAAGAAATTACAACCAAGATTACTCTACCAGGCAAGGATCTCATTCAGATTCAATGGAGAAATCCAAAGCTTTACAGACAAGCAAAAGCTAAGAGAATTCAGCACCACCAAACCAGCTCTACAACAAATGCTAAAGGAATTTCTCTAAGTGGGAAACACAAGAGAAGAAAAGGACCTACGAAAACAAACTCAAAACATTAAGAAAATTGTCATAGGAACATACATATGGATAATTACCCTAAATGTGAATGGATTAAATTTTCCAACCAAAAGACACAGGCTTGCTGAATAGATACAAAAACAAGACCCATATATATGCTGTCTGCAACAGACCCACTTCACAACAAGGGGACTGAAAGTGAGGGGATGGAAAAAGATATTCCATGCAAATGGAAATCAAAAGAAAGCTGGAGTAGCAATTCTCATAACAGACAAAATAGACTTTAAAACAAAGACTATTACAAGAGACAAAGAAGGACACTACATAATGATCAAGGGATCGATCCAAGAAGAAGATATAACAATTGTAAATATTTATGCACCCAACATAGGAGTACCTCAATACATAAGGCAAATACTAACAGCCATAAAAGGGGAAATCGACAATAACACATTCATAGTAGGGGACTTTAACACCCCACTTGCACCAATGGACACATCATCCAAAATGAAAATAAATAAGGAAACACAAGCTTTAAATGATACATTAAACAAGATGGACTTAATTGATATTTATAGGACATTCCATCCAAAAACAACAGAATACACATTTATCTCAAGTGCTCATGGAACATTCTCCAGGATAGATCATATCTTGGGTCACAAATCAAGCCTTGGTAAATTTAAGAAAATTGAAATTGTATCAACTATCTTTTCCGACCACAACGCTATGAGACTAGATATCAATTACAGGAAAAGATCTGTAAAAAATACAAACACATGGAGGCTAAACAATACAATACTTAATAACGAAGTGATCACTGAAGAAATCAAAAAGGAATCAAAAAACACCTAGAATCAAATGACAGTGGAGACACGACAACCCAAAATCTATGGGATGCAGCAAAAGCAGTTCTAAGAGGGAAGTTTACAGCAATACAATCCTACCTTAAGAAAAGGAAACATCTCGAATAAACAACCTAACCTTGCACCTAAAGCAATTAGAGAAAGAACAAAAAAAACCCCAAAGTTAGCAGAAGGAAAGAAATCATAAAGATCAGATCAGAAATAAATGAAAAAGAAATGAAGGAAACGATAGCAAACATCAATAAAACTAAAAGCTGGTTCTTTGAGAAGATAAACAAAATGGATAAACCATTAGCCAGACTCATCAAGAAAAAGAGGGAGAAGACTCAAATCAATAGAATTAGAAATGAAAAAGGAGAAGTAACAACAGACACTGCACAAGTACAAAGGATCATGAGAGATTACTACAAGCAACTCTATGCCAATAAAATGGACAACCTGGAAGAAATGGACAAATTCTTAGAAATGCACAACCTGCCAAGACTGAATCAGGAAGAAATAGAAAATATGAACAGACCAATCACAAGCACTGAAATTGAAACGGTGATTAAAAATCTTCCAACAAACAAAAGCCCAGGACCAGATGACTTCACAGGCGAATTCTATCAAACATTTAGAGAAGAGCTAACACTTATCCTTCTCAAACTCTTCCAAAATATAGCAGAGGAAAGAACACTCCCAAACTCATTCTATGAGGCCACCATCACCCTGATACCAAAACCAGACAAGGATATCACAAAGAAAGAAAACTACAGGCCAATATCACTGATGAACATAGAGGAAAAAAATCCTCAACAAAATACTAGCAAACAGAATCCAACAGCACATTAAACGGGTCATACACCATGATCAAGTGGGGTTTATTCCAGGAATGCAAGGATTCTTCAATAACGCAAATCAATCAACGTTGATACACCATATGTACAAATTGAAGGAGAAAAACCATATGATCATCTCAATAGATGCAGAGAAAGCTTTCGACAAAATTCAACACCCATTTACGATTAAAACCCTGCAGAAAGTAGGCACAGTGGGAACTTTCCTCAACATAATAAAAGCCATATATGACAAACCCACAGCCAACATCATCCTCAATGGTGAAAATCTGAAACCATTTCCACTAAGATCAGGAAAAAGACAAGGTTGCCCACTCTCACCACTATTATTCAACATAGTTTTGGAAGTTTTAGCCACAGCAATCACAGAAGAAAAGGAAATAAAAGGAATCCAAATCGGAAAAGAAGAAGTAAAGCTGTCACTGTTTGCAGATGACATGATACTATACATAGAGAATCCTAAAGATGGTACCAGAAAACTACTAGAGCTAAACAATGAATTTGGTAAAGTAGCAGGATACAAAATTAATGCACAGAAATTTCTGGCATTCCTATACACTAATGATGAAATATCTGAAAGTGAAATCAAGAAAACACTCCCACCACTGCAACAAAAAGAATAAAATATCTAGGAATAAACCTATGCAAGGAGACAAAAGACCTATATGCAGAAAATTATAAGACACTGATGAAAGAAATTAAAGATGATACAAATAGATGGAGAGATATACCATGTTCTTGGATTGGAAGAATCAACATTGTAAAAATGACTCTACTACCCAAAGCAATCTACAGATTCAATGCAATCCCGATCAACATACCACTGGCATTTTTCACTGAACTAGAACAAAAAATTTCACAATTTGTATGGAAACACAAAAGACCCCGAATAGCCAAAGCAATCTTGGGAACGAAAAATGGAGCTGGAGGAATCAGGCACCCTGACTTCAGACTATACTACAAAGCTATAGTAATCAAGACAGTATGGTACTGGCACAAAAACAGAAAGATCAATGGAATAGGATAGAAAGCCCAGAGATAAACCCATGCACATATGGTCACCTTATCTTTGATAAAGGTGGTAGGAATGTACAGTGGAGAAAGGACAGCCTCTTCAATAAGTGGTGCTGGGAAAACTGGACAGGTACATGTAAAAGTATGAGACTGGAACACTCCCTAACACCATACACAAAAATAAGCTCAAAATGGATTAAAGACCTAAACATAAGGCCAGAAACTATCAAACTCTTAGAGGAAAACATGGGCAGGACACTCTCTGACATAAATCACAGCAAGATCCTTTTTGACCCACCTCCTAGAGAAATGGAAATAAAAACAAAAATAAACAAATGGGACCTAATGAAACTTCAAAGCTTTTGCACAGCAAAGGAAACCATAAACAAGACCAAAAGACAACCCTCAGAATGGAAGAAAATATTTGCAAATGAAGCAACTGACAAAGGATTAATCTCCGAAATTTATAAGCAGCTCATGCAGCTCAATAACAAAAAAACAAACAACCCAATCCAAAAATGGGCAGAAGACCTAAATAGACATTTCTCCAAATAAGATATACAGACTGCCAACAAACACATGAAAGAATGCTCAACATCATTAATCATTAGGGAAATGCAAATCAAAACTACAATGAGATATCATCTCACACCACTTAGAATGGCCATCATCAAAAAATCTAGAAATAATAAATGCTGGAGAGGGTGTGGACAAAAGGTAACAGTCCTGCACTGCTGGTGGGAATGTGAATTGGTACAGCCACTATGGAGAACAGTATGGAGGTTCCTTAAAAAACTACAAATAGAACTACCATATGACCCAGCAATCCCACTACTGGGCATATACCCTGAGAAAACCACTACTGGGCATATACCCTGAGAAAACCATAATTCAAAAAGAGTCATGTACCAAAATGTTCATTGCAGCTCTATTTACAATAGCCAGGAGATGGAAACAACCTAAGTGTCCATCATCGGATGAATGGATAAAGAAGATGTGGCACATATATACAATGGAATATTACTCAGCCATAAAAAAAAAAACGAAATTGAGCTATTTGTTATGAGGTGGATAGACCTAGAGTCTGTCATACAGAGTGAAGTAAGTCAGAAAGAGAGAGACAAATACCGTACGCTAACACATATATTTGGAATTTAAGAAAAAAAAATGTCATGAAGAACGTAGGGGTAAGACAGGAATAAAGACACAGACCTACTAGAGAATGGACTTGAGGATATGGGGAGGGGGAAGGGTAAGCTGTGACAAAGCAAGAGAGAGTCATGGACATATATACACTACCAAATGTAAAGTAGATAGCTAGTGGGAAGCAGCGGCATAGCACAGGGAGATCAGCTCGGTGCTTTGTGACCGCCTGGAGGGGTGGGATAGGGAGGGTGGGAGGGAGGGAGACGGAAGAGGGAAGAGATATGGGAACATATGTATATGTATAACTGATTCACTTTGTTATAAAGCAGAAATTAACACACCATTGTAAAGCAATTATACTCCAATAAAGATGTAAAAAAAAAAAAAAAGAAAGCTGGAGTAGCAATACTCCTATCAGATAAAATAGACTTTAAAATAAAGAATGTTACAAGAGACAAGGAAGGACACTACATAATGATCAAGGGATCAATCCAAGAAGAAGATATACCAATTATAAATATACATGCACCCAACTTAGGAGCACCTCAATACATAAGGCAACTGCTAACAGCTATAAAAGAGGAAAACGACACTAACACAATAATAGTGGGGGACTTTAACAACCCACTTACACCGATGGACAGATCATTCAAAATGAAAATAAATAAGGAAACAGAAGCTTCAAATGACACAATAGACCAGATAGATTTAACTGACATTTATAGGACATTCCATCCAAAAACAGCAGATTACACTTTCTTCTCAAGTGCACATGGAACATTCTGCAGGACAGATCACATCTTGGGTCACAAATCAAGCCTCAGTAAATTTAAGAAAACTGAAATCATATCAAGCATCTTTTCTGACCACAACGCTATGAGATTAGAAATGAATTACACGGAAAAAAACGTAAAAAACACAACATGTGGAGGCTAACCAATACGTTACTAAATATTCAAGAGATCACTGAAGAAATCAAGGAGGAAATCAAACAATACCTAGAGACAAATGACAATGAAAACACGACAATCCAAAACCTATGGGATGCAACAAAAGCAGTTCTAAGAGGGAACTTGATAGCTGTACAAGCCTACCTCAAGAAACAAGAAAAATCTCAAATAAACAATCTAACCTTACACCTAAAGGAACTAGAGAGAAGAACAAACAAAACCCAAAGTTAGAAGAAAGAAAGAAAGAAAGAAAGAAAGATTAGAGCAGAAATAAATGAAATAGAAACAAAGAACACAATAGCAGAGATCAATAAAACTAAAAGTTGCTTCTTTGAGAAGATAAACAAAATTGATAAACTATTAGCCAGACTCATCAAGAAAAAGATGGAGGGGACTCAAATCAATAAATTTAGAAATGAAAAAGGAGAAGTTAAAACAGACACCACAGAAATAAAAAGCATCCTAAGAGACTACTACAAGCAGCTCTATGCCAATAAAATGGACAACCTGGAAGAAATGGATGAATTCTTAGAAAGGTATAACCTTCCAAGACTGAACCAGGAAAAAAGAGAAAATATGAACAAACCAATCACAAGTAATGAAATTGAAACTGTGATTAAAAATCTTCCAACAAACAAAAATCCAGGACCAGATGGCTTCACAGGTGAATTCTATCAAACATTCAGAGAAGAGCTAACACCCATCCTTCTCAAACTCTTGCAAAAATTTGCAGAGAAGGAACATTCCCAAACTCATTCTTAAGGCCACATCACCCTGATACTAAAACCAAAGATACTACAAAAAAAGAAAATTACAGGACAATATCACTGATGAATATAGATGCAAAAATCCTCAACAAAATACTAGCAAACAGAATCCAACAACACATTAAATGGATCACACACCATGATCAAGTGGGATTTATCCCAGGGATGCAAGGATTCTTCAATATATGCAAATCAATCAATGTGATACACCATATTAACAAACTGAAGAATAAAAACCATATGATCATCTCAATACATGCAGAAAAAGCTTTTGACAAAATTCAACACCCATTTATGATAAAAACTCTCCAGAAGTGGGCAAAGAGGGAACCTACCTCAACATAATAAAGGCCATATTCGACAAACCCACAGCAAACATCATTCTCCATGGAGAAAAACTGAAAGCATTTCCTCTAAGATCAGGAACAAGACAAGGATGTCCACTCTCACCACTATTATTCAACATAGTTTTTGAAGTCCTAGCCATGGCAATCAGATAAGAAAAGGAAATAAAAGGAATACAAATTGGAAAAGAAGAAGTAAAACTGTCACTGTTTGCAGATGACATGATACTATACATAGAGAATCCTAAAGATGCCACCAAAAAACTACTAATCAATGAATTTGGTAAAGTTGCAGGATACAAAATTAATGCACAGAAATCTCTTGCATGCCTATACACTAATGATGAAAAATCTGAAAGAGAAATTAAGGAAACACTCCCATTTACCATTGCAACAAAAAGAATAAAACACCTAGGGATAAACCTACCTAGGGAGACAAAAGACCTGTATGCAGAAAACTATAAGACACTGATGAAAGAAATTAAAGATGATACCAACAGATGGAGAGATATACCATGTTCTTGGATTAGAAGAATCAATATTGTGAAAATGACTATACTACCCAAAGCAATCTACAGATTCAATGCTATCCCTATCAAATAACCAATGGCATTTTTTAGGAAACTAGAACAAAAAATCTTAAAATTTGTATGGAGACATAAAAGACCCTGAACAGCCAAAGCAGTCTTGAGGGAAAAAAACAGAGCTGGAAGAATTAGACTCCCTGACTTGAGACTATACTATAAAGCTACAGTAGTCAGGACAATATGGTAGTGGCACAAAAACAGAAACATAGATCAACGGAAGAAAATAGAAAGCCCAGAGATCAACCCACACACCTATGGTCAACTAATCTATATGACAAAGGAGGCAAGGATATACAATGGAGAAAAGACAGTCTCTTCAATAAGTGGTGCTGGGAAAACTGGACAGCTACATGTAGAAGAATGAAATTAGAACATTCTCTAACACCATACACAAAAATAAACTCAAAATGGATTCGGGATGTAAATGTAAGACCAGACACTATAAAACTCTTAGAGGAAAACATAGGAAGAACACTCTTTGACATAAATCACAGCAAGATCTTTTTTGATCCACCTCCTAGAGTAATGGAAATAAAAACAAAAATAAACAAATGGGACCTAATGAAAGTTAAAAGCTTTTGCACAGCAAAGGAAACTGTAAACAAGACGAAAAGACAACCCTCAGAATGGGAGAAAATATTTGCAAACAAATCAAAGACAAAAGATTAATCTGCAAAATATATGAACAGGTCATGCAGCTCAATATTAAAGAAATAAACAACCCAATCCAAAAATTGGGAGAAGACCTAAATAGACATTTCTCCAAAGAAGAGATACAGATGGCCAAGAAGCACATGAAAAGCTGCTCAACATCACTAATTATTAGAGAAATGCAAATCAAGACTACAATGAGGTATCACCTCACACCAGTTAGAATGGGCATCATCAGAAAACCTACAAACAACAAATGCTGGAGAGGGTGTGGAGAAAAGGGAACCCTCTTACACTGTTGGTGGGAATGTAAATTGATACAGCCACTATGGAGAACACTATGGAGGTTCCTTAAAAAACTAAAAATAGAATTACCATATGATCCAGCAATTCCACTACTGGGCATGTACCCAGAGAAAACCATAATTCAAAAAGACACATGCACCCCAATGTTCACTGCAGCACTATTTACAATAGCCAGGTCATGGAAGCAACCTAAATGCCCATCGACAGATGAATGGATAAAGAAGTTGTGGTACATGTATACAATGGAACATTACTCAGCCATAAAAAGGAACGAAATTGAGTCATTTGTTGAGATGTGGATGGATCTAGAGACTGTCATACAGAGTGAAGTAAGTCAGAAAGAGAAAAACAAATATCGTACATTAACGCATTTATGTGGAACCTAGAAAAATGGTATAGATGAACCGGTGTGCAGGGCAGAAGTTGAGACACAGATGTAGAGAACATATGGACATTCTCAAGCGTGTGAACACCAAGGGGGTAAGCCGCGGGGGAGTGGGGATGGTGGTGTGCTGAATTGGGCGATTGGGATTGACATGTATACACTGATGTGTATAAAACTGATGACTAATAAGAACCTGCTGTATAAAAAAATAAAATTTAAAAAATTTTTTAAAAAGCATTAACTTGAAGTAAATTATGACAAAAAGATGTAATCACTACAGAAACACCAAAAAATAACCAAAAAATTAGACTAAATGTCAGAATACTTAAAATTTACACTAAAAAATATTTGTGTAATACAAAAGAAAGCAGTATAAGAAGAATAGAAATCAAGAGATGGAAAAAAAGAAATTACACCTGAAACTAATATGTTAAAATACATTACATGTCAATTATTCCTCAATTTTAAAAAAAAAGATAGCAAGATGAGACAAATAGAAAACAGAGCAAAATGGCAGACCTAAATCCACAATGGATAGTTACATTAAATGTGAATTAATTAAACACTCTAATCAAAAAGCAGGGATTTTTTACACTAGATTAAAAAGGATAAACAAGACCTGACCTACATACTTTAAATATCCAACAAACGCACTTTATATTCCAAGATTCAAATGAACTAAAAGTTTTACTTATGGAAAATATATACTATCCATGCAATAAAACATGAGAGTACGAGAGTGGCTATATATTATTATCAGACAAAACAGACTTAAGGTAAAGGATATTTCTAGAAACAAAGAGAGACAGTTCATATATATACTAATATGTATAAAATGGATAACTAATAAGAACCTGCTGTATAAAAAAATAAATAAAATTCAAAAAAAAGAGAGTCCATACAGAAAAGGGTACCTACAGTTGGAAAAAAGAACATTTAGAAATGTTATACAACAAAGAGCAGAATCACAAAATAAATGAAACAAAAGCTAACAGAAAGGAAAGAACAAAAACAATCAACAGTTATAGAGATTTCAAACTCCTAAGAATAACTGACAAAACATCTCTGTAGAAAATTCATACAGATAATGATTATTTGAATAACACTATCAATCAACTTGACCAAATTTACATCTATAGAACATTCCACCCCCAAAACAGCAGAATACACATTCTCTTCAAATGCACATGGTATATTCTCAAGGACAGATCATATGCTGGGCAATGAAATGAACCTCAATAAATTTAAAAGCATTCTAATCATACAAAGTATGTTCTATGATTACAATGTAATTTAACCACAAATAAATTACAGAAAGATAAATAACCCATAGATCAAAGAGGAAAACACAAGGGAAATTAGAAAATATTTTTAAATGAAAATGAAGATACAATAAATCAAAATTTGTGACATAGCTAATGATCTAGGTTTCTACCTTATGAAACTACAAAAAAGAGCTAATAAAACTGAAAGCATGCAGAAGTAAATAAAATAGCAGAAATAAAGGAAATTGAATACAGAAAAACAATAAAGTCAATGACCCCAAAAGAAACCAATGAAACTAATAAAAAGATTAATAAAATTGAAAGCTTCGTGCCAGACCACTCCAGAAAAAAGAGATTAAGACACAAATTATCAATGGCAGGAATGTAAGAAGGGCTTGCTGTACACTTCTTACAAACAATAAAAGGACAGTAAGGAGACACTGTGAACAACTTGATGTCAATAAATTTGATAATTTAGATAAATAGACAAATCCTTAAAAGGCAAATGACAAAAGCTCATATAAGAAAGAGATAACCAGGACTTCCCTGGTGGCGCAGTGGTTAAGAATCCGCCTGCCAATGCAGGGGATATGGGTTCAAGCCCTGGTCTGGGAAGATCCCACATACCGCAGAGCAACTAAGCCCGTGCGCCACAACTGAGCCTGCGCTCTAGAGCTTGTGAGCCACAACTACTGAGTCCACGTGCCACAACTACTGAAGCCTGTGTGCCTAGAGCTGTGCTCTGCAACAAGAGAAGCCAACACAATGAGAAGCCCGTGCACCACAATGAACAGCAGCCCCCACTCACCGCAACTAGAGAAAGCCTGCACACAGCAACAAACACCCAATGCAGCCAAAACCAAATAAATAAATTTAAAAAAAAAAGAAAGCAATAACCTGATAATCCTACATCCATTTTTTAAAAAAACATTCCTACAAAGAAAACTCCAAGTCTAAATGTATTTAGTGGCAAATTCTATCAAACCTTAATACCAAACACTGATACCAAATCTAGGCAACAACTCTACAAGAAAACTATAGACAAATAACACTCATGAACACAGAAGAAAAAATCATTAACAAAACATTAGCAAATTGAATCCACTTAAGATAAAAAGATTTTATATACCATGACCAAGTAGAGTTTATTCCCAGGAATGAAAAGTTGCTTTAATATTCCAAAATTAAAGGGATACATTGTATTGAGAGAATAAAGAAGGAAAGCAATATGACCTTCTCAACAGCCATAGAAAAAGCATCTGACAAACCACACACTTTCGACAAAAATCTAATAAAGGACATCTACAGAAAACACATAGGTAATATATTTAATGGTGAAACACTGAATGCTTTCTACCTAAGGTCAGGAATAAGACAAGCATTATCTGCTCTCCCCACTTCTTTCAACATTGTATTAGCAGTCTTAGCCAGTATAATATAGCAAGGAAAAGAAATAAAAGGCAATATAGAAGGGAAAAAAAGAAGTATAACTCTCTTTATTCACAGACAGTATGAAGAGGAACAGAGAAAATCTTGAAGAACCTATAAAAGAAGTTACTCCAACTAATAAGTTACATTAACAAGGTTATAGGATAAAAGGCCAAATAAAACCATATAAAAAACCAACTTTTTATTTGTTTGGTTTATTTCTAAACATAACAACTAGAAATCAATTTAAAAATTTTTTTGAAAACACTTTGGTAATAGCATCAAGAAATATTAAAGGGTTTCCCTGGTGGCACAGTGGTTGAGAGTCCGCCTGCCGATGCAGGGGACACGGGTTCGTGCTCCAGTCCAGGAAGATCCCACATGCCACGGAGCGGCTGGGCCCGTGAGCCATGGGGCGCTGAGCCTGCGTGTCCGGAGCCTGTGCTCCGCAACGGGAGAGGCCACAACAGTGAGAGGCCCCGCGTACAGAAAAAAAAAAAAAAGAAATATTAAAAACTCAGTGATATATTTAACAAAATGTGTGCACGACATGGACACCAAAATCTAAAAACTATTGCTAAGAGAAACTAAAGAACATCAAATAAATGGAAAGATATACCATACTCATGGATTAGAGGACTTAATATCAAAATGGCAGTTCTTCACAAACTGATCAACAAATTAGAAGCAATCTCTATCAAAATAAGCTTTCTCTTCTCCAGCCAAGCCACTAATTATCCCTTCCAACCCAACTCCTCCACTGTACATTCTGGAATTCCAATTCTATGGTTAAAATCCTCTGTATTTCCCTGTGTCTTCAAACTCTTCACTGAAACTTCACATCTCCTAGTTATTAAATTAAAAAGCCTTTCCCTAGGACACCCCTTGGCCCTGTATTACTATCAAAGCAGAGAATGAGATATCTACATCCCACACCTTAAGAGTCCAGTGTTGGTCTTGATTATCTTCATCACTCCTCAAAGCCATTTCTGGACCATTCTTTCCCTCTTATAAAAAATGCTTGCTTACCTATGCTCAAATCAACAATACCACCTTCCACTATCTACTTCTCAACCAGTTAGCACTTAAGTCACTTTCCCCCCTTCATTAAGACTTTACACCCATATCAGTCCTCATATCATCACCTCAGAGCTTGCCATTCAACAGCCTGTCTATTCTTTGGCCTTGTTATCAACAGGGAGATTCTATTCCATTGTCAACATTTGTTTAATGTAAGTCTTCCCTGCTAGACTAAGCTCCATGAAGATAGAAACCAGAGCTGTCTTGTTCACTGCTGAATGCCAAACACATAGCATAATGCATACTCTTAAATAAGGTGTTTTTTCATCCCCACTAAATGCAAATACCGATGGGTACTAGCAGGCCTCTGTGACTTACAAAAGAACTAACAAGGACAATAAAGTGTCTGGGAATTATATATTTAAAAAAAATCAGAGGATGTTTTTCTGAGAGAAAGTATTTGTTGGATGAATAAATAGAGGAAAATGGTAACAGCTATCTTAAAATACAAGAATGTCAAACATATAGAAAAGAAAAGATTGACAATTCTGAGACTTGGGATGAGGAATTGGCTCTGCTACTAATTAGTGGCTTTATTTAATGTTATTGGCCCTCTGTCTGCTCATCTATAAATTAAAGGCATTAGACCTTCTGGGTTCCATTCTCTTTCATTCATGTCTAACAGTGCTCCTGATGTAGAAAGTAGCCCAACAAGTGTGTTATAAGAAAGCAACCTGAAGACCTAGAGCTATCAAAATATGAATGAAGTTACCTTACAAAAAAATACTCTAGGAATACTAAGAGATCTAGCAGAGCTTCACACCTGGTTGGACTAGATCAGAAGTAAGCAAACTATAACCCACAGGGCAGCCACTGTTTATGTAATAAATAAACTTTCACTGGGACACAGCTACACCCATTTGTTCACGGACTGTCTGTGACTGCTTTTTCCTGCTACAAAGGCAGAGTTGGATACTAGTCAACATATGGTCCACAAAGCCTAAAATATTTATTATCTGGCACCTTAAGAAAAAGTTTGCTGACCCTGGTCTGTATGATCTAAAAGGTTCATTTTATATTATTATACACTGAAGATGAAAAGAGTTGCATTAAAATGCTCTTAAATGGAGTATAGGGATAAAATAGGAAAAAAGAGTAAGTAGAGAAAATAGATCAAACATGATCTCAGTTCACCTCCTGGTGATTACACTAGCTTCTCTCTGAATTAGTGGATGACTCATCTTCCAATCACTGAAACCTTCTATTCCAAGAATATACAAGATAAAACAAGCATTAAAAATTTAACACGCACCTGCTCTCCTTCACTTTTTGTGCATTCCCTCGACATATGTAGTTTTCAATGTAGCCATCACTGCAGTTGATTTTTGACCAGTCTGGGTCACAAACATCCAAGAAGTGAGGCCGCAGTCTGCCTATCGAATACTTGGCAATATCAGTCAGGGACTGACTAGCAGCTGCACCAAATAAAAATGTTCCAATGGCTTTGTAAATAGTGGCTATGTAGTTATTCCTGATAAAGGAATTCGAGTGCAAGAGGTTAAAGTAAACAGATAGGGTTTCTCCAACAATCATCTGAAAAAAAAAACAGAAAAATAATGTTAAAGCAACAACCAGGCACTTTAAACAAAGTAAAAAATAGAAAAGAAAATGGTAAATCACAATAAAATATTTGTTTTAAAAATACCTCCCCCTTTTTTCCTTTTCAAATGGAGAACAGGATATCTAATTCTAGACCACAAAAAAAGGTGTCAGAGCAATTGATACTTTGCTTACAGAGCAATGGCAAAGCCAAAATAATTTCAAAGTCTACCTTGAAACAATAAAACCTTATTTCTTTACTTGTATTCAAATAAACTAAGCCTTAATAAGTAGACAATGATGTATCATGGAGGATAAAAAACATGGTTTTTCAAAGAATACAAACTTCCCAATTAGAATATCCCTTACATAAGTACTTTTATCTGACAGAGTCTGCATTTGCATCAAACATTCCTTTGAATCAAAAATATTCATCATGTTAAAAAGGGTAAAACAGTCCCACAGAGAGGAAAAAGCCAATATAATAAAAGCAGGGATCAAACACAGAGGCCAAAGGGTACAGAGGGCAGAGATCAGCTGTCAAGGCCTCCCAGTCCTGCCTCTCCCGGAGACATTTAGGGCTGGATTCCTTAACAAGTCTCATTAAAAGACCAAACACACACTTGATGCTCTCCTTCTCCAACACAACATTTCAAGTGATTCCTTCCTCTTTTAATTTTCACTGACTTTTGTAAAAGGGGAGTCAGAGACTTCCCAGATTCTATTAGAGTGTGTGTGTGAGCACGCACCAGTGTAATTAAAGGCATAAAAAGGTTTTCAAATACTTCCCAAGTTCACAGGCCAATATCCTGAGAAATTTGAAAAAATACTGAATGGCAACATTACAAAAAATTAAAATTGCTGATAAAATAAGCCACACTCTAGCTACCTGAGACCAAAACAAACACTTAAAAAAAATTCTGCTTGCTAATTTATGTTGGGGGTGGATATAAATCACAAAGTTTCACTTAAGAATTTCACTGCTTCATCTTAAATTTACATAAACAATTTTACAAAGCATTCAAACACTTCTATTAGTGACGACTAATTATCTTCAGGGTGAGCCTTACCACAGATGAAATAAATGGTTGCCTCCTGAAAAGGATTTCAAGAACCTGATATCAAAAATTTTTTCCTCATCTGGCTCAAAGGCTCCTAGAATTCCATAATTAGAATGTTATAACTTTGACAACTAGACTATGAACTCTACAAAAGCAAGAATGAATTTTTAGTTCAACAGAAAGCTAGTACCACCATAGTGACCTAAAACAGAGCTGGTGGTCAGTAAATTTCAATTCAAGGTGCTGCCTCTTGGGTAAAAGGTAAACACCCTTAATTTAAACAAGTTAAACCCCACAGAAATATATTCCTCATTATAATCCTTAATGTGAATGACTTAATCAAACCTTTGCTGAGAACAGGCCTCACAGGAGAGGAAAACCACACGCACTTCTGGGGATACCATACCTCCCCAACTGTGCTTAGGGTCCTCCCTGGCGATTGCCCTAGAGGCCTTGAATTAAAGTATATTACAGTCTCCTCAGGCTGTTAAGGTGTTCCAGCAACTGCCTTGATAGATTAGCAGCAAGAAAGGATATCTCTAATGTTTTGTTATGGAGTTGATCTTTGATAATTTGAAATATATACCAAATATATTAGTCAACCACAATTTGAGCAGTCAAAACTTCCACTTCTCAGCTATCAGCTCTTCTTGTGTAAGCACTCAACTACTTTCCAAAAACAAGTACTGGTCTCTGTGAGTCTTCCTAGTCATAATGATCATTGTTTAGGGCCACCCAAACCCTGGTTCCTGCCACTGATGACTGAAAATCAGTTCACTAGGAACATTCAGAGCACTGGGCACAGATTAAAAGTTGATCTACAGAAGTGGTATATGCTGAAACTTAGCCCTTAATTCTGGGAAAGGGTGTGAGGGGTTCTAAAGCCAACAAATGCTAGGTCGACTTACATCATTTTTTTATTATATAAAAAATAGACAGTAGAGATGTCCTAAATTAATTCTTCTAAATTAAATGCAGAGATGTGTCTGTGCATTGCACTACACATGCAAGACATATTTTCGTTTCATTTTAATACCTTATCTTGCCCTTTGAGCCATTTATACCAACTCAGCCTCTGGTGAAGTCCACACTTAAATTAACTGTGCCCTAATCTTAGAGCTGAGATTACTGGCCACGCATTATTTACTACTACAAATAAAGACAGGATAAATTATTAAAGAACTAAAGATGATGTTTGGGGAGTAAAACAGAATACTTTGAAGATCAAAGCTAGTAATTATCTAAATCAGCGTGATTCAACCATTTAAAACCTATGTACCAGAGTATTTTCTCACCATCTTCTTTATACCTCCACCAACCAAGATAATTTTATACATCTCTACACTGTCACTACAGTTATGTGTCTTCCACTCAGGACCCACCTTCCCAAAGAACAGTCTAAAATCACTGGTGTACTTCCACTCCTTCCTAAATATGTCTAAATACCTCCATTCCCTTTATTCTACTGAATATCTCTCCAAAAAAGTCAAAACGGTCTCATCAGATCAAACAGATTTTTATCAACCCAAATCTTAACTTCTCAGTAGTATAAAACCTCACTGACTATTTTGTCCTTATTGAAATTCTCCCTTGGCTTCTGAGAAACTATATTAATTCTGATTCTCTATCGGGCTCCCTCAATCACTCATATATGTGTGGATCATTTGCAAGTCAAATCAAAGGCCTGGTATGAAGTCCCAATCACAGTCCTGATTTTTTTTTTTAAAGAAATAATTTACTTTCTAGAAATTAAATTAAACATATACAAGTCTAACCAAGTGCTGCCTGAAAGAAGCTGAGTTAGTGAATAAACTGAAATTATTTTAAATTAGTACATAAAACCACTGCCCTAAGCAGTGTTTGTCTTTGTTGATACAGTTGATATGAAAAAAGTACTTTTACAGCACCTTTAAACAGTCTGCTCTTTTTAAGGAAAACTACACTCAATTTACTTGCTGTTTTACAAAGATAACTTTCTCACAGGTGATGGTGAAATAATCAAAACTTCCAAGTTAATAAAATACAAATAACAAGTTTTGCTAACTGAGTGTCTGTCACGTTCTGTGCTAGCTGTGCAGGCTACACAGCACCCTGTCCTGTTGCAGGCCTCTGGTCTGTAGCAGATTTCTGTAGTTTTGCTTATGCAGCAGCATCCTTCTTACTGAGATACAAACAAAAGTAGAATTGAAAGAAAGTACATTTGTAGCAGTGTTTGAGTACTTGAATCTTGTCTGAAATCAGCTACTATTTGCAGAAGAGTCCTACTAAAATTTTTATATTTAAAGAGCTATTCTCTCAGAAACACATACTTTATTTTTTTTTTTTTTTTTTTTTTTTATTTATTTAGGCTGCATCGGGTCTTCATTGCTGTGCACCAGCTTTCTCTAGTTGTGGCGAGCAGGGGCTACTCTTCATTGTGGTGCGTGGGCTTCTCATTGCAGTGGCTTCTCTTGTTGCAGATCATGGGCTCTAGGCACACGGGCTTCAGTAGTTGTGGCACTCGGGCTCAGTAGCTGTGGCTCGCGGGCTCTAGAACGCAGGCTCAGTAGTTGTGGCGCACGGGCTTAGTTGCTCCGCGGCATGTGGGATCTTCCTGGACTAGGGCTCGAACCCGTGTCACCTGCACAGGCAGGCGGATTCTTAACCACTGCGCCACTAGGGAAGTCCCAGAAACATATACTTTAATAAAAAGACCCTGATACTCATACTCCCGCTTTAATGGAAGGATCATAGGCTTGGCTTTCTTTCTTTTAATAGTAAAAACTCAGTGTAAAGATCTGTCTAGATTAAACAAACCACTGATTTCTTAAAACGTCACTATACTTGTAGGAGAGTCACCAACATTACGGCAAAATCTCTCAAGTTTCATTCCAGCACCTAGGACATGTCAGGGTCCATGGCAACAGTGAGGATACCAAGATGAACAAGGCACCACCTCTACCTTCAAGGAGCTCAGAGTCTTGCAAAACAAACATTTGTATAGCAGAGGTTTTCTTTTATTAATTATATACCACAAATTATGAGTTAACTTTTAGTGCTAACAAGGAGCTGTGATCATTCTGCAATAAGACATTAAATTTCTAAATCAAGAAGATTTGTTTTGTTTTTTAATAAACTCCAGAACAGACAAGCTAGATATGCTATTATCTTTTTGGTCTATCTCCTGGATGAGACCATATTTTCTGCTTGTAACACAAATCTTATTTCTAAAGTTACAAGTTATGGAGCATAAAACTAATTAAAGTCATAGAATCTGAGTCAAGCGATTATAAAAAATCATGTAGTCTAATCACTTGATATCTTCTCCCCAGAGCACATTCCCTAAGCATTCCCACCTGAAATCCTAGAAAACAATAATTACTACAGTGTTTTAGTACCAGTAAAAATTCTTTGTCGTGTTCACTTCTAATTATATATAGAAAATTCAGGCTCTTCTACTTCTGCCGTTATCTAAAAATTCTTTAAAGTAAACTAAACATGGGTTAAATTAAGTCTTAATACCCGTTAAGACTTTTCTAGAACTCAGTAACTAGAAAGTCAGTTCATATGCACAGTCTCAATAAATTATAAAATAATATCCTAGGTAAAAAGTATGCTAGAAATACATTGATATAATAGTCATCTATTGCATTATTACTGAAACAATAGCAAATTGGAGCTCTAAAAAAAATCACAGTGACTTAGAAAGGTTAGCATAAAACCTACACATGTTCAGTAAGGTTCTTCTGATTATACATTGTTGCTCTTTTGGCCCCACTTAAAATAGCTGAGATTATTTTGATCAAATAACATTAAAGGTTAAAAAAACACATTGTTTTAGAGGGTTATACATTCAATCATTAACAGGTTAACACAAAACTAAGCCAACTGCCCAAAAGTGATAAACTTGGAAAAGTGGATTTAACTTACAACGATAATACTGAATGGAATGATTATTCCACCTAATAACGGATAAGGTATGGTGTCTTCTTTGTAAGGGTACTTGATGGACTCATCATTACAGAATAATCCTCGTTGGAAAGGGGTATGCCTTGAAGTAAGAATTGCAAAAGGCAATCCAGCTAGCAAAAGGAATAAATGAAAATATCATTAAAAAGGAATATCAAAACTAATTAATGGTGATAATTATCCCAGAGACCATGTTTAAAAATACATTTGCCACAAAAATAATAAGAGCACATGGAAAAAGGAAATGCAGCAACACATGCAACAGAAGTTAGAAAAATTATAGTTTAGGGTACAGATCTTTTCTCTACAGGAAACAATGCCTCCAAATCCTCTATCAACCAATTTAACCAAGAGCAACTTCTTCCCTTTGTTTCTGCCCAAATACACTAAACTGATTTTAGGGGAAAAAAATCTCTTCTCATGCTCTTGTTGTCATTTAATCATAGGGTTTTCAACACTATTTTCAAACCACTTTGTCAGGAGCTTTACTTCCAAAAGGTTGAAAACACCATTTTGACATTCCCCATTTTATCCTGATATTACTACTATATTTGGTCAGGTCACGGTCACTGGCTAAGCTATCAGAGTATCTAAATAAAGTTTATCCACTCATTTCTGTACTACAGCAAGTTTAGAGCTGCTATGAAAAGGAGTCTAAACTTAAACCAAGCTTCTTAAGAAAAGATGGACAACAGAGTCAAGCACAAAAGCACCTAAAAGAGCTCTCTCTTTTTTTCATCATCAATGTTTTCCCTAAAGATCACGTCTCACACTCATCTCCTCATCCCAAAATGTCTAAACTTTTGTCTAAATGTGAACTTTAAGAATTCAGTCCTCCTTTACTTCATCACTGCACCCAGCATCCTGATTAATACTGACCAGGACTGCTTTCTAAGAGATAAGAGTTTAGCAGAAACCCTCAACATGAGTTCTGCTTCAAGACTTTTCCAGGTATGGATGATTCTCTCCCTAAGTGACCCATTCTCCCAGCAGTAATACCATAATAACCACTAAGCTAACATACTCACTGTATATTCAGGTGTTCTTTCCATGAAAGCTCCAAGTCTTGATGACCATTTAGTTTCTCATCAACTCTGCTAAGCCCTAAAGGCTCAATGACAACCAAGCTTCTGCCACTCTGCCTGATGCATAGACTACAAGTATCAAATGTGTTCAATCTACAAGGGCCAAATGAAAAGGAGAAGCCCATTACTGGTTCTTTTTATTTACCTTCCTGTTTTTCATTTAGACTCTGAATACATAAACCAAAGTTTATTTTTTTGTGTTAACCAATTTGCCAAGCTGTTAAACCATTAGAAGTCTTTATGATGCAAGCAGTGGCCAAGATGGCAGAGAAGGAAGGCCCTGAGCTCACCTCCTTCAACAGGCACAGCAAAATCATGATTATTTACAGAGCAACTATCCATAAGAGTGACCCGAAGATTAGCAGAAAAGATCTTCTACAGCTAAAGCTATAAAGAAGAAACCACAACAAGACAAGTAGAAAGGGTGAAGATGCAGTATCGTCATCACCCATATTCCCAGTGTAGGCAACCCACAAATGGGAGAATAATTACAATTGCAGAGGTTCTCCCCAAGGAGCAAAAGGTCCTAGCTCCACATCAGGCTCCTCAACCCGGGGGTGTACACAAGTAATATGAACCTCCAGACTGTCTGGCTCTGAAAGCCAGTAGGGCTTACTTCTGGGAGAGCCAGAGGGCTGTGGGAAATAAAGACTCCACTCTTAAGAGAGCACAAACAAAATCTCATATGTTTCAAGACCCAGGGCAGAAGCAGTTATTTGAATGGAGCTTGGGTAGGACCCACTTGCTGATCTTGGAGAGACTCCCAGGAGGCAGAAGGCAACTGAAACTCTCTGGGAACGACGACACTGGCAGCAGCCATTTTGGGAAGCTCATCCCACCACCAGGACACTGGTGCTGCTAAGTGCCACTTTAGAATCCTCCCTCTAGCCAGTCAGTGGCAGACCAGCCCTGCCCACCAGACAGCACCAGCCCTGGGATGCCCCAAGCCAGGCAGCTAGGTGGGCAGGAACACAGACCTACCCACCAGCAAGTTGACTGCTGTAGAACCCCCTGAGCCCCCAGCCATCCCAGTACATGACGCCACCCACCATAGGACCCAGGACCCGGACCCACCTACAAGTGGGCCACCACCAGCACTGGGACCCCCGGGAACCACTCACATACACACACAGCTAGTCGTCTGACCCAGCCCCACCCACCAGTGGGCCAGCACTAGCCCCAGTCCCAGCCTCACACACCAGGGGTCTGGCACCAGCCCCGAGATCTGATAGGCCCCAGCCCCACCCACCTGTGGCAGACACCACCCCCAGAACCCCCAAGGCCCTGCAGCCACAAACTCTGGGCCCAGGCACTGCCCACAGAGGGCCAACACCAGCTCCAGAACTTTCAGGCCCCACAGCCAAAGACCCCAGGAGCTGGTTCTGCCCATCAGTGGGCCGGCACTAGCCCCAGGTCCTCCTGGGCCCCGACACTGCCCACCAGCAAGCCAACCCAAGCCCCAGAACCACCACAGCCCCCCACAGCAAGTTGCGTAAAGACCCAGCCCACCCACTAGTAGTCTGGCACCACCCCAGACACCCAGGGCCCTGGCCCTGCCCAACAGCAGGCCAACACCAGCTGCAGGACACCTTGGGCCCCTTGGCCAGCCATGTCAGAATCCAGCCAACCACCTGCAGGCCACTACCAGGTTGGGTGGTGGGTGACCATGCAGCCAGTCAAGCCATGACCAGCCCCACCCACTACCCAACCCCATCCACCAGCAGTTGGCAGCCTCCACACAAGGCAGGGCCTGGCAACCAACACGACTGAGGGCCACCAACGCACACCGGTACACCCACAATTGTCAGCCAGCCACAAAAGAAGGACCCATGCAGCCCCTATAGAGGGAACCCATAGAACACAAAGCTCTGGTGACCAGAGAGGAGTATGCTGCTGGGCCACATAGGACATCTCCTACATAAAGCCACTTCTCCAAGATCAGGAAATGTAACCAACCTACCAAATACACAGAAATAAAAACAGTGAATCACGCAAATTGAGGAAACAGAGAAAAACATTCCAAGTAAAGAAACAAGATAAAACCACAGAAGAACTAAAAGTGAAGTGGAGATAAGCAACCTACCTGAAAAAGAGTTTAAGATAATGATCATAAAGATGTTCAAGAACTTGTGAGAAGAATAAATGAACAGTTAGAAAATATAAAGAAGAACCAAACAGCACTGAAAAATGCAATAACTGAAATAAAAAATACTCTAGAAGGAATCAACAGAACATTATATGATACAAAGGAACTGGAAGGCAGAATTGTGTAAATCACTGAAACTGAACAGAAAAAAAAAAAAAAGAATAAAAACAAATGAGGAGAGTTTAAGAGACTTCTGGGAAAACATCCAGGTCCAGGAAGCACAGAGAGTCTCAAACAGGATCAACCTAAAAAGCAGCCCACCAAGAACATTATAATTAAAATGGCAAAAATTAAAAATAAAGAAACAACATTGAAAGCAGCAAGGTAAAAGCAACAAGTTACCTACAAGGGAACCCCCATAAAGCAACAAGTTACCTACAAAGGAACCCCCATAAAGCTATCAGCTAACTTCTCAGCAGAAATTCTGCAGGCCAGAAGGGAGTGACACAATGTATTTAAAGAGATGAAAAGTAAAAACCTACAACCAAGAATACTCTACCCTGCAAGGCTTTCACTCAGATGTGAAAGAGAGATCAAAGTTTTACAAAACAAGCAAAAGCTAAGAGGTCAACACCAGTACAAGCTTGGACTACGTAACAAATTTTGGCACAGCCATCCAGGATCCTTGCTACTAATGACTAGCCTGATCGGGGAATTTTCGGGTAAGCCCCTAGCAGTTGCCAGGATCACTTGTCCTGAGGACCTTCCCTTCAAAATGGCCCAAAGCCAGAAACTAACACAACATTGAAAAGCAATTATACTCCAATAAAGATATAAAATTTAAAAAAATTCCCCAAAGCAGCACCGGCTGCCCCAGTGCTTGGCAGTTGGAAAAAGGAATCAATGTTTGGGAGCAGCTGAAAGGCTCCACACAGTAAGGTTGTTTGGGCAGATAGCTGCAAAGTTGGCTGTGCAGTACAGTTTTGACCTCCGGTTTCTGGCTTTGAAAGTCTTCACAATGGAGCACATTTTATATGCAACTATGGAACAGGCCGCGTGGCTGACGGGGTCTTGGTGCTCCGGCCGGGTATGAGGCCTGAGCCTCTGAGGTGGGAGAGCTGAGATCAGGACAGTGGACCACCAGACACCTCCCAGCCCCACATAATACCAATCAGCAAGAGCTCTCCCAGAGATCTCCGTAACAACACTAAAAACCAGCTCCACATGACGACCAGCAAGGCCCAGTGCCAGACACCCCATGCCAAACAACTACCAAGACAGGAACACAACCCCACCCATTAGCAGAGAGCCTGCCTAAAACCATAATAAGGTCACAGACACCCCAAAACACACCACCGGACTCAGTCCTACTCACCAGAAAGACAAGATCCAGCTTCATCCACCAGAACAGAGGCACCAGTCCCCTCCACCAGGAAGCCTACACAACCCACTAAACCAGCCTTACCCACTGGGGGCAGACACCAAAAACAACAGGAACTGCGAACCTGCAGCCTGCAAAAAGGAGACCCCAAACACAGTAAGTTAAGCAAAATAAGAAGACAGAGAAATATGCAGCAGATGAAGGAGCAAAGTAAAAACCCACCAAAACAAACAAATGAAGAGGAAACAGGCAGTCTACCTGAAAAAGAATGCAGAGTAATGATAGTAAAGATGATCCAAAATCTTGGAAATAGAATGGAGAAAATACATGAAACATCTAACAAGGACCTAGAAGAACTAAAGAGCAAACAAACAATGATGAACAACACAATAAATGAAATTGAAAATTCTCTAGAAGGAATCAATAGCAGAATAACTGAGGCAGAAGAATGTGTAAGTAACCTGGAAGATAAAATAGTGGAAATAACTACCGCAGAGCAGAACAAAGAAAAAAGAATGAAAAGAATTGAGGACAGTCACAGACATCTCTGGGACAACATTAAATGCACCAACATTCGAATCATAGGGGTCCCAGAATAAGAGAAAAACAAAGGGACTGAGAAAATATTTGAAGAGATTACAGTTGAAAACTTCCCTAATATGGGAAAGGAAATAATGAATCAGGTCCAGGAAGTGCAGAAAGTACCATACAGGGTAAATCCAAGGAGAAACACACCAAGACACATATTAATCAAACTATCAGAAATTAAATACAAAGAAAAAACATTAAAAGCAGCAAGGGAAAAGCAACAAATAACATACAAGGGACTCCCCATAAGTTTAACAGTGGATCTTTCAGCAGAAACTCTGCAAGCCAGTAGGAAGTGGCAGGACATATTTAAAGTGATGAAAGGGAAAAACGTACAATCAAGATTACTCTACCCAGCAAGGATCTCATTCAGATTAGACGGAAAATTAAAACCTTTATAGACAAGCAAAAGCTAAGAGAATTCAGCACCACCAGCTCTACAACAAATGCTAAAGGAACTTCTCTAAGCAGGAAACATAAGAGAAGGAAAAGACCTACAATAACAAACCTAAAACAATTAAGAAAATGGTAATAGGAACATACATATTGATGATTACCTTGAATGTAAATGGATTAAATGCTCCAACCAAAAGACACAGACTGGCTGAATGGATACAAAAATAAGACCCATATATATGCTGTCTACAAGAGACCCACTTCAGGCCTAGGGACACATACAGACTGAAAGTGAGGGAATGGAAAAAGATATTCCATGCAAATGGAAATCAAGAGAAAGCTGGAGTAGCAATTCTCATATCAGACAAAAGAGACTTTAAAATAAAGACTATTACAAGAGACAAGGGCACTATATAATGGTTAAATGATCAATCCAAGAAGAAGAAATAAGAATTGTAAATACTCATGCACCCAACAGAGGAGGACCTCAATAAGGCAAATGCTAACAGCCAGAAAAGGGAGAACTGACAGTAACACAATAATAGTAGGGGACATTAACACCCCACTTTCACCAATGGACAGATCATCCAAAATGAAAATAAATAAGGAAACACAAGCTTTAAATGATACATTAAACAAGATGGACTAAATTGATATTTACAGGACATTCCATCCAAAAACAACAGAATACACTTTCTTCTCAAGTGCTCATGGGACATTCTCCAGGATAGATCATATCTTGGGTAACAAATCAAGCCTTGGTAAATTTAAGAAAATTGAAATCGTTATCAAGTATCTTTTCCGACCACAATGCTACTGAACTAGATATTAATTACAGGAAAAAAAACTGTAAAAAATACAAACACATGGAGGCTAAACAATACACTACTAAATAACCAAAAGATCACTGAAGAAATCAAAGAGGAAATCAAAAAACTACCTAGAAACAAATGACAATGAAAACCCAACAATCCAAAAAATCAGATCAGAAATAAATGAAATAGAAACAAAGAAAACAATAGCAAAGATCAATAAAACTAAAAGCTGGTTCTTTGAGAACATAAACAAAATTGATGAACCTTTAGCCAGATTCACGAAGAAAAAGAGGGAGAAGACTCAAATCAACAGAATTAGAAATGAAAAAGTAGAAGTAACAACTGACACTGCAGAAATACAAAGGATCATGAGAGATTGCTACAAGCAACTCTACGCCAATAAAATGGACAACCTAGAAGAAATGGACAAATTCTTACAAAAGCACAATCTTCCCAGACTGAACCAGGAAAAAACAGAAAAAATAAACAAACCAATCACAAGTAATGAAATTGAAACTGTGATTAAAAATCTTCCAACAGGGCTTCCCTGGTGGCACAGTGGTTGGGAGTCTGCCTGCCAATGCAGGAGATACGGGTTCATGCCCTGGTCCAGGAAGATCCCACATGCTGCAAAGCGGCTGGGCCCATGAGCCATGGACGCTGGGCCTGCGCATCTGGAGCCTGTTGCTCCGCAACGGGAGAGGCCACAGCAGTGAGAGGCCCACGTACCGCAAAAAAAAAAAAAAAAAAAGAAAATCTTCCAACAAACAAAAGCCCAGGACCAGACGGATTCACAGGAGAATTCTATCAAACATTTAGAGAAGAGCTAACACCTATCCTTCTCAAGCTCTTCCAAAATATAGCAGAGGGAGGAACACTCCCAAACTCACTCCACGAAGCCACCATCACCCTGATACCAAAACCAGACAAAGATGTCACGAAAAAAAGAAAACTACAGGCCAATATCACTGATGAACATAGATGCAAAAATCCTCAACAAAATACTAGCAAACAGAATCCAACAGAACATTAAAAGGATCATACACCATGATCAAGTGGGGCTTACCCCAGGAATGCAAGGATTCTTTAATATATGCAAATCAATCAATGTGATAAACCATATTAACAAATTGAAGGGTAAAAACCATATGATAATCTCAATAGATGCTGAAGAAGCTTTCGACAAAATTCAACACCCATTTATTATAAAAACTCTCCGGAAAGTAAGCATAGAGGGAACTTACCTCAACATAATAAAGGCCATATATGACAAACCCACAGCCAACATCGTTATCAGTGGTGAAAAACTGAACGCATTTCCACTAAGATCAGGAACAAGACAAGGTTGCCCACTCTCACCACTATTATTCAACATAGTTTTGGAAGTTTTACCCACAGCAATCAGAGAATAAAAGGAAATAAAAGTAATCCAAATAGGAAAAGAAGAAGTAAAACTGTCACTGTTTGCAGATGACACGATATTATACATAGAGAATCCAAAAGATACTACCAGAAAAATACTAGAGCTAATCAATGAATCTGGTACCGTAGCAGGATAAAAAATTAATGTACAGAAACCTCTTGCATTCCTATTCACTAAGGATTAAAAATCTGAAAGAGAAATTAAGGAAACACTCCCATTTACCACTACAACAGAAAGAATAAAATACCTAGGAATAAACCTACCTAAGGAGACAAAAGACCTATATGCAGAAAACTGTAAGACACTGATGAAATTAAAGATGATACAAACAGATGGAGAAATATACTATGTTCTTGGATTGGAAGAATCAACATTGTGAAAATGACTATGCTACGCAAAGCCATCTACAGATTCAATACAATCCCTATCAAACTACCAATGGCATTTTTCACAGAACTAGAAAAAAATTTCACAATTTGTATGGAAACACAAAAGACCCTGAATAGCCAAAGCAATCTTGAGAAAGAAAAACAGAGCTGGAGGAATCAGGCTCCCTGACTTCAGACTATACTACAAAGCTACAGTAATCAAGACAGTATGGTACTGACACAAAACAGAAATATAGATCAATGGAATATGATAAAAAGCCCAGAGATAAACCCATGCACATATGGTCACCTTATCTTTGATCAAGGAGGCAAGAATATACAATGGAAAAAAGACAGCCTCTTCAATAAGTGATGATGGGAAAACTGGACATCTACATGTAAAAGAATGAAATTAGAACACTCCCTAAGACCATACACAGAAGTAAACTCAAAATGGATTAAAGACCTAAATGTAAGGCCAGACACTATAAAACTCTTAGAGGAAAACATAGGCAGAACACTCTATGACATAAATCACAGCAAGATCCTTTTTGACCCACCCCTTAGAGAAATGGAAATAAAAACAAAAATAAACAAATGGGACCTAATGAAACTTCAAAGCTTTTGCACAGCAAAGGAAACCTTAAACAAGATGAACAGACAACCTTCAGAATGGGAGAAAATATTTGCAAATGAAGCAACTGACAAAGGCTTAATCTCCAAAATATACAAGCAGCTCATGCAGCTCAATATCAAAAAAACAAACAACCCAATCCAACAATGGGCAGAGGACCTAAATATACAGATCGCCAACAAACACATGAAAGGATGCTCAATATCACTAATCATTAGAAAAATGCAAATCAAAACTACAATGAGGTATCACCTCACACCAGTCAGAATGGCCATCATCAAAAATCTACAGACAATAAATGCTGGAGAGGCTGTGGGAAAAAGGGAACCCTCTTGTACTGTTGGTGGGAATGTAAATTGATACAGCCCCTATGGAGAACAGTATGGAAGTTCCTTAAAAAACTAAAAATAGAACTACCATATGACCCAGCAATCCCACTACTGGGCAAATACCCTGAGAAAAGCATAATTCAAAGAGAGTCATGAACCACAATGGTCACTGCAGCACTATTTAGAATACCTAGGACATGGAAGCAACCTAAGTGTTCACTGACAGATGCATGGATAAAGAAAATGTTGCACATATATACTATGGCGAATTACTCAGCCATAAAAAGAAATGAAATTGAGTTATTTGTAGTAAGGTGGACGGACCTAGAGACTGTCATACAGAGTGAAGTAAGTCAAAAAGAGAAAAACAAATACCATATGCTAACACATATATATGGAATCTACAACAAAAAAAAATGGTTCTGAAGAACCTAGGGGCTGGACAGGAATAAAGACGCAGACATAGAGAATGGACTTGAGGACCCAGGGAGGGGGAAGGGTATGCTGGGATGAAGTGAGAGAGTGGCATGGACATATATACACAACCAAATGTAAAACAGATAGCTAGTGGGAAGCAGCTGCATAGCACAGGGAGATCAGCTCCATGCTTTGTGACCACCTAGAGGGGTAGGATAGAGAGAGTGGGAGGGAGACGCAAGAGGGAGGGGATATGGTGATATATGTATACATATAGCTGATTCACTTTGTTACACTGCAGAAACTAACACAACATTGTAAAGCAATTATATTCCAAGAAAGATGTTAAAAAAAAAAACAGAAGAGTTCAACACCAGGAAACCAGCTTTACAAGAAATGTTAAAGGGACTTTCTAAGTGGAAAAGAAAAAGCCATAATTATAAATATGAAAACTATGAAAGGAAAAATCTCATTGGTAAAGGCAAATATATAATAAAGGTAGTAGATCAACCACATATAAAGCTAGTAGGCAGGTTAAAAGACAAAAGTAGTAAAGTCATCTATATCCATAATAAGCAAAGCAATACACAAAACAAAAGGATGTAAAATATGACATCACAAACAGTAAACGGGGGTTGGGGGAGGGAGGAGTAAAAATGAAAGGTGGGGGCTTCCCTGGTGGTGCAGTGGTTGAGAGTCCACCTGCCGACGCAGGGGACACAGGTTTGTGCCCTGGTCCGGGAGGATCCCACACGCCGCAGAGCGGCTGGGCCCGTGAGCCATGGCCGCTGGGCCTGCGCGTCTGGAGCCTGTGCTCCGCAACGGGAGAGGCCACAGCAGTGAGAGGCCCGCGTGCCAAAAAAAAAAAAAAAAAAAGATGAATGGATAAAAGAGATGTGCTGTATATATGCAATGGAATATTACTCAGCCATAAAAAAGAATGAAATCTTGCCATAAGCGACAACATGGATGGACCTAGAGGGAATTATGCTAAGTGAAGTAAGTCAAACAGAGAAAGACATATGATCTCATATGTGGAACCTAAAAAACAAAACAAGTGAACAAACATAACCAAAGCCATAGATACAGAGAACAAACAGGTGGTTCACAGAAGCAAAGGGGTTGGGGCAAGGAGAGAAACAGGTGAAGGAGATTAAGAGGCACAAACTTTCAGTTACAAAATATATGAGTCACAGGTATGAAATGTACAGTGTGGGGAATATAGTTAATAATTACGTTCTATCTTTGTATGGTAATGGATGACAACTAGATTTATCATGGTGATCATTTTGAAATGTACAGAAATATCAAATCACTATGTTGTATACCAGAAACTAACCTAATGTTATAGGTCAATTATACTTCAAAAACAAACTAAACTCACAGAGAAAGAGATCAGATTTGTAGCTATCAGAGGCATTGGTTGGGGGAAGGGGAATTAGATGAAGGTAGTCAAAAAGCACAAACTTCCATTTATAAGATAAATAAGTGTGACCACCTAGAGGGGTGGGCTAGCGAGGGTAGGAGGGAGACGCAAGAAGAAGGGGATATGGGGATATATGTATACATATAGCTGATTCACTTTGTTATACAGCAGAAACTAACACACCATTGTAAAGCAATTATACTCCAGTAAAGATGTTAAAAAATAAATAAATAAATAAAATAGATAGCTAATGGGAAGCAGCTGCATAGAACAGGGAGCTCAGCTCTGTGCTTTGTGACCACCTAGAGGGGTGGGATAGGGAAGGTGGGAGGGAGATGCAAGAGGGAGGGGATATGGGGATATATGTATGCAAATATGTGATTCACTTTGTTATATAGCAGAAACTAACACATTGTAACACAAGTATACTCCAATAAAGATGTTTAAAAAAAAAGATAAGTAAGTACTAGCGATGTAATGTGCAACATGATAAAGATAATTAACACTGCTGTATGTTATAAATTGTTAACAGTTCATCCTAAAAGTTCTCAACACAAGCGAAAAAATCTTTCTTCTATTTCTTTAATGTTGTGTCTGTATGAGATGATGGACATTCACTAAACCTACCGTGGTAATCATTACAAAATAAAATAAATGAAAAAAACAAAGAGTAGCATTCTTAATCTTTCAACAGGAATGAATAAGTTAGTCAGCTACAATGTTAGTATCTAGATACAAGGAGATAAATTTCAAGTTTCCAGTAATATTTTAAAACATTTGAGCACTGGGCTTCTTAACAGTGGTTAAGAATACACCTGCCAATGCAGGGAACACAGGTTCGAGCTCTGGTCCAGGAAGATCCCACATGTCACGGAGCAACTAATCCCGTGTGCCATAACTATTGCACCTGCGCTCTAGAGCCCACAAGCCACAATTACTGAGCCCACGCGCCACAGCTACTGAAGCCCATGCACCTAGAGCCCATGGTCCCCAACAAGAAGCCACCGCAATGAGAAGTCCGCACACCGCAACGAAGAGTAGCCCCTGCTCGCCACAAAGCCCATGTGCAGCAACAAAGACCCAATGCAGCCAAAAATAAAATAAATTTATTTTTAAAAAGATAAAAATAAATATTTGAGCACAAACACTTTCACCTCAAACAACAATAAATAAATATCTAGCCAACAAAATATTTATTAAAGAACAGGTTTATATTGTGGCTAGAACCTGAGAATTTCAGAGAATGAAAAATGGTGCTATAGGAAAGGTATCTCTTACCAATAAATAAAACAAGATAAATAAATCTAATAACTCTTAGCCTGCAGGTTCATGTTAAAAGTAAAGTATTGCCTTAGCCAATTTTATTACACTAGGTGGGAAGGAGAAGAGAAAGGGAAGTAAATGAAAGTCAGAAAAAATCCTTACACTTCATTTTCACTATGAATTAGAGGGCTTTTTCCCTTAAGGCTCTCTATTAGCAAATGGAGTAATTAGAATTTAATTTATTCTTGCTTCATGTACCATTTATCTAGTGAAGATGCAAATTAAAAAGGCAAATGGTTATTGGTTTTTTTTTTTAAGTCTTTAAGATGTTCACAAGTTTCCCAAAGCTATATTTCTAGTAAATGCAACATTAAAAAAAAAGAAATTAAACTAGAGCTGACTTTGCTAACTGACCCTTATACTACCTCTCATATCTGAATTCAGACTATCCTCTGATTCACCAAATTGTCTGCATACAGAAGAAGGGGTGAAATGCCCAAGCCTTTAATACAAATACCACAGTTGCAGCACAAACCTTTTGCACTTAACAGTACACACTGTGGAGGTGAATACTCAGATCTATAATTTTAATTGTCGCCAGCCCTTTGCAATAACTAAACGCTCAGCCTTCAACTCTAACTCAATGATCAAATTTATTTTGTATTTACCAAGAACCTCCACTTCTAGAATTCATTTTACTTGTAAGAACTCTATATATAAAAATGGAAACTTTCAGTGTCTACAATGCATATTTCCAATTTGGTTGAATTTTTCAATTAGCATTTCTTTCTTTTGGAGTAAGAAAAGGTATGTAGTACAGAAATTAAATCCACATATGATTAGTGTCCAAAACTCAGTAGGCTATCCTTATTCTCAATAAAAATTTGTATTAATAGACCCAAATATATTGAAAAATGTTCTTAAGCATACCCATTAACAGTTAAGTTGTTTTTTTCCCTTGGACCACAAAAGAAATTACTCTTAGATTTAGAAAAAAAATTTGTGGGAAACAAAATCACAAACAAGTATAATTAGTCTATTTTTAAAAACAGGAATATTCAAGTGGGCAAATATTGAGTGAATCCATTGTGCAAGGAATTCTGTGAAATGATACAAAGAATACAAAGTTGAATAAGGCACAGTACATAATTACAGCAGAGAATAAACAGAGATACAAAGAGCTATGAAGTTTCAAAAGAACACAAACTGGTGAGGCTCTAAGTGGTGATATTCAAAAAGGTGCTGGTTATCAGAGTCAGAATCTCAGTAGAGGGAGTCTGGTATAGAGACAGAATTTGGGGATATAAAGCATCCCTGAAGTCACAGTGGTAAAAGAAATTGCATAAGTGAAAAGAAGTGAAAGACGAGGCATGGGGCAATAGCAATATTAAAGGGATGAGCACAGCAAGAGGATCCACTGAGGCAGCAGACTTGGTGGGCTGAGGGAAGGTCAGGAGAAAGCGGCATCATTGAGGCCAAGTCCAAAGACAGCATTTCAGGAGGTGGTGATTGGTCCACAGTATCCAATGGGTTTTCAATTGCCATACTTAGCAAAAGTGGTTTCAATAAAGAAGAAGGAGTGGAAACCAGACCACAGAGGTTTTAGTAAGAAATGATAAGAAAATAAGCATTAATCTACCACAAATGCACACTATCCTTCTGAGAGTTTAAGTGAAGAGATTGTATCACAGAAGGCCCTAAAAATGTTTTAAATTAATACTAATATTTGCAATCTCTCATATAAACTCATGAGATGTATTACATCAAAGTCATTACCCAATGCCATTTCATTTTCACTAAATAAAAACCTGAATGTAGACCCCCCAAAGAAGGATGGAGAGGAAGACCAAATCACCAGTTGTTCACTGACCCACTTAGCGCTGGAAAAGATGAGCTAGTCCAGAGTCCTGCTCTGGAAATTTTGGAACTAGAACAAAGACTGACTCAGTCAGAGCTGGTAAACAGCACTGATCAATGCACTAGAAGACTGGCAGGAGAAGAGGCTGAGGATAAATAAAGCAGGTCTGCAAAGAAAACTGAAGTGACTAGTCTGACCCAAAAGTGAGAAAAGATGAAAGCAGCTTTGGTTCCCTGCTACCAAAGGGCTGCACTGATCTTGCTGTTTGGGGGGTTGTTAAAGTACCTTGTATCCTTTCAACAAAACCCAATTTCACTTAAGCTAGTTAGAAAGGGATTCTCCTCCTTGCAACCAACAGAGCCATAACTAAAACAATTATAATCATTCCCCCTACTTTGAGACCATGTAGGTTATTATTGTTTGATTACCCTCTATAATGCTATAATGAACATTTCTAAATACCAATCCTTGTTTGCATTTCTAATTATTTCCTTAGAATATATTTTTTATGTGGAATTATAGCAAAGGAGATAAATGTTAAGGTCCCTGACAAACTGTTTCAGAAAAGTTTTTTTACACCACCAATTTATTCTACCAGCCACAGTATACAAATGTTACAGAAATGCAAAATTTTAAAGATATCTGATGCTATCTTTGACATTTACTATAGATTTTAGGGCAAAAGTGAAGGGTTCCATTTACTCTTTCATCTATTCAAATCAAATACCCTTTTCCTTTTACCTGAAAGATTACATTTCTAAAACAATCCCTTTTCATCATTTATCAAATGACTGCATTTGTCATACAATGTTTCTCTCAATACTTCAGTTTACAAAATTCATTTTCATTTCCTTCTTTAAAACAACTTCATTGAGGTATAATTTACAAACCAAAAAATTTATCCACTCTAAATACATAATTCAATGATTTTGGTAAATGTAGAGAGTTGTGCAACCACTACCACAATCCAGTTTTAGAACATTTTCCTTACCCAAAAAATTCCCATGAGCCCATCTGCATTCAACCTTTGTTCCCACCATCAACCCCAGGCAACCACTCGTATGTTTTCTGTATCTACATAGATTTGCCTTTTCTGAACATTTCATAAAAATGGAGTCATACAATATGTGGTATTTCACTTAGCATAATATTTCTGAGGTTCATCCATGTTGTAGCATGCATTTGTTCCTTTTTATTGCTAAATAGTATCATATTGTATGTATATGTTACATTTGGTTTATCCAGTCACCAGTTAATGAATACTTGGGTTGTTTCCAGTTTTTGTCTATTATGACTAATATCACTATAAACATTCATGTACAAGTCTTTGTGTGGACATTATTTTCATTTCAAATGAGTAGACTCCTAGGAGTGGAATGTCTGGGTCATGTGGTAAGTTTACGTTTAACTTTTTAAGAAACTGCCAAACTGTTTTTCCAAAATAGCTGCACCACTTTACATTCCCACATTTTGCTTTTTAATATGCCCATGTGGCTAGTCATATTACCCCATTTAAGAATCAGATTCTATGCACAGTAAACTCATACTCACCCATAAATAAATATAGCTTTCCACCTTCTACAAGTGAGTATTTATAATGGTTCAAAAGAGAATAAGTGATATATAACTCATTGCTTCCACAAACTAAACACACCAGAACACTTCTCCATCCTTTTACCAGAGACAGGAAAAGACAACATAAGATCATGGTCGCACAACATCTTCTTCAACTTCCTCTTACACAAATAATAAGGACCTTGAAACCATAATATAAATGCTAACAACTGTTTTAGAAAGATTGGTGATGGAGTGTCCAGCAAAACTGAGAAACTATGGTTAAAAACTTTTTTACACGTTAAGGGAACTCTTCCAGTGAAAACTACACAAATGCCTCCAGGAAAAATTTTTGTTTTAAGTTTCATCCATGGTGTAGCATAGATTGGTATTTTGTTCCTTTTTATTGCAGAATAGTATTCCATTATATGTATATAAAACATATCAGGTGCCCAGAAGAGAGTGGCATCCGTAATCACAGTCTTAAGAATCCATAATCACAGTCTTAAGAATGCAGGAAACTTAAGGAAGATGTAAAAATAATTGTTATTTCTCTCAACATTGAGGGACATTATAATTCAACTAGAGAAAGATCTCAGAGATTTCTCTAATAAAGAAGCAATTATTCAATTCAATTATTTAACAATTAACTGAGTTCCTACTGCTCTGTACAAGGCACAGGCTTCAGTTGGGAAGGGACTGCAGGTAATGGCACGGGTCTTACCGTGGTCAAATTCTGGATTTATTTTGAAAGTAGCATCAACGGTATTTACTGATAGATGGACTGGATATGAGTGTGAGAAATGATGAGTCAATAATGATCCTAAGATTTTCCATTTGGGAGACCAAAAGTTTAAAGTTGGATTAACTGAGATGAAGAAGACTAGAGACTGAATAGGGGGAGCAAGGAATAAATCCAAGAGTTCATACTTGGATGCATCAAGTTTGAGTTGCCTATTAGTACAGATGTCAGGGAGGCAGCTGGATGTAAGGTTCACTGGTGGAAAGGTCCAGGCTGAAGATATAAATTTAACATAGAGGTGGTATTAGAGCCATGAAACTGGATGAGATCACCAAAGAATGAGTATAGAGGAGAAAAGAGGACCCAAGGACTGATACCCGGAGAACTGCAAAATTAAAAGGTCAGGAAGAAGAGAAGGAAGTTGCAAAGTAGAATGAGAAAAAGCAGCCACTAAAGTAGAATTAAAACCAGGAGAGTATAGAAAACCCCAAGAAATCTATCCCAAAACTCCTAGAACTAATAATAAGTGTGTGTAGCAAGATCATAGGATATAAGGTCAACCCATAAAAATCAATCATACTTCTATATAGTAGCAATGAACAATTGGAAACCAAAATTAAAAACATAATACCATTTATAATAGTTCAGAAGACTGCAACATTTAGGTATAAACCTAATAAAATATAGGATCTGTATGCTGAAAACTACAAAACAGTGGTGAAAAAAATCAAAGACCTAAATAAATGAAAAGATATATCATCTTCATGGACTGGAATATTTAAGAAAGTAAAGATGTCAATTCTGCCCAAATTGATCTACAGCTTTTAATGCAATTCTTATCAAAATTCCAGCCAGATTTTTTCATAGATAGATTGATTCTAAAATTTATGTGGGAAAGCAAGGGAACTAGACAGCTAAAGCAAATTTGAAAAAGAATAACAAACTTGGCGGAATAGTACTTCCTGAATTTTTTTTTAGAAAAATGTACATATTTTATTTTTTCCCATTTGATTTTAAGCTACTCAGTATATCTTTTCTTACCACCAATATATAACTACAGTAATCAAGACAGTGTGGTATAAGAGGAAGGAAAGACATATAGTATATCAATGAAGCAAGAACAGAGTCCAGAAATAGACCCACAAGAGGACAGCCAACTAATATTTTTAATTTTTTTATTCTTTACAAAGGTACAAAAGCAACTCAATGGAGAAAGAAGAGTCGTTTTAGCAAATGATGTTGGAACAATTGGTCACCCATACACACACACACAAAAAAGATGAACCTTGACCTAAACATCACCCGTCATGCAAAACTCAACACAAAATGGATCACAGAGATAAGCAGAACACAGAAAATTATAAAACTCTTCGAAGAAAATATAGAAAAAAGTCTTTGTAATAGGGTTAGGTGAAGAATTCTTAGACATAACACCAAAAGCAGAGTCTATAAAAGACAAAAATGTATATTCATAAACTTGATTCATCAAAACCAAAAACGTGTGCTCTCAAAAGATACTTTCAAGAAAATGAAAAGATAAGCTACAGACTGGTAAAAAAAAAAATACTTGCAAATCTCATATTCAACAAAAGACTTTCTATACCAGAATATATGAAGATCTCCCTAAACTACACAGTTTCAAAAAATCTAATCCGAAAAATAGCAAAGACTTGAACATACACTTCACCAAAGAGGTATGCATGGATAGCAAGCAAGCACATGAAAAGATGTTCAACATCAGTAGCCATTAGAGAAAAGAAAATGAAAACCCTAATGAGATATTACTACACACTTACAGATGGTAAAAATAAAAAATACTGACAATACTAGTGCTGGTGAAGATGCAGAACATTATATACTGCTGGCAAGAATACAAAATGGTTCAACCACTCTGGAAAACAGTTTGGCAGTTTCTTATAAATTTAAACATATATTTACCAAAAGACCTAGAAATCCTATTACTGGCTATCTACCCTGGAAAAATTAAAACTTGTATTCACCCAAAAACCTGTAGACACATGTTCATAGAGCTTTATTTGTAATAGTCAAAAACTGGAAATAACCTACATGTCCTTCACAAACAGATAAGTAAGCTGTGATACATCCATATATCAGAACACTACTCAATAGAAAAGAAAAAAACCAACACATCATTGATGCACTCAACAACTTGGATAGATCTCAAGGGTATAACTCCAAGGGGAAAAAAAGTCAATTTAAAAAGGATAAATACTGTATGAATCCATTTATATAACATACTTGATAGAATTATAGTAGGTATAGTAGAGAGTAGGTTAGTGGTTGCCAAGGGTTAGGGATTGGGGGAGGATGTGACACAGAGAGATGGTAGGAGGGAGTTTTCATAAGGTGATGAACAATTCTGAACCCTGACTGTGGTAATGGTTACACGAATCTATACAAGTGATAAATTTCACAGAATTATACACATACACAAAAAGAGTGCATGTAAAAACTGGTGATATCTGAATAAGGTCTGTATTCTGGTTAACAGTACTGATGATTTAACCATTGTTACGTAAGATGTCATCTTTGGGGGGAGCTGTGTGATGGGTACATGGGAACTCTGAACTATTTTTTCAACTTCTATGAGTCTACAATTTTTTCAAAATAAAACATTTCTAAATGTTTTATTATGGTGCTGAGAGATTCAAGTAAGACTGAAGAGCACTGGATTTAACAACTTGGAAATTGCTGGTGATTGACAGGAACTATTTGCATAAAGGTGGTGATTATAGAGTAGAATGCTTAAAATTCAGATTATGGAGGGGTTTAAGTTATTAGAAATGGCATCAACTAGGATATACATGGGAGGTAAATGGCTGAGGCAGACAAAGGACAGGATCTCTGAGGTAGAAAAGTTAAGGGAACTGAAAATTTCTTATTAAACTGGAGGGGGAAGAGCAGTTTATTCTTAAAAAATTCCCAAGGAAGCTACTGAAGTATATCAAGTACAATAAACGACCATGCATTCTTCTAGAGTTGCTTTAAGGTCCAGAGAAAAGCATATTTAAGCCCAAAATGAGCAGTAAAGATAGACAATGAGAAAAGATCAGGGAAAGAAGTACAAGCAAAGCATTAGACTCCTGCATAAATGATGGATAACTGGCAGTGCCTTTCTCCAAAGTATAATACCAAAGTGGTTTACTATACTGGGAGTTAAATCAGTGAACTCTCTTCTTAAGAACAAGGACAGGGCTTCCCTGGTGGCGCAGTGGTTGAGAGTCCGCCTGCCGATGCAGGGGACACGGGTTCGTGCCCCGGTCCGGGAAGATCCCACATGCCGCGGAGTGGCTAGGCCCGTGAGCCATGGCCACTGAGCCTGTGCGTCCAGAGCCTGTGCTCTGCAACGGGAGAGGCCACAACAGTGAGAGGCCCGCGTACCGCAAAAAAAAAAAAAAAAAAAAAGAACAAGGACAGACTTTGAGATAGGTTAGGTGTTGGCATCAATGAAACAAACCCTCTTCTCATGGCTTTCTGATAAACCAAAGAGCATCCTTTTTATAGTTAGAGAAATATATATGAACAGAACATTGCATAATGTCATACTGAATTTCAGGAGTAGAGCTAAGAAACAAGATTCAAATTCAGATTTTCCCTCAACGAGTCTAGATCATGACTCAGAAATTCTTCTAGGTGATAAAGTCAACCTAGACAGATAAGCTCCACTACATGCTTTGGTGGCTGCTATCACACTAACCCAAGTTTCCCACCACTCTTCTCTAATCTTCACCACCTAGACTCAAATTCACAACTTTTAGCTGATAAAAGAAAACCAAAACAAAAGAGTTTACTGGATTTACCTACTTTCCATCAAAATAGACCCACACCACACTGAAAACAATAAGGGACTGTCAAAAAGAATGTGAACAACAGAGGATGCAGACTTGGTGGGGTTAAAATCCCAACTTGGCCTCTTAGTAGCTATAAAAGAGAAATACCTGCCAACCTCAGAGAGTTGTTATGAGGAAAGAATCTATAACACAGAAGCACCTCAGACACAAAAGACACTCAATAAATGATAGAACAAACACAGCCTTCCATTTACCATACATGCAAAAATTCTAAACCAATGAGTACCCAATTATAATCTTTTCTTAGAGAGTAAACAAAATTTTACAGTAAACAAAATGGGTGCCTTTGCAGTTGCTCTTTCCATCTCCTTGTCCAGTGATTTTTCTTACTGGGTCCCACAAAGCAGTTACTCTCCACATTGGAAACAGGAAATCTGCTGCTAAAATTACACAAGGGCATACTCCCCCAAGTTACAGAGAAATTAACTTGTCAAAAATTTCATTTTTTCTCTCAAATTTTGATAGCTTCTAAAAGGATGCCTTTAAGTGTATCAGAAGATTAATACTCAAGTATAAGAATATATTCGATTGAAAACATATACAATCCCACATATTCTACCAAGAAAATCAGTGAATCACTAGACCATTCTCCCCACTCTTATTGTCCTGCCAGTGACCTCTGCTTATATTTCCCTAGATTTAACAAGATCCCAAATCTAACCTCCTCTCACACTCACCCAGACCTCTAAGCCAAGACAGCCTTCGGAAAGTCTGATTAAAAAGATTCCTCACTGCTGTTACCTACCCTGATGCCAGAGATGCAGTAACTGGGACCTGCCTTCTGAAAGTAGGTTACCTTTCTGAACCACACTCTGAACTGGTGTTGACTGTCTGTAGTCCAAAAACAGGTGTAAAAACACAAAAATTTTTCTTTCTACAAGTAAACAGAATTTCATTTCTTGTCGCGTTAGAAACACAGGTTCATGATAAAGCAGTAAACTGCCATTTTTTAAATGCTATCTTGTTCTCATTCTAAATATGGAAGCTTAAAGATAATTGACAGAAATGGTGGAGACTCTTTTAAAATTCTTATTTAAAGATGGAGCCCACAATAATTTGGCTAGAGTAGAATATTAAAGCCAGATATGAAATATAAGCTATTTGTAGCTACAGGGAAACACCAAAATGTTCTTTACAGGATAATATTTTTGCTCATACTTCACAGTTACTGAATAAGGTAATATTCAAAAATCACTGTACTGCATTGGACATGTTCATCTTTTATGGCTTACATCACTAACCCTGCACTCCAATCACAAATGAGTTCGTTTCACATAAACAGTTCTAAGCCTACACTTTTAACCATAGGTCCTGCTTCTCAACCAAAACTAAACTTAGGATTTTCAAATATTTGTTTTAAGTAACCACATAACATGACTAAGAAATAAATAATTTTAAATCAGCTTTCATTAAAAGGCCCATAATCCCTTATTCTAAAACCCAAAGCCCTCAAAATCCTAGTTCTTTCATGACATTTGGCACCAAAGCCTAACCTGAACTTATCTAATGGCAAAACTTAACCTGAACAAATGAAGGAATGACCCCAGCCTTTATTTACCCCACTTATTTTTACTAGTCTTATTTCACTACATAAAAATTAGTGTCTTTGATTACAAGGTACTGTCCTAGACCCTGCTGAGGGCATTACATAAGGTGTATGAATCATATAACCTTTCAAAAATTCAGAAAGTTCTGGCTCCAAGAGTTCCGGGTAATGGACTGTGAACCTGTACTTAGATAAAATCTTCACTGTTAAAAGATGCTAAACTCAACCTATTATTTTTCAGAAAGCCAAAAAATTTGTAATGTATTATATAGATCTACTACATAATAAAACTTGAAATGGTAATGGTCCCTTACATAAAATGAACTAAATATATCCCACACATATATTTTCTTAATTATAGGACTATAACAAGATTTCAGTTGCCTGGTTTTTTTTTTCATTATAAAAACTGAAAGCTTGCGCTGAAGTTTTAAGTACTATCATGTTTTCTAAATTTAAGTCTTCACTAGATATTAAGTCTTATAAGTTAAAAGTATTTTATTTACTTAACTATCAACCAATTTTGCACTTTTCCTTTGGCAAGAACCAATGATCTCAAGGCAAAACAAATACTCTCATAAAATGAGTTAACAAATAGATAAATTATATGAAGCAAAGCCCTGAAATTTTACTCTTTACATCTTATCAAGTAATCCTATTCCTAGCAATGAATGTATAAATTATTCACTATGAGGATAATCATCATTACTAATATTATTTAGACAAAGAGCACTGACATCTCACCAGACTTTGTGAGCAAATTTTTTTTCTTTTCAAAATTTTTAACATTAATACACTTTATTTCTTAAAGTAATTTTAGGTTTATTAAAAAAACTGAGCAGAGAGTAAAAGATACACTCCCTCTCCATAACTACCACCCTTAATTTCCTCTATTACGAACAATTTTCATTGGTATGGTATATTTGTTATAACTGATGAACCAATATAGATACATTATTATTAACTCCATAGTTTACATTACGGGCTATTCTTCATGTTGTACAGTTCTATAGGTTTTGACAAATACATAATGTCATGCATCCATCATTACCATATCATACAGAATAGTTTCACTTCCCTAAAAATCCTCTGTACCCCAACTGTTCATTCCTCCTCTGTCCTCCAACCCCTAGTAACCACTGATCTTTTTACTATCTCCATAGTGTTGCCTTTTCCAGAATGTCATATGGCTGTAATCATACACTAGGTAGTCTTTTCAGATTGGCTTCTTTCATTTAGCAATATGTGTTTAAGGTTCTTCCATGTGTTTTTATGGCTAGATAGCTGATTTATTTTTAGCTGAATTATATTTCATTGTATGGATGTACCAGAGCTTATCCATTCACCTACTGAAGGACATCTCAGTCGCTTCCAAGCTTTGGCAATTATGAATAAAGCAGCTATAAACATCATGTGCTGGTTTTTATGTGGACATAAGTTTTCAACTCATTTGGGTAAATACCTAGGAGCTTCAATGCTAGGTCCTATGGTAAGACTATGTTTAGTTTTGTAAAAAACTGCCAGTATTACAAAGTGGCTTTACCATTTTACATTCCCACCAGCAATGACTGAGAACTTCTGTTGCTCCACATCCTCACAGCATTTGGTGTTGTCAGTGTTTCAAATTTTAGCCATTCTGGATACAAAAACAAGACCCATATATATGCTGTCTACAAGAGACCCACTTCAGACCTAGAGACACATACAGACTGAAAATGAGGGGATGGAAAAAGATATTCCATGCAAATGAAAATCAAAAGAAAGCTGGAGTACCAATACTCATATCAGATAAAATAGACTTTAAAATAAAGAATGTTACAAGAGACAAGGAAGGACACTACATAATGATCAAGGGATCAATCCTAGAAGACGATATAAGAATTATATATGCACACAACATAGGAGCACCTCAATACATAAGGCAACTGCCAACAGCTATAAAAGAGGAAATCGACAGTAACACAGTAATAGTGCAGGAATTTAACACCTCACTTATACCAAAGGACAGATCATCCAAAGAGAAAATTAATAAGGAAACACAAGCTTTAAATGAAACAATAGACCAGGTATATTTAATTGATATTTATAGGACATTCCATCCAAAAATAGCAGATTACACTTTCCTCTCAAGTGCACATGGAACATTCTCCAGGATAGATCACATCTTGGGGCACAAGTCAAGCCTCAGTAAATTTAAGAAAATTGAAATATCAAGCATCTTCTCTGACCACAACGATTTGAGATTAGAAATCAAGAACCATAAACAAGACCAAAAGACAACCCTCAGAATGGAAGAAAATATTTGCAAATGAAGCAACGGACAAAGGATTAATCTCCAAAATTTACAAGCAGCTCATGCAGCTCAATAACAAAAAAACAAACAACCCAATCCAAAAATGGGCAGAAGGCCTAAATAGACATTTCTCCAAAGAAGATATACAGACTGCCAACAAATAAATGAAAGAATGCTCAACATCATTAAACAGTAGAGAAATGCAAATCAAAACTACAATGAGATATCATCTCACACCACTTAGAATGGCCATCATCAAAAAATCTAGAAACAACAAGTGCTGGAGAGGGTGTGGAGAAAAGGTAACCCTCTTGCACTGTTGGTGGGAAAGTAAATTGATACAGCCACTGTGGAGAACAGTATGGAGGTTCCTTAAAAAACTAAAAATAGAACTACCATATGATCCAGCAATCCCACTACCGGGCATATACCCTGAGAAAACCATAATTCAAAAAGAGTCATGTACCAAAATGTTCATTGCAGCTCTATTTACAATAGCCAGGAGATGGAAACAACCTAAGTGTCCATCATCGGATGAATGGATAAAGAAGATGTGGCACATATATACAATGGACTATTACTCAGCCATAAAAAGAAACGAAATTGAGCTACTTCTAATGAGGTGGATGGACCTAGAGTCTGTCATACAGAGTGAAGTAAGTCAGAAAGAGAGAGACAAATACCGTACGCTAACACATATATATGGAATTTAAGAAAAAAAAATGTCATGAAGAACCTAGGGGTAAGACAGCAATAAAGACACAGACCTACTAGAGAATGGACTTGAGGATATGGGGAGGGGGAAGGGTAAGCTGTGACAAAGTGAGAGAGTGGCATGGACATATATACACTACCAAACGTAAAATAGATAGCTAGTGGGAAGCAGCCGCATAGCACAGGGAGATCAGCTCAGTGCTTTGTGACCACCTAGAGGGGTGGGATAGGGAGGGTGGGAAGGAGGGACACACAAGAGAGTAGAGATATGGGAACATATGTATAACTGATTCACTTTGTTATAAAGCAGAAACTAACACACCATTGTAAAGCAATTATACTCCAATAAAGATGTAAAAAAAAAAAAGAAACATGAAGAAAAAGAAAGTTTTAGCCATTCTAATAGATGTGTAGAGGAATCTCACTGTTGTTTTAACTTACAATTCCCTAATGAAGTATGATATGGGGCATCTTTTCATATGCTTATTTTCCATTTGTATATCTTCTTCACTGAGGTGTCTATTCAGACCTTTTTGCCACTTTTTGATTGGGCTTTTTGTTGTGTTTCAAGAGTTCTTTCTATATTATGGACACAAGTCCTTTATCAGATATGTGTTTTATAAATATTTTCCCCCAGTGTGTAGCTTTACACAGAGCGGAAGTTTTTAATTTTAATTAAGTACAACTTATTATTTCTCTCATGGACCATGCTTCTGGCATTGTTATCTAACAATTCACTGCCAAATCTAAGCTGCAAATTTATTTTTAATTCCAAAAATGTTCAAGGAAACAATGTCACAAGTTCAACCAATTTATTAGGACCTAAAAAAGTAGAGTATATAATATCCCCAGCTAGAGTTTTCAAAATAGTATTTATGAAAGAGGAAAATAAACTTATGAAATATTAACACAAATGCCTTCACTTCACTTTTACCTAAAGTATGACAGATGACATTCCCAAAATAAGTTATACTGAGATACTCTGCCTTCAAACTCTTTGGTCCATAACAGAAAAACACAGATATTACCATGCTAGAATTTTCATGTATTCAGAGATGAAAGGTTTATTTAAATATATATATATATTTGGCCTATTTTATAAAAAGGAATTAATGAAAAGATAAATTTGACCTTTTTCATATATTTTAACATAACTGCATATTAATCTCATCACATCCATCAAAAATATTTTTGTTTGGTCATTTTGCCAGTTCAATATTTAACAAATTAAAAAATTATGTCACTTCTGCTTGAAAAAGTGGCAGGGGTAGCGGTGTAACTCTGAGTGCAAGTTTAGATGCTCTGTAAAAGGACTTAATTCCTGGTGGGAGGCAAAATGAACATTTTAATTTCAATTATCTTCTTTTTTTTAATAAATTTATTTATTTGTTTTTATTTTTGGCTGTATTAGGTCTTTGTTGCTGTGCACAGGTTTTCTCTAGTTGTGGTGAGCAGGGGCTACTCTTTATTGTCGTGCGTGGGCTTCTCGTTGTCGTGGCTTCTCTGGTTGCAGAGCACGGGCTCTAGGCCTGTGGGCTTCAGTAGTTGTGGCACATGGGCTCAGTAGTTGTGGCACATGGACTCAGAAGTTGCGGCTCACAGGCTCTAGAGTGCAGGCTCAGCAGTTGTGGCACATGGGCTTAGTTGCTCCACAGCATGTGGGATCTTCCCGGGCCAGGGCTCGAACCCATGTCCCCTGCATTGGCAGGCAGATTCTTAACTGCTGCGCCACCAAGGAAGCCCTCAATTATCTTCTTATCACATATAATTCACTGATAAGGCTCACTTAGTAGAAAGAGATTTTAGGGCTTCTCAAAAATCAGAATTCCCATCCAGGAATAACATTTAACCCACTTAAATCCTGCAGATTTGTCAAGATACATGCAGTAGCAAAGTTAAAAGACAATGTCTAGTCATTTAATAGAGAGGTACTCAGTGTGTGAAGCAACAGCTCTTGACCACTTAACCTTAGCAAAGGCATTCCATAACATTCCCTGAAACTACTTTTAAAAAGAAGATTTTGGGACTTCCCTGCTGGCACAGTGGTTAAGAATCCTCCTGCCAATGCAGGGGACACAGGTTCGAGCCCTGGTCCAGGAAGATCCCACATGCCACGAAGCAACTAAGCCCATGCGCCACAACTACTGAAACCCACTCGCCTAGAGCCCGAGCTCCGCAACAAGAGAAGCCACCACAATGAGAAGCGTGCATACTGCAATGAAGAGTAGCTCCCACTCGCTGCAACTAGAGAAGCCTGTGTGCAACAGACCCAACGCAGCCATAAATAAATAAATAAATAAATAAATTTATTTTTTAAAAAAAGAAGAAGATTTTATGAGCAGAAATTTTTTCCTATGAATCCTTTAAAAAGCCACAGCATTTAGGAAACCAGCAGTGGAATTCAGTAAGCTTGGCTAATGTGAAACTGAGCTTTAGTTTTCATTATTGGCAGTATATACTCAATATTTATATAACTTTTCTTTCCTTTAGGTTCATCCAATATACTAAAATTTATCAAAATATTTTCAAGCGTTCTGTAAAGTGGATGTACGACAAATACTTAATATACCAAATCTATACATTACCTCTTCCAACGGTAGTATAAAAAGCAGTTTTAAACAAAGAAAATGTTTGTGATTATAACAAATTACTTAAGGATGCATCTGGTACTACTTCATTTTGTGACAATTATATTAAAAAAGGGTGCTGGAATAAATGCTCATATGAACTGACTGAAGCAGTACTTTCCACAACAATGTAGACAAAAAATACAGCTCCACATCGGAATAAGTAAACAAGGAAATAAAACTTTTTTCCAACCTAAGAAATTAAGCTCCATAATACCATATTTCTTTCATTCCAGTAGACGCTCCCCCATATTTTAAGATATCTCTAATCAGGATATCTATTCAGTATGATAGTGTTCCATTTTTTTCCTGAAAAGCTATTTTAATGAGGTATCTGATATTAAGAGATGGCTTGGAAATCCAATATATTTCCAAAGAGTTAAGCTGAATTTTCATGGTAGTAATTATTATTAAACATAAGTGACAATCTTATTCCATTTCACATTTAGTATTTTTTCATTAAATTTTTCTATCTATATTTATTAAACACCTGTTACATACCAAGCAATGTGCTTGACACTAAGGATACAAGTGGAGCAAAACAGACCATTCTTACCCTAGCAAAGCTTATTGCCTTGCCCAATTGGGGGGAAACTGGGAAAAGGCAGCACGGCACTTAAGTCAACATGGAAACAAAGGAGTTAAAGTATTCAAGTGTGGGCAATAGGGCATTTTGATACCAGCTTTCTGGACTAGTACAGGAAAGGGTGGCACGAGAGACTTGTCATGCCATAAAACCCAACAAACACCAATTTCCTCCTACAGTGCAGGACTCTTATGGCCACTTTTGCCATATATAACACTTTACTTATATATTACTTTACAGCTTATAAAAATAAACATATTACTAACCCATCCATTTTTTTTTCTTCATAGCAATTTTTTATTACCATTTAAGTAGCTACTCAAAAATTTAAAAAAAACTGGGCCTCATTTACCTCCTTTGGGACAGTCACCTAAAGAAATATGATTTTTCAAACTATATGCCAAAAACAAAGAACTTGAGAAAATCCATATATCCACAGTAAATGATCTCCCTCATCTTCCCAAATATTGCCGAATCTCAAACTTTAGAGATGCAGTATTATATAATAATTCAATCCCCAAAACTTATCCTGTATTGTCTTTTTCCTCAAACATTAACAAAGGAAGTAAAAGTGATTTTAAAAAAGTAATCTGAAAGCAATTAGAACACCAAAAATAGGGGAAAATATTTCTTCCAAGTTGTATTTTATCCTTTAAAACTGTGAATATTATCTACTTAATATAGCACACTAATAATACTTGTAGCAATAATCTACATAATAATCAATGCTAGAAAAATACTTGTGCTGAAATACAAAATCCTGGGGTTTTTTTTGTTGCATTCACACACACCACAACAGTGGAAAAGGATAATCCAAAGTCCATTACTCTAAATTTTGGTTTAAAAGGCTATTGACATTTCTGTGTTTTTTACAATAATCAACAAGAATGATGTCGCTAAAATCCCCAATCAAAAATGGGAGGGGCTTCCCTGGTGGCGCAGTGGTTGAGAGTCCGCCTGCCGATGCAGGGACACGGGTTCGTGCCCTGGTCCGGGAAGATCCCACATGCCGCGGAGCAGCTGGGCCCGTGAGCCATGGCCGCTGAGCCTGCGCGTCCGGAGCCTGTGCTCCGCAACGGGAGAGTCCAGAACAGTGAGAGGCCCACGTACCGCAAAAAAAAAAAAAAAAAGGGAGTAATCCACATCCTAGAGTAAGAGAATTTTAATAGGCAAACACTTCATACAATGGAGACATAACAGGATTTCAAATAACACATTTTTTAATGAACTTAGAGTAAAGGTTTTTTTGCACATTAAGGTATGTTTACATAAATGTTCTTCCATCTATCTATATGCTTTCCTGCACATTGTTTCATAAGGCTGGTGGCTAAAATAGAGGTTATCAGTTACCATGAAATTTACGTCTTAGGAAAAATGTAAATATTTCCTTAAACTAACCCCAAATTTTCCTTCCATTTTACTCCTATAAAAGTGGCTTTAATCAAATTAGGATGCATAGACTGCATGTGGAAATATTTAATATATCTTGAAACATAACTAAATCCAAGTCCCCTTCACCTTCAGAATACTGTGCTAAATACATCACCAAAAAATAAAATAATAATTTGCTAGCCAAAAAAGGCAAATCTGAACTGAACTCAGATATGAACTGAAAAACCAAAGAACAAGGCTATTATTCTTAGCCAATTTGGGGGCAAAACAGGGAAAGAAGCCAGTCTGTCCTACTGTGGAAATAAGGCTTCAGTTTGCTAAAACAATTTAAAAATGTAAGTCAACTATCTGGGGAAGGCAACTGACGAGAGACAAGTTGTCAAAAGAGAAGTATGGCATGATCTGCTGGACTCCCAAGACACTCAAGGAGGTAAATCTTTATTCTGCTTCTTCTCATCCATTTCCAACTCACAGAGAGAGACACAGGGCAAGGTGCAGGAATCCGAACCAAGGATAGAGAAAGTAAGCACAATATCTCAAGTGCCAACCTTAAGCTAGTTTGTGAAATTTAACCTAGAAGCAAACTGTCCAATTATTTAAAGTAATGAAACCCAATATTAACCTACAAACTGATGAATAGTACAACTTAAAAAACAGTGATATAGGGCTTCCCTGGTGGCGCAGTGGTTGAGAGTCCGCCTGCCGATGCAGGGGACGCGGGTTTGTGCCCCGGTCCAGGAAGATCCCACATGCCGCGGAGTGGCTGGGCCCGTGAGCCATGGCCGCTAAGCCTGCACGTCCGGAGCCTGTGCTCCGCAACGGGAGAGGCCGCAACAGTGAGATGCCCGCGTACCGTAAAAAAAAAAACAAAAAGAAAAGAAAGAAAAATAGTGATATAGTTTTGATATATTCTGAGGATCTTCTTTTGCATATGTATTTCTGATGAACTGTATTCTCAAATTTAACAAATAAATCTATCTCCGTTTTTGTGGCCTCAATTTCCACTTAACATGATAAAATAAGCATAATCTTAGTTTCAGCTCTGCCATAAAATAGCTTACTGGGCTTGAGCAAGTTTCTGGGCCTAAGTTTCTTCACTTGTCTACTGAAAAGTGTTGATCCCAAATTACTTAAATGAACTCTTCATTCTAAAATAATCATTCTATAATTCTTTATGATGACATCAAGTTATTTGGGGCAATATCTCCCTTTAACTGGAGAAACACTGCCCTGGACTGAAGCAGTGGCTATATTCTTTAAGCAATCATTCACCACACCAACTCTGGTGACGACAGTACTATGGATTTACCCCCACCCCAATTCGATCACTTCATAAAACCTCCAGCACAACAAACCCATCACTACCTACTTATTCATTTACTTACACAGGAAATGGGTAAACCAAGCCCCACTGTGTTGAGGACAGTGGTTGTGACGGTACTGTCATGGTACGGATACTGGATGCTGTTGTCTTTACAGAAAAAGCCTCTCTGAAATGGATATATTTGGCCCAAATTTAGAACAGCCATAGGCATGGAAGCTGTTAGGGAAGGGAAAAAAAGACACACATGGTTAAATTCAATTCACTTCATTAGGAAGTAAAGTCTACTAAATGGGATGCAAATCTCAACCGTATTTTGCCCTTTCTGAAAAAGGATCACTATTCCATTACATCCAAGAGTAAAGACTGAGGAAACCATGCATCATTAGTTTGTCCACATCAGCCCCACCTTTATCAAGTTTAAATTCTCTTACTTGCCTTGACCTCTGATTTTAGGGACAATCAATAAAGGAAACCCCAAGGGAAGACAGCAACATTGGCCCGTGAAAAAATAAAGTTGAGAAAACAGGAAGGTTTTGTATTTTACATGTTGTTCGTAATTCATTTTTAACTGAATTGCTCGATACGTTAAATATGTTTAAGAAAAAAAGGCAAAACTCAGTAAATACATTTAATAATCAATAATACATCATAACAGCCAAATGCAGTCAAAGAGGGAAAAGATACAAAATTTTGTTTCATATTAAAATTTAAATTAATAGGGTTAGAAAAAATAGGAACTGTAAGTATATTTGATAATAAGAACAGAAATAAGTCCTTTGTTTTCCAAAGACAAATTAAAAATGGTTTTTATTAGCCCTGGTAAGGCTCCAAAATCACTTTAACAAGTTATACAGGAATAATGTTCATTTGAAATTTTTCACCCAAATAAAATGAAAGACCAAAGAGAAGTTAAATAACTGAAATTAGTAATTTCTTAGTATGTTTAAATTTACCACACTTTTAGGCTTTGTTTTATACAATTCAAACAGTCAAGCATCTACTTACTACATCCTTGATACTAGAGTATGCCAAACATAAAGGAGACAATTAGTGTAAAACGGGCACTCGGTTCAAAGGCCTAAATTGTACATGTAGCAACGAAGGCATACTCAGGAAGCAGTTTCAAAAGTAATAATACTAAGACAGATTTTTGAGGGATGATGAAATTGTTCTATATCTTGATTGTGATGGTAATTCCACAACTCTAAGTATTTGTCAAAACTCACAGAACTGTACCAAAAAAAAAGTACATTTTACTGTATGTAAATGTTAAAAGGAATATTATAAAAGAGAAAATATGACTAATTTAAAAGGCCCTATAGGAATTCAGAGGTCATCGTGAACTGGAGTAGTTAGAAAAGACTATTAGGGCTTCCCTGGTGGCACAGTGGTTAAGAATCCGCCTGCCAAAGCAGGGGACACGGGTTCGAGCCCTGGTCCAGGAAGATCCCACATGCCACGGAGCAGCTAAGCCAATGCACCACAACTACTGAGCCTGCGCTCTAGAGCCCACAAGCCACAACTACTGAGCCCACGAGCCACAACTACTGAGCCCACATGCCACAACTACTGAAGCCCGCGTGCCTAGAGCCTGTGCTCTGCAACAAGAGAAGCCACCACAATGAGAAGCCCGAGCACCACAACGAAGAGTAGCCCCTGCCCGCCACAGCTGGAGAAAGCCCACGTGCAGCAACAAAGACCCAACATAGCCAAAAACAAATAAATACATTAATTAATTTTTTAAAAAAGACTATTAAAGAACAGGCAACTGAGCTGAACTTGAAGCAGCAGGTAAATCATAGGCAATAGGGAGGGCCTCAAGGAGAGCATTTAGTGGTAGAGGGATGCAAGAGCAGCATGAGGTCACACCAACAAGAGTACAGAGAGAATGAGCAAGAAGTTTTCAAGGTATATAACATTTTATAGCGAACATGTACTGCGTGCTCACACATGCCAAGCACTAGGCTACACAGATTAACTCAATCCTTACCTCAACCTTGTGAAGTAGGTAACATCACTTCCCCCTTTTTTCACATAAAATTATTATGAGGCTTTAAGAAATGAGGAACCCTGCTGGAACTAGTAAGTAGTGGAACCAGGATTACAACACAGGCTATCTGTTCCTAGAGTCAGTGTATATATGATGTCTCCCATGGAGGCAAGTGATTTGCTAAATTAACAGAATTGTGACAAGGAAGATGATTTGGGTGAGGGGTACCTGTCCTTTGAAAAAGCTTATTCAGTATAAAATACATGTTATGTTCATAATAAAAACTCAACGTTAATGAAACAAAATCTTCTTTTCTGCAGCTTACTCTTAATTCCACAATTGTGTGGTTTTTAATGGGAGGAAGAGAAGCTGAGATTTTGGGGTTTAACAAAAAGAATTATGTTTTCAAAATACTGGCCTAAGAAAGGACTTATCCTGTAGGAATAAATAAAATATCACTGTCCTCTTTTGCTCAGGGTTAGTAACACAGTAAAATAAGGGGTTTTTAAAAATTAACTTTAAAAAAAATTAGAAAGGGGAGCATTTAACACAGCTTTGAAATAATCTACTAATTAAGTGTTAAGTAGTATGTTGACAGGGAAAACAGAAAAGGACACATGAAAGAGTGTTTTGAATATGGAAATGACTCAATTTGAGGACTGGTCACAATTGTTGGAGGCAGATCTGAAGATGACACTTCAGACTTTGGGAATAGGGAGAATGATGGTCCCATTGACAAAAATGTGAAGTTGGGACAGGCAGCTGGTTTATGATGAAAGAAAATTAGTTGAGTATTGAAAATATTGCCTTTGGGGTAATCTGACACCTTAAATGCTCAGCCTCATCTTTCACTCTTCCCCATGTAGCTTACGGCTCCAATCACACTGAACCATTTGCTGTTGCCTGAACATACTATGTTTTCAAAACCTTAGGTACCTACATATATGTTCAGCCTTCTGTTGGGGATACCTGTCCCCTTGTTTCCCTTTCCCTGATAAGTAAGGCACTCCCTACTTATCTGCCCCATGGCACCTTGGACACACATCCATTACATAGTATTTTAAACTGCTTTTTGCATTTTGTCAGCAACTTGAGGACAAAGACCATAACATTCTTGTATCCTTCGGACCAGGCACACAGTTGGCTCTCAGTAAAAATTCACTAAACGGCGAAAGGAATATAATGCAGGATGAAGATAAGAAGTAGAGACAGATTTCCAGATTGTTGGCATTGGAGGTGGTAAGAAGCCAGGAGAATGAAACAGTCTTAGAGAAAGCCTAAAGTCAAGACTAACAGAGATCAATAAAAACAGTCAGGTAAGGACTAATATCCATAGTGAAATCATGAAAAGAGATTGCAGGAGAGAGAGGGAGAGGAGATGATTACATGCTCTAGAGGGCAGGGGCTGTGTCTCTCTCATTCAGCAGAACATATTGACCATTCTTTAAACACAAGAATGAACAATAGAGAAGTAAGACAATGTTGTTATACAAAAAGCCAATGAAAGTAGCTTAGAGTATCAAGTCTGTACTAGGTTAAATGTAGGACATCAATGCTAAGACATCAAGAAGAGTGAGAACAGGGCTTCCCTGGTGGTGCAGTGGTTGAGAGTCCGCCTGCCAATGCAGGGGACACGGGCTCATGCCCCGGTCCAGGAAGATCCCACATGCTGTGAAGCGGCTGGACCCGTGAGCCATGGCCACTGAGGCTGCGCGTCCAGAGCCTGTGCTCCGCAACGGGAGAGGCCCCCATACCGCGAAAAAAAAAAAAAAAAAAAAAAAGAAGAGTGAGAACAGAGTAAAGACAATGAGGTCTGAGGAAAAAAGGTGTCATATACACTCTGAGAGAATATCTTACACCACCTCCACTAACATCACATCTTTATGAGGAGGAAACTTCAATAATGAGCTTCAATATTGGGTTGTCACTGTCTAAGCATGAATCTCTTTCTTCAAGTTAAATATATCACAATGATTTCCTCTATTACTCATGTGATTTATATATACACACACACACATACACACGCACACTACTATGGGCTGAACTGTGTCTGTCCCCCCAAATTCTTACGTTGAAGTTCTAACCCCCAATTTTACTATAATTGGAGATAGGATTTTTAGGAGGTAATTAAGCTAAATGAGGTCATAAAGGTAGGGTCCTAATTCAATAAGATTGGTGGTCTTATGAGAAAAGGAAGAGAGAGAGAGAGATCTCTTTCCACATGCACGCATCCAAGGAAAGGCCATGTGAGGATACAACAAGAAGGTGGCCATCTGCAAGCCAGGAAGAGAGCCCTCAAAAGAACCTGACCATGCTGGCACCCTGATCTCAGAATCCCAGCCTCTAGAACTCTGAGAAAACAAGTTTCTGTTGTTAAGCCACCTAGTTTTTGGTATTTTGTTATGGCAGCCCAAGCAGACTAAGACTAAGACACACACACACAGGCATAGCCATCCCCACAGAGTAAACAGACACCTCTACTCTAAAAAGCAATGAAATATTCTCTATCTACACAGAAATTATTTTCAGTGGTAATTTTTTAGGGTAGTAATAGAGAGTTCTGTGTCAAAGTTAGTATTATAGGAAGATTCTTCTCAAAGCAAACTCTTTCACAGAACACGAATATTCTTTCCTTAATATATAAAGGATATAGAAACTATTTTTGACACTAATCATAATTCTAGGGTATTTTTCTCTTAATTGAAATTCCCTTAAGAGAAGTCACTTTTAAAAGTTCAATGCTGCTAATAAACACATTTGTTAACTACTGTATGTCTGCTCTTACCGCATCTTCTCTAAGTTATATTGAGGAAGATAGATAAATGAATACCTGGAGATAGATACATATATATATATATACATATATATATTTCGTATATTCTTCTCCAATTAAGTAATAATTGAAATATCTCCCATTTTATATATAGTACATAGTTCCTTAAAGACAGGTTGTTACAAAATATTCCAATGGAATAAATCTAAAATGCATTTTAAAGAGAACCAATGTTAATTTCTAATATGTAGAAGCAAAGGTAAAGAAAAACAAGTCCTAAGTTTACATTTTGAAAAGAATGAAATATAAATCTAGACATTATTAAAGTAACTATACTGACTTCAGTACCCACTACACCTTTCCCTATTTTCTCAATTTCAGACATCTAAATAAATATTACGCTATACCACAGGGAAATTCAAGTGTCCATCTTCTTGAAAATCTCCTCTCATTATTCACTCAGACATTTCAATTTCTATGACACGGCAGCCACAGTGCCAGGAAAGGAAAAAGAAAAAAAAAAGGGAAGGACTAAAAACACTAAAAAAGGAAAGGAATGAAAAAGACCTCACCACAAAATTTTTAATAAGAGAGAGATAAGCACTACTGGAAAATAACACAGCTGTAACTGCAAACAGAACTGAAGCAATGTAGCAGTCAGGATCCCAGCAGGAAACAGCACCCTCAAACTGGGGAACTTAAGAAGAGCTTAATAAGGGACTATTTACAAGTTATGGTGAGGGCAAAGTCAAGAGATAGTACAACCTTCTGAAGCTGCAACCACTCCTAGACCTAGAAGGTTCAAAGAGCTATGACCTCTGGGAGAGCCAACATGACAGAGGAGTTGGCAGGAGGACTCCAGGAGAAGAAACCCCACTCTCCTTCCAGAGCTTCCCATTCTTCAAACCCATCTAGAAGCCAAAGGGCAAAGTGAGCCTCTTAGTACTGAGGACAAGGCAGACAATGATGAGAGCAGGTCCACACAGGGAAAAAGCTATCTAGAACCGGGAGGCAGAAGGTAAGACCAGTCAGGGTCTCAGCATGAAATAAAGTCCAGTAACTAAATGTAGATAACTCAGGAGAGTTTAATAAAGGGACTATTTACAGAATCTATATTCAGACTCTATATTAAGAAGTTTGGACTCTATTCTGTGGGTAACAGGAGACACACAACCCAATCTGTGCCTTAGTGGGGGAAAAGACTCTGGGAAAAATTGTATAAAGGATAGAGAAGTGTGAAGTTAGAATAGAGGGAGGGCTTCCCTGGTGGCGCAGTGGTTGAGAGTCCGCCTGCCGATGCAGGGGACACAGGTTCGTGCCCCGGTCCAGGAAGATCCCACATGCCGCGGAGTGGCTGGGCCCGTGAGCCATGGCCGCTGAGCCTGTGCGTCCGGAGCCTGTGTTCCGCAACGGGAGAGGCCACAGCGGTGAAAGGCCCGCGTACCACAAAAAAAAAAAAAAGAATAGAGGGAAAGTCCAGAGGCAAGAAATACTAGTGTATATGAGAGATGTTGAGGGCTTGAAATAAAGAAATAACAGTGGGAATAAGAAGAGACAGTTCTAAAAATGTTTAGATTTTTCCCCACAGAACTACAGACCATGTCTCTGTATATGTATATATGGATGTGTGTCTATCTCTCTCTTAAATACACACACACACACACACACACACACACACACACACCACCCCTATCTTCAGCCTTTGGTATCTCTACAAAATACATTTTCCATTTGTCCTTTACCCTGAGTAGATTACTATCTGATAGACTTCCCTCCACAATCCTGCCTATAGTAAGCACTTCAAGGAATATATGTTGAATGAATAAATGAACCAATGAATAAACAAGCATGCAAAAGCCTCTGAGGCACATAATAATAATTTTGTATAACTATAAACTTAGGTCCTGAAAAGTTTTAAGTTATTTTTCTCTCCACAAGACCCAAGTTAAAACAAATAAACCAAGAAAAGAACAAAAAACAAACAAACAAAACTGGTTAACGATCTTAAGTCCAAGAACATGCTAGGGAAGCACTTCCAATTCTATATTCTAACAATTATTTCTCAAGCTTGTTTTCCACTGGGAACACGAAGTGCTAACAAGTAAAGATAAAAAGACTGATATACCCACATTAATTGCTAAAAGAAATTTACGATTCACAAATTCCTGGAATCTTGAAGGCAATTTTTGTACAGTCCAGCATTATCTCCAAAGCAAAGCTTAAGACATGGCTATTGCAGAAGCACTTCTCTCAGCAGCACCCCTTACTCTCTTCTCAATGAAAAAAGGAGTTGGGGCCCCAATTCAATCTTCTTTACTGATCCACCCAAAACAGAGGTCCACAAATTCCCGCAGGAAAGCAGAAGGATCAGATTTCCAGATGAAATGAGGAGTATAAAGCAATAATACTTCAAAATAGGACTTTACAAATAATTAACAATCAGCTCTAGATCCATCTTTTCCTCATCTCTTCTCTAGAACCTACAGAAACAATCAGACCTGAAATTTTATCACAAAGCACACAATAACATATCCTACTCCATAAGAGAAGTGTTGAATTCCCAATCTCAGCATCCATTCTATAAATCTTCAAAGTTAGCAAAGGACTTTGTTCCAAGATTCCCATGTAAAACGTTTTCATATATTGTACAACTTTACAGTACATACTATACTGTGTCCTCTCAGTTAAAAGGGTAAATCATAATGTGGTCTCTTACTCACTAGGAAATATCTGCTCTTACCAGAAGCACCTAAAATAGTTGGGGCAGCCTAGCTTACAAGACTCTTAAATAGCAACCCTGCTAGTCTTGAAGTAATTTATAAACCTGAATCACAAAACACAAATATGATTAAGAGAAAGGTTTGCTTTATAGTGAAAAAAACAGTTAATCATCTTCCATGGCCTTTCTCATATATGTCCAAAAAGAAGAACAGAAATTAACATGTATTGAGCACATATAGGTCACTATCATGCTAAAGCAGCTGCACATACACTACAACTGTATATTATCTTCATAAAAAACATATTTATGCTTTAGATGTCCTACCATAAAATCTGGGGAAAAAATTTTAAACCTAATCAACAGCATGAGTATGAATCATATATATAGAAAAATATGTATATGTATATATTGTTTAGTAGGCAAACTAATCTGTAAAAACATTATATTTAGTATAGCTTCATTTATATAAAACAAATTACTTGCGTTTATGTCTAAATATACATTGGAAAGCCTAGAATATATAACCAACTTTCAAGTAGTTATTTCCAGATGGTATTAATACAAATCAGGTAGAAAACTAATTTTCCACTGTATGTACTTCCATGTTTGAATATTTCATAATAAAACAAAAGATCATGATCATTAATTTTGAATTTTAAAAAACACTTTATCACAATGAAACCTTTCTCACTGTGTTTCCTGAAATTGTTATACATGCAACTTAACTGAAAAAGTCCCATCTATGGTAAAGAGATTGTTTGAAACCAGGGCAAAGGAAAAGGCCTACTTTTCTATTCTGTTTAAAACAAAAAACAAAGTAATAGTAACAAAGTAACAGAAATTATCCTTTGGCTTTTAAGCCTGATTGATAAGCTCTCAGAGAAGTAGGCCTACAGTGAAATTATTACTTTTGGGAGTTTTCTTCTCTTGAAACTTTTGAGAACTACAATGATTTACCACATATGAAGTAGGTAGATCCTAACAGCTATAAGTTTAATATCTCCTAAAAAGTGTACAAAAAAAATTTCCAAGGTCTAAGGTTTTTTGACATTAGAAATTTTGTTACAAAACATGCTTATCTTATAGGCAGTAGAAATAATCTAGAGGGTCATCAGTTTAGTAGAAAGTCATCAGTTTAGCAGGGGTAATCAAATACAAGCCATAATGAATATACTTATTTTAGTCACCACTTCTTGAAAAATCTTATAAAATAATGGTACTCAGGCAGATCATTCTAAAAGGGTGGCACTGTCTTTTTAATTATGTAATAAGCAAAGGAATATTACTCTAGTGGGTCTTTCAAGTTTTTGATTTAAACAAAACCTCAAAATTGATTACATATTAATATAAACCATCAGTCTGATGGAGGAGAGAGGAAAGAAAATAAATAATTTCATTTAGGGCAGTGTCTAATGAAATTTTCTGTGATGTCAAAAGTAACCAATACAACATGCTGTCCAATACAGCAGCCACTAGTCACACTTGACTAATGAGCACTTGATATGTGGCTAGTGAGAATGAAGGACTAATTTTTTTATTTTACTTTAATTAATTTCATCTTAAATAGCTACATATGGCTAGAGGCTTTCATAATGGATAATGCAGATTTAGGGGGTTAAAAATAAACTAAGGTTGAGAGCCATCAAATTTCATTAACACTTAATACACAGCAAAACTAATTTTGATTCCCTAACTTAAGAGGAAATAATTATGAAGTACTTGAGTAAACATAGATTTAACTGTGAGCCAATGCCCAGAATAAAATTCCCCTATGTGAATACTTTTGGCTTGCTTCCTTTAAAGAACCTGTCCCTGCTGCATCCCTCAAATTTAAGAACCCTGAATTGGCTTCTCTCTCCAGGCAACTAACTTTCCTATAAGGGGAAGGAAGAGGGCCGGTCAAGTTTGTCGGGGGTACTCTCCTACCTGGCTCACCAACCTCAAATCTTCCCATTCTTTTGTCCTGGGGTAAGAAGCCCTTAATCTCTAACCCAGCAGAGTGCCTCCTTGGCTCTGGCTGCCCAAAGCCCGCCTTTACAGCACCCCAACTGCAGAGCAGCTACCAACTGCTTCTTCTTACTCCCAGAATTATTCCTACCCTGAATGGAGGCCATGAACACTCGGCTTAGCTGTATACAGATAATACTAATCAAAGGCATTTAGGTTTTTGTAATTCATTCCAAGCAGCACAATACTTATGCTTGTAAAATACAATAGTTTTAAGTTTCACTTCAGTAAAAGCTAAATTCTGTTCTTAGTACATTGCCTGATCATCTGCTTCTAACCTAAGGAGTTATAAGGAACACTCAATCTCTCTCAAGTGGGTAGTAGTCATCACTGTTAGAACAGGAAAAAACAGAATTCTTTCCTGGTAGGCTTCTCAAGTTATCCCACATAGTGAAGTCTCTAAAGTAGCAGTTCTTAACTTCTTGGGGTTCACAGACCCCTTTAAGATTCTAATGAAACTATGGACCCTCTCCTCAAAAACACATGAACTTTTGCCATATAGTTTCACAACCTGCGTGCACACACACACACACACACACACAAAAATGGTCATCTATGGACACTTCTACTATAAAAGTATATGAAACATAATAATTAATATCCTAAAGTCCACAGACCTAAGTGACCAGTAGAATATGACCTCAAAGAAGCTAGAATTAATTCAACCTGATATTCCTACATCTTCCCTTAATTCTCCTTCCTCCTTCCCCTCCTCCCAATTTTACCCTCTTCCCATCATCCCTCGTTGCTCTTTATACTTCATCTCCTTATTTGGCTATATTATAGAACTAAAGTCACTTTTAGTATTACTTACATACTTATTGCAATATTATGTTTCCTGTTCTAATTTCAAGAGTCACAGTTTATTTCTTTAAAGAAAAGTACAATATCAGTTGAATACCTACTGTTTGCCAGATATTTGCCTATCTCTAACAATTCTACAAAGGGCAAAGAAAGAGTATCCCCCTAAATCTGCATGTTTGAAAACTTCCAAGTCACTAAGTCATAGAAAAGTTAAGATATAAATCACAAAATAGTTTGATATGAATGAAAATATGACAAATCAAAATTTAAAGTATAAAGTTAAAATACTACACGTGAAAATGTAGTCTTAAATTTATACATTAGAAATTAATGAAACAAACATTCAACACAATAACTTATCTTTTAAAAGCTCGAGAAAGTGAAAGAATATAGGAGATTAATGAAATAGAAAAAGGAAAAATCAGATCAATTGGTCAAAAAATCAGATCAATAAAACCAAATGAGTTTTTTTTAATATAAATTTATTTATTTTATTTATTTATTTTTGGCTGCATTGGGTCTTCGCTGCTGCGCACGGGCTTTCTCTAGCTGCGGCGAGCGGGGGCTACTCTTTGTTGTGGTGCACGGGCTTCTCATTGCAGTGTCTTCTCTTGTTGCGGAGCACGGGCTCTAGGCGCGCAGGCTTCGGTAGTTGTGGCTCTCAGGCTCAGTAGTTGTGGCTCGCGGGCTCTAGAGCACAGGCTCAGTAGTTGTGGTGTACAGGCTTAGTTGCTCCACGGCATGTGGGATCTTCCCGGACCAGGGCTCGAACCCGTGTCCCCTGCATCGGCAGGCATATTCTTAACCACTGCGCCACCAGGGAAGCCCCACCAAATGAGTTTTTATAGGTTAACAAAATAATCAGTCTTGCTCAAGTTTAAGAAAACAAAACACAAATACAGCAAATTATTAAAAATTTTAAACGGCACTAACTATATCTCTGAGCTAAATTTTATCAGAAACTCACAGACGTGAAGCAACTCACCCAAGAGTACACAGCTCTTGGGTGTGTACTAAGGCAGATACCAGGATTACCCAGTTGGTAAAGAGGGAAGCCAGGATTTTAACAAAAAGTTCCTCTTCTTTTCATATCATACCACCTCTCTTTTAGGAACGGACACTAACCACCAGGGTCTCAGTTTCTTAGCTACAAATGAAAAAGAAGAATGACATCTCTCAGGTCCCTTTTCAATCCATGATTCTATGAGCTTAAGCTGGTCTGTGTAGAGACAAACAGCTGATTTCCTTCTGTTGGTTAGACTGGGGGTGAAGGTGGAGTTGCTCTGTGTGACCTAGCATATATCTTAATCTACTACACTTGGGTTGATTGAGCCATCCTAATGTGTAAGTACACTTTGAGGCAAACTATGGAAGAGAAATAAGAAACCTCAGCAAAACTTACAAGAAAAATAAACAGCAAACTTACAAGAAAAATAAACAGTGAGGGAACTGCTTCTAGGAGCCGATGTTTCACCAAAAAGGTAATGGATAAAACCCATATGTAAGAAATAGTCTCCCTTCCAAAAAAAAAAATAATCCAGCATATATAAATTTAACCATGTTTGTTCATTTCTCTACATGTATATTTGGGTCTAACAAGTAAGTCTACAGTTACTTTCGTAAAATTTGCTTCTACAAACCCTTTCATTTTCTCCTTTTAGAAGTCCAAGGTTAAAAGTAAATAAAATTTTTTTGGCTCTTTACTACTTTGTGTTACCTGAGCAGTTTTTAGAAAATTCTATTCATTCCAAATTTAAGGAATGTTCTTTATTTGTCGTCCAATTCAGTTTGAACAAAATACATTTTGGAGAGAAAAACATGTAATATTTTTCTTGCTTTCTTTGGAAACAGGTGTTGCAAATCTTTCCAGAATCACATGAAAAATCTTCCTGCCAGTTGACAGGAGTTGTATGTTATTTCTGAACATACAGGGTTTTCTTCCCCTCCTTTATAAAGGATCATTAGATGTCCAAAAGTAAAGAGAGTCATTCAAAATTTTACCAACTTAACTAAGTGAAACTAATAAGTCTGCCAGGTAAGATAGCTTGTTTCCTCTACAGATCAAATGCAGAGACTCCTTCCTGATTCTTAGTCCTGATCATTTGACAAATGTTTCATGTCTAGCACAGCTAGACATTCATATCTGACACTCAAGAGAGAATGCAGAGTAAAGATGAATATCTGAAATTTCAATTATAAAGGGGATAGCTGAAGCCGTGAGATTTTATGAAGATCAGAGAAAGTGACAACAACCATAATGTTAGAAAGAAAAAAGAAAGACAACATAGCCAACTAATAAGCAATGAACTACCAGGTAAGTAGGATAAAGAACGTGAAAGAACAGTGTCAGGGAAAATGAGGGGGCACTTTTCAAAAATGTCAGTAACAGTTTTTACTTAACTCCCTGACAGTATGCTAGATGGTCTTTAATAACTTTAAAGGGGAAATGTTATTACATCATTTTGAAGATGAAGAAACCTGCCCAAGGCAACTTAGGTTGCAGAATTAGGATTCAAATCCCGGGTCAATGAGGCCGTGAGCCTTCTGGGTTCAGACCGTCTTAACAATAGCAGATGCCACTTAAAAAGCTAAGTAGAAAAAGAACACACAAGAGGTCACTGATGAATCCTGATAGAAGGACTGCAGTACTCTCTGAGTGAAAACAGAAAAACTGAAAAGAATTAGAGAATGAGAGTAAGTGGGTAGAAACTTTTAAATGCCTTGTGATAAAAAGGAAGGAAGGGGGAGAACTTGGTCTATACCCTGAAGGACAAATACGGCAAAAGAAGGTTAATGATTTTTTTTGGTCTTCTCTATGGTGCAAAAGATGTGATAGTGAGCTGATGCGGTAAAATGCAGATGGTGGGAGAGGAGGACTTGAGAATGAGGATGAATGGATGGAGTTGGATCCACAGGAGATGAGAGGAAATGTAAGCATACACAAACGACCAAGACTATCAACTCATCAAGAGCAGGGCTGGCTAGTGTTGGGGTTTTTTTTAGTGTTTCCTGTTTGATTTGTATTGCTATGCAATGTAGTCAGGTCCTGGTTACTCTCTGGGGATCTCATATCCAGTTATTAGTATTGGCTTCACCCTTTCCCCCTCCCACACTCCCCTGGGCCCTTTGGCCGTGATGAAAACAGTGTGGCAAAAGGGAAGAAAGGGGGCTGAAACAGTGTGAGCACCTCTATGGGTCTGGCACCATACTGAACATTTAACAGTAATTTTCATTTAATCCTCAGAATACTAGAACACAAGCTCCAAGAAGGCATGAATATGTTTGTTTTGTTCTCTGATATACCCCAAGCACTTAACACTGTGCTTAGAACAAGGCAGGCCCTCAACAAATATTTGATGAACAAAGAGTCACCTTGGTATTATTATCCCCATTTTAAAGATGAGAGGATGACTCAGAGAGGATAAGTAACTTAAAGTCATACATGCAATAAGGGTGAAATTTAAAATGTTTAACAACTAGTACTGCACCAGCGCTGGCCACTCAGAACAGATGCCAGTTGGTGCTGGAGGAGCTGGGTTCTGCTTCAACCTTTTAGTTCTGGGATCTTGGGGAGGTCCACGGGAGGGTTGTGGGCAGGGGAAAGGAAGACACAGGTGTATACTGTCTACCAGCCTTGATAGTAAGTGATGCATCCAGGATTCAAACATGCACTTATCTGACTCTAAAGCCTTCTAAATGAAGTGGGAAACAGTACCATTTGCTAAAAAATGGGGAGAGCAGGAGATAACTGGAGGTTTAAATAGAGTAGAAAAAAATATTCAGAATACCTGCAATGGGAAACAATTAGTAATGAATTAAAGATTGATACCTGAGATCAGTCTGTTGCCAGACAATTTAAAAAACAAAAATAGGATGATCCAACTATAACAGGGTAGAGAGAAATGAGGAATAAGAGAAATATGAATGGGCAAAGCAAAACTACAGTATAAGGATTTTCAATTCCAGGTAAATAATTTGGACATGCTTCAAAAAGAAATGAAAAATCAACATTGGCTCCTGAGCAAGAAAGGACTTGATGAAACCTGTACCTCAAGAAGATGAGTTTGTGCAAGGTAGAGGGGGAGAAGGTGAAGAGTGTGGAGCCACATGGGAGGGATCAGTGGTCAAGAGCGCTATATATTTGGGTGTGACTCACAGAGATGGCACTCAAAGTATCCAGGGGCAAGAGTTCAAAGAACAGTGCACTCTCGGCTTTTAGGAACACTTACATTCTGGTCACTGGCTTGTAGTCGCCACCTCTCTGTGGCTGACATGGTTTTACTATAAAAAGTACTTAGTTATCTTGTTGGTTTTCTGTTTAAGTTGGAACAAAAGGGATAAAGTGCAGTTTAGATATAAGTGACATTTACCAAAGGTTTTTACTCTTTGTGGTTTTCTGTCAATAATTACCTATAATATCCTCAACCTTGGAGTCTCTTAGTTCATTAAGACTCTTAAAAGAAATTTGTGTATGTACTTAAACAGCTTTAAAAAAAAATCCAGGACAATTACGTGGGCAGTTTATTTTAACATGGACCCTGAGATTTCTGCACAAAAAACAAGTTAGCCTATTTATTTATACGATAACAAAAATAACAAGCAGAAGTTGGTCACCTGTTGTTACTGTCCCAGAAAGGCACACAGTGCCAACTGGCCAGGAACAACATTAATTCCTTCCACCCTCTTATGGTAACAGCTGTTCCCTTTTTTTTTCATGCTGGCAAAGGTCTCACTCAGTAGCAAACTTTCCATGTAGATTTCTACATGCAAAAGGCAAGGAGATGGCTGACATAATAGGGTGTGGGGAGAGACAGCTGATTTTTTTCTATTTTACTTTCTCCTGGGCACTTATCAGGAATCTATTTTGGGCTTCTTTGATATTTGAAGCTATAACTATTAACCATTTCTCAGCCAAAAAAAACCCCCCAAAAATGCTGTTTACATGAAGCTGGACTTGGGGATGATATAAGCACATTTTGAAATAAGCAAAAAACTACAGCAAAATTATACAGTAACGTTTACATCATTAATAACCACCTAATTAAAAATGCATTATGTTAAGTGAAGAGGCCAGGCTCAAAAGGCTACATATTATATGATTCCATTTACTATATGGCATTATATGACATTCCGTTTATATGACATTATAGGATGAAGAACAGACCCATGGTTGTCAGAGGTGGAGAATGGTGGGAGGAGTTGACTAAAAAAGAGAAGCCTGAGGGAATTTCGGTGGGCGGGGGGAACAGACTAGTTCTGTATCTTGATTGTGTGGTGGTTACAAGACTCTAAGTTCTAAATTGTCTAAGTTCACAGAACTGTATCCCAAAAGAGTGAATTTTACTATATACAAGTTTTTTCTTAATGTTGGCTTAAGCCTCATATCACCTCTCTCAACTCCCCTCACTTGTTTCAAACCTCTTCCCAAGCTCCAAACAATGACCCCACCCCCTCCACCTAGCTAAGGTCTACTTGCCATTCTAGCTTCTTTCTATTCAGCTCCTCCTGGAATCTTTCCTTTGGTGTGGCACGGTGGGGTCCCAGATGGAGCTGAGGCTTTGTAGTCAGATACACCTAGTTGGGTTTACTCTGGGCATTCTCCCAGTTACTACTTGAGTGAGCATGGGCAAATTATCTACCTATCTAAGCTCAGTTTCCTCATATGGTGGATGCAAATAAATATAATTCATGTACCTCCTTGTTGTAAACTAAGAGCCTAGTAATATGCCTAGCATATTACCTGGCATATTAAGAGAGCTTAATTAAATGCTTATTCCCAGATCTTTCTCCTCTGCCTACTGCCTTCACAACCAATGCTCTCTTTCTGAGTTTCCATGGACCTGATACATACATAAAATTATCACAACACTTAACTGATGTATTGGAATTATTTATCTCTGGCAAATAAAATGGGTCTATGTCTCTCTCTGATCCCTGAATTCACAGAGGCCAGCATGTTCGTTGCCTCATAGTTAATAAATTGTTTGAAGAATAGCTTGTCCGCCTGATCTGGTCTTATTGTTAAAGAAGGAAGTACTGGAAGAGACAGAGAAGCAGGCAGAAAAGGCCAGAACACACTGAGATAGTCTGGGATGGGCGACCCGAGAAGGTTTTCCAAAGTTTCTACTAAGATGTTGTATACAGAATTACAGCACAAAAACTGCAAATAACCTAAATATTAAAAAATGGAGGTAAAGTGGATTATGCCAAATACAAACAATGAAACACACATAACCATTAAAATTAATTTTGTAGGGGCTTCCCTGGTGGTGCAGTGGTTGAGAGTCTGCCTGCCAATGCAGGGCACGTGGGTTCGCGCCCCGGTCCGGGAGGATCCCGCATGCCGCTGAGCGGCTGGGCCCGTGGGCCATGGCCGCTGGGCCTGCGCGTCCGGAGCCTGTGCTCCGCAGCGGGAGAGGCCACAGCAGTGAGAGGCCCGCGTACAGAGAAAGAAGAAAAAAAAAAGTAATTTTGTAGGAGACTATGTTAAAAAGAGTACATAAAGTAATATCCCAACTTCTTGTTGTTTTTTTTTAGAGCACAGGTTTTTTGTTTGTTTTTAAATTCTTATTTTATATCAGAGCATAACTGATTAACAATGTTGTGTCACTTTCAGGTGTACAGCTAAGTGATTCAGTTATACATATACATGTATCTATTCTTTTGCAAATTCTTTTCCCATTTCAGTTATTAACAAAATACTGAGCAGCGTTCCCTGTGCTATAATGTAGTTCCTTGTTAGCTAACTATTTTTTTTTTTTTTTATTTAAATAGACTTTATTTTTTCCAGAGCAGTATTAGGTTCACAGCAAAATTAAGTGGAAGGTACAAAGATTGCCCACATGCCTCTTTTCCCCACACATGCGCAGCCTCCCACATTATCAATAATCCCTCCAAAGTGGTACATTTGTTACACTTAATGAACCTACATTGACAAATAACTGTCATCCAGTGTCCATAGTTTACATTAGGGTTCACTCTTGGCGTAGTACATTCTATGGGTTTGGACAAATGTAGAATGACATGCATCTACCATTATAGTATTACAGAGAGTAGCTCTGTTGCCCCCCAAATCCACTATGCTCCACCTATTCATCCTTCTCTCTCCTCTAACTCCTGGCAACAACTGTCCATAGTTTTGCCTTTTCTGGAATGTCACATAGTGGAAGTCATACAGTATGTAGCCCTTTCAGATTGGTTTCTTTCACTTAGTGATATACATTTAAGGCTCCTCCATATCTTTTCATGACTTTTTGCTTAGTCTGGATGTACCATAGTTTATTCATTCATCTGCTGAAGGATATCATTGTTGCTTCCAAATTCCAAAATTTTGGAATCCCAAAAATTCTGAATTTTGACAATTATGAGTAAAGCTGCTATAAATATCCACATGCAGGATTTTGTATGGACATAAGTTTTTTACATTTGGGTAAATACCAAGGAGCATGATTATTAGATCCTGTGTAAGAGTATGTTTAGTTTTGTAAGAAACTGCCAAACTGTCTTTCAAACTGGGTGTAGTACTTTGCAATCCCACCAGCAATAAATCAGAGTTCCTACTGCTCCTCTCCCTCACAGTCCACATACTTCTTTTAAATTTCCAGTCATTTCCTGGTTTCTTCTGATTAATTTTCACAAGTGTCATGATAATTTTTTATACTCTTGAAGCCCCTCTTGAGTTTTTGAGTCCACGTGCCACATTGTACCTAGGTTATCTTTTAATTGAGAAATGTGATGAGGCTCTTAAATCCAAGTACTGCCATTAGTAAGTGGTCTCTCTACTCCTAAATATAATTTCGCATCATATCAGATGACATGAAATGACAGCACAGAACAACATAAGACATAAAACTGTATGATTTACTCATCACTCTAACTTTATTTCACACCAATACCTGCTTAGGAATGGTCTATTCCCTTTAAAGAAAATGCTTTTTATTGTTTTCTCCCTCTTTTTTTCTTTTTCTTACCATTATCACTAGGCCTCAACTATATTTTCAATAAACTACAAGCTACTTGAGGGCAAGAAATGAATCTTGTTTAAAACAGATGCCTAACATTGAATACAGAGTCTGATGTCTACTATACCTACAGTTTATATTTATTGAATATTAAAATAAATATAAATATGTAAATATAAATTGATTTATTGAATAAATGATATAGATGTATATAAGCATATTTGGAAAAATATTTTCTTTCTTCAAAATTAATTTTTAAAAATTTTCCAGTCATGTCCAATAAAATCAACTGCTTCTAAAATTTCAGTTGATTTTTTTGGGACCTTATCAAACTTTACTGTAATATATTGTCTTTTAGATAACTAGATTCAGTTTGGTAAAATTCTATTCCTAATTTTTTCTTAATATTTTCATAAGAAAGAGAGAATGGATATATAAATGTGGATATATATATATGTGGATGTTTATATATATATATAAAATGTCTTTGCCATGTTAGTATCAAAGTTATACTGGATACATACATGATTACAAATAATGACTTGTATTGGTCTGTATGTTGAATTCTGTCTGAAATTTATTTCTTCAACATTGGAAGGATATTCTCAGTTAATACAGACTTCTAGCTTGGTCTACAAGGACTTTAGGCAGATCTTTTTTTTTTGGCAGGGGGTGGGGGAGGGATCTATCATTTCTTTTGAGAAGTTTCCTAACAGTCTTCTTTAGCTCATTTGAAGACAGTGTATTTCCATTTAGAACACAGGTCTTTTTTAAAAAGTGTCTGGAAAGATATACAACCAAAATGTTAAAAAAGAGGTCATTGGGCTTCCCTGGTGGCACAGTGGTTGAGAGTCCGCCTGCCGTTGCAGGGGACACGGCTTCGTGCCCCGGTCCAGGAAGATCCCACATGCCGCGGAGCGGCTGGGCCCGTGAGCCATGGCCGCTGAGCCTGCGCGTCCGGAGCCTGTGCTCCGCAATGCGAGAGGCCACATCAGTGAGAGGCCCGGGTACCGCAAAATAAATAAATAAAATAAAAAATAAATAAAAAAGAGGTCATCTCTGGGTGGCAGTAAGATTAGTAGTAATACTTATATTCTTTTCTGGGCTTTTTAGAGTTTACCAATTTATTACATGTTAATTTTAGAAAATTCGGAAATCACAGAATAATTATTTTAAAAGAAAAAACTAATCTAGATTTTACTAATGATGTTATTCCATATCCAAGACTCAAATGTCGAAAAATGGGGTTAAATGCATTATGCTGAATCCATATAATGAAACACTATGTATTTCCGAAATACAAACAGCAAAATATATTACAAACTATATACCTTTGGGGAAAGAAACAAGATATAAGAAGTTCCTCCAGTGAAAAAGTTATTTTAACTTGGAAAATCTATGAACATGGGATTTCCTGGTGGCGCAGTGGTTAAGAATCCGTCTGCCAATGCAGGGGACACGGGTTCGATCCCTGGTCTGGGAAGATCCCACATGCCACGGAGCAACTAAACCCGTGCACCACAACTACTGAGCCCACGTGCCTAGAGCCCGTGCTCCACAACAAGAGAAGCCACCTCAATGAGAAGCCCGCACACCACGATGAAGAGTAGCCCCCGCTCGCCGCAACTAAGGAAAGCATGTGCACAGCAACGAAGACCCAACGCAGCCATAAACAAATAAATTAATTTTTTTAAAAGAAAATCTATAAACAGATATACAGGAACATTTCATCAAATATTAACTACTGTATCTTTCTTCAAAGGTTTATCCAAAGCCAAAAAATTTCAGAAGACAATATAAGATAGTGGGGCTTCCCTGGTGGCGCAGTGGTTAAGAATCCACCTGCCAATGCAGGGGACATGGCTTCGATCCCTGGTCTGGGAAGATCCCACATGCTGTGGAGCAACTAAGCCCGTGCACCACAACTACTGAGCCTGTGCTCTAGAGCCTGCTAGCCACAACTACTAAAGCCCACGCACCTAAAGCCCGTGCTCTGCAACAAAGAGAAGCCACCACAGCGAGAAGCCCGCGCACCACAATGAGGAGTAGCCCCCGCTCACCGCAACTAGAGAAAGCCCGCGCTCAACAGCAAAGACCCAACCCAGCCAAAAATAAATAAAGAAAATAAAATTTTAAAATATATATATAAGAGTGAATCAGGGGAAGGTTCCTCTTTGAAACATAGTTTCTACAGAGTTTATTTAGTCTTTAGCTTAAAGAAATTGACCTGTAGCGTTTTATCTGGGTATTATTTAAGCTTATAAGACAAAGCGTCCTGTGTTCAGGTGAGATCACCTGATTAAGTTACTTCTCTCTTTGAACCAATGAGACTTCCAGTCTCAGCAATACCATCCACAAGCTTCCCTTAACCAACGAAGTCTCCCTTATTAGCAGCTGGGCAAGAGACAACTGCTCCCATTGAGCACGAAGGCCTATATTCCAAAGGATAAAAAGTGTACGTTTACTATCATACTGATTCTTGACTAAAGCTGGCAAACTCTAATGCCTTTACAGAATTTCTAGAATAGTCACTGTCTAGGAAGGTATATACATAAGTTAACTCCTCTTTAGAGACTGTTTATGGTGGTAGTTGGGGGGCAGATATTAAATCCTTTAAGGAGACTGCTTTAGCAACTGAACTTGTAGAAAAGAAACCTGACTGACTTGATTTCACCATTTTGGTACAAAATATGCATAAGAAGTAATTCAAGAATCAAAACTACAAATAAATTTTAAACAACCAAATAAAATCCAGACCTGAGACCTCAACGGCTTTTAAGAGTTCACACGCCCCCACTTATAAAAAAAAAAAAATGTATTGTGTATTTTAAATCTTAAAAGTATTTATGTGGATCCATCATGTCTAGTCTGGAATTATGCCAAATGGCAAGGTTCCAGAAACTAAAATAAAGTTATACTAAGGTGTGTCTCAGAAGGAAAACATAAAAACTCTAACTTTGGCAGGAAGTTACCAAAGTGGCATATCTAAATTAGTAAGCTTTGTTTAAAACACACACACTTTTTTAAAAAGGCACACAAGCCAAAAAAGTTTGGTAAAATTCTTTTTTTTAATAGTTATTATTGCAGTAGCAAATCATATATCCGTTTTCCCAAAAATCTATGTTATAAAATAACTCGAGTTATTTTATACAGAAGATAAGTTGCAAGAAGGAAGAACTCCCGCAAATTATTCCTTTATGGCTAAGAGCAAACATGCAATGCTGAAACTACACAATAAACAGCAGCTGCCATGGGAAGCAAGAAAAAAAAAGACAGGCAGATATTAGTTTGTTGAATGCCTACTAAGTACCAGGTACTTTATTTACATAGGTTCTCATTTATTCCTAACAAATCTGTGAAGTAGACAGTATTCGCTCCATTATGCAAGTGAAGAAACTGAAGCTCAACAAGACTAAATAAGAATTCTGAAACCAAGTCTACCAGGCTTCATATCCCAAACTCCACCACATTTGGTAACAGTTACTTTGGAAAACAAGGATATCAAATAATCCAGTGTTCTCAATAAACAGGGTTCTGTAAGAGTTCAACTATTCCTATACCATTTACCTAAAAACGGTCCCTCTATCTGGCAAGATCCTTCTTCCCCCATTGAGCATATCACAGGAAATCATGACAACCTATTATCCCAGACTATTGGCTACTACACTCTCCCTTCTCAGTGCAACTTTTTAAAAGAATTACCAATAGCCACAGATTTCCACTTCAACTATTCACTTCTCAGCCCACCCCAATTTATTTTTTTTAACATTTTTTTTTTAATAAGTGTATTTATTTATTTTTGGCTGCATTGGGTCTTTGTTGCTGCGCGCGGGCTTTCTCTAGTTGCCGCGAGCAGGGGCTACTCTTCGTTGCGGTGCGTGGGCTTTTCATTGCAGTGGCTTCTCTTTGTTGCGAAGCACGGGCTCTAGGGTCACGGGCTTCAGTAGTTGTGGCTCGTGGGCTCAGTAGTTGGGGCACACAGGCTTAGTTGCTCTGCGGCATGTGGCATCTTCCCGAACCAGGGCTTGAACCCGTGTCCCCTGCATTGACAGGCGGATTCTTAACCACTGCGCCACCAGGGAAGCCTCCAGCCCACCCCCAATTTAAAAATGGCTTTACATAAGGTTATCAATGACCTTTGTGTAACTAAACTCAATGACACTTTCCAAGTGTTATCTTACTTACATTTCAGGAGAATGTAGACATTGTTACCACTCTCTCCTTGAAGCATTCTCTTCACTTGGCTTTCCAGAAACATTCTCCTGGTTTTTAAAGTGTTTCCTCCCTCTCAGTCTTGGTATTTTTCATTTCCTCCAACCAATCTAAAAAGTTGGTGTTTCTCATAGCTCAGTCCTAAACTTTCTTTCCTTTTCACTTTATAACTTCTTCCTGAGATTTCATCAATTCTCATGACTTCAATTACCATGAATATGACAATGACTCCCAAAAAAAGTCAGACAGTTCCTCTGAGCTTTCGACCCATTTATCCAAACAAGGACTTGATACTTCCTCTTGGAAATTTCAAAGGCACCTTAAACACAACACGCTGAAAATCAAACTCACTATCTCATCTCCACCCCCCTTCCCATCTCAAATGGGTTCTCTCCTAGTGCTCCCCAGCTCAGTTATTACAGAAACCAACGTCTATCCAATTATGCAAGCCAGAACTTTCAGAACTATCTTTGACATTTCTCTCTCTCTGACTTTCCACTTTAAATATGTCACCAAAACCTGTCCATTTTACCTCTCAGATACCTCACAAATCCCTTCAAACCTTTCTCCATTTCCACCAGCACCTCTTTACTTTCACTACCATTATCTCATTTGGACGGCTGCAACAGCCTCCTAACTGATCTCCCTAAATCCATTCTTTTCCAACTTCAATCTATTATTCCTCCCTGCAGCCAAAGTCACCATTTTAAAAAGCTACCCTATCCTCCTTATTCAAAACCCTTTTTATAAACTCGCATAGTACCCATACCTCTCCTTCATAGCACTTATTGGTTCATTTTTATATTTATTTGTGTGATTATATGCATCTCCACTGCCTAAGACAGAGCCTAGCACACAATATGTGAATATTACTGGAATAAACAAATGCCTACTATGTAGTGGACACTGCATCACAGCCAAGGAGAACATACAGATGAACCCAGTCCTTTTCAGATAAAGAAACTGAAGTTGTCAACTTGGGTGATTTACCCTAGTGGTAGGTGATAGAACTAGAATTCAGACTCAGACCAGTATGCTTCCAGTGTCCATATTCTTTAACTTTTATGCATCGTATCAATATAAAATAATTCTATAAAACTTTTATACATTAGTAAAAGTAAATGGAAACTTTTTTTTTTTTTTTTTTTTTTGCGGTACGCAGGCCTCTCACTGTTGTGGCCTCTCCCATTGCGGAGCACAGGCTCCGGATGCGCAGGCTCAGCGGCCATGGCTCACGAGCCCAGCCGCCCCGCGGCATGTGGGATCTCCCCGGATCGGGGCACGAACCCGCGTCCCCTGCATCGGCCGGCGGACTCTCAACCGCTGCGCCACCAGGGAAGCCCTGGAAACTTATTTAGTATCTTGATAACATACAAAATATTTTAATAAAGTTCTGTTGAAATTGCAAGGTAACACCCTAACATTTAAACTGCTTTAAAATAATACAACAGTCCATTCCCCTCTTATTTTGAGTAATCATAGTTTGCACAGATATGATGCTAGCCCCCTCAAAAAGTACCCATTCACCCCCTTTATTATACACAGTACTAATATGTCTTTATCTCCTATAACATAAACACCTTCTCCTGAATTATATTCAGATAATACACTAAAACATGCCTATGGCTAGCCCCTATATGAGCTATAACATTTCTGCCACAATTGTTTGATGTACCTTACAGTTCAAAATGTCAAACTCTTCTGCTTTTAATTTACAAAATATTCAACCAAGTTATGCTGTCTTCCAATCTCAATATTTCATTCCTTTTTATGAAATTTGATTGATTGATTTTGCTGCACTGGGCAGCTTGTGGGTCTTAGTTCCCCAACCAGGGATCGAACCCAGGCCACGGCAGTGAAAGAGCCGAGTCCTAACCACTGGACCGCCAGGAAATTCCCCTCCAATCTCAATATTTCATTCTTAATTATGAAAAGTCTGAGGACATGAAGTAAGGGTAACTATAACAAAATTTTTCCAGCAATCTGCTCTTTTTTCCTAGTAAATTCTAAACATAGGTTGAATTATAGTTGATCAACCTAAAGGACAAATTCCTTACTTCAGGAAATTTAAATTACTATAAATGTGACCCTTAGATTTACCGAACTGAAAATCAGAACCTCCACTACAATGTCTTTACTGGGCAGCAATCTCAGGCCTTGTGAGGTACATCCTCATGATTAATCCTACTGGCCCTCTTCCTCTCAAAGAAGCTTCACCCTCTCCTGACTTCCTCTTGGAAGGTAAAAACAGACTGTAGCAATATTCACTTCTTCGTTTTTTTAAACTTTCCTTTTCCTCACTCTCCTCTTTGCCTCTCTTTTTATCAGAAGAAATTAAGTTAGCCAAAGTCAATATCAGGGCCCTTTGGGCTACAGAGGCTTATGAGTTTAAAATTTCAGTCACAACTATTCAGTGTTTTTAAGTGTAAGTTTTAAATTATTAGCAAACAAAATTTGACTCTTAAATAGGACTCAATTTTGTCAAGATTTTCTTACAACTTCGGCCATGGTATTTTAATTATGATGTACATATTTCTAATTGGTGGTGGGTTTCCAGGGCTACAGGACAGACAAAATTCCTTAACAGTTCAATGATAGCTATATCCCAATGCCCTACGTAGTAATGAATCATTCTGCCAGCTACAGCTAAACAGTAACATTAAGGTCTCACCATTCCAATCATTAACTGGCTAACAAACTGCAAGACTAGTACTGAGGAAAACACAAACATAATCCTAGATAATGTTATTATTTTATTTCAAAGAACATCTCTCTCCTATTTACTATTCTTAAAGTCACTTGAATAGAATATAGCACAGGTAGATATAAAGTTAGAACAGATTCCCCTGGAATTTCAGATCTTTGCCAAAAGAATTTGACAGTCTTAGCCGAAGACAAATTGCTGTTGATACAGATGACAATCTCCTGATAATAAGCAGACTAGGTTAAAACTGTGGTTTCTTTCTTTTTTCATTTTTTCTTTTTAATTTGATAGTAGGTGAACATTATTCTTTATCTTTTTTAAAACTGAAAATCTTCCTTCACTGAAATTTCAGTGAGTCTGACCAAATTATATTTTGCTTTGGCTTCTCAAGGTAGCATATGTTACCATTTCTCACAATATGGCTGACATAAGAGTAACCAACTAGTTGCAAGATTTCATGAGCCATTTGGTCACTGATAAAGTCATATACCTATGTGTGGCAAAAGAAGAGACTCAAGAAGGGGCTTACATTACTTTGTATCAAGGCCCATTTTTCCTATATCACTACTTCCTGGATACTTCAGTCTTCAGCTTTTTCCTATTTTCTTCTGACAACACTCACTGCCTTCATGGCCAGGCTAGATTTATAATTGATCTCCTGCAAGTCTGCTGCAGTTGCTCAAAATGCCCCATTTACCATGTGCTCTTTGTTTTCCTACCCTGAGTCCAGTGGTATCAACTGCTCCAACATATTCTGCAGCTACTGACTCTCCTTAATAAGCAAGGTGTGCTCACCCCTATGATCCGGAGAGATAGGCAAGGCAGATAGATATTCTTCTCACTATAATTTACATATAAGTAGACGAAGGAGCCCAAGTGATCTTGCCCGTGTGATCAGAGAGAGTAGCAGAAGCAAGACTAGAATTTGACTTCCAAGCCAACCTCTTTCACTACCAGACCACACTCTGAACCCTTTAAAAAAAGTTACATAAACAAAATTGTTATTCAGTGAAAAATCATCCACAATGTCAAATCCTAATGCAAAAACTTATCTTCTTAAAAGCTAATTTATTTATTAGATTTGGTTAGTAATTAAACTATATTCAATGGCAGAACTTAGAATCTCTCATATTAATGTAGATATCCAACACTAGCTATAAAGTTGAGTATTACCCATAACTTGCCTAACAAGTTTTGATAACAATCACAAATTAAGAGACCTTTTCTCCAACTGGGCCACTGGGTTAGGCACAGACAATATTTGAGAAGGAGCATATTCAAAATTCCTCTCTTGTATCAATGCCATTTAAAAAAAAGTAAAATACAATAAACATCACTTGCTTCTGCTGCACTGCATAACTATGCTAGGTATATTTTCTAAATCAAATTGGGATGTCATTTGAAAAAGTGTGGGGTTTTTTAATAGTTTTTTTAAGAAAAATATTATAGAAGTATGACTTTAGTCATAGATTTAACAAACTGCCTCTATGAAGAAGACTGTTACCTAAAATTAGGACTATCCAAGAACACTGCAGATGGATGTGATCACTATATACATTTATTTTTTAAACTCTATGGAAAGAAAACAAGGAAAAATTCTTATTGATCAAGAGAAGTTATAAGAACTGGTTATGTTTAGCTGTACTTCAACGTGTATTGCAAGTTATGAGCTTTTGACCAGTTTATATTCAAAAAATAAAATCTTCATGTTTTAAAATGTGAGTACTCAGAGAACTTATGACTACCTCAACCATGCCATTCACACACACCTTTGTTTATTCCTATTTCTAGTCTGCTCTTCTCTCTACAACCACAAACATTCGTTTGGGTACTTTGTCTATGAGCTGTGGGAATATTGCTTACCTAGAAGTAAAACGAGAAGATCTGAGTAAGGTATCTGATTCCAGAAAGAAACAGGTTAGAAGTAATCAGAACATCTCCCATAGTGATCTGGACACTAAAAACTGAAATACGAACCAGGTTCCAATTTAAATGCTATTTAAACTGAAGCTAGCTAGAACTACACTAAATAATGTTCCAAAAGAAAAGTCACCAGCACATGGTATCAAATTTAAATAACAGACTGGGTCAGTGGTACTACATTGGTTTATTAACTTAACAATGATAACAACAATAGCCCAGGCAAGGAATACGCTAAACACTTCACATACACTGTTTCATACATTATCTCATCTAATTTCACAGCACTATGAGGAAGACACTATTATCATCATCTTTTTCCTCATTAGATGACAAAACTCACGGAGAGTCGAAGCAACCTGCCCAATGTCGTACAGTTAGTAATAGATGGAGTGAGAATTCCAACCCCAGAAGAGTGGCTGTCTCAAGTCTATTGCCTACTCACTCAGGCAACAAATATATGAATGCCTACCAAGTGCCACGCACTTTCTAAGCACCGGTATTACAGTGTTTCCACCCAGTAATAAAGATGGATTCTGAGCTATCTACAGGAATTATTTCCAGAATTTAGCACTAGCCAAAAGTGATGTTCCCAAAGGTTTACAGTATCTCTGCTGGAAAGTAAAAGCAGTGGTCTCAGGAGAAACTATTTTGAAATACAGACAGATTTCATTCAAATTCCTACTTCTCTCCCCTTACAGTGCTCTGTGTACCTCTTGGGGATGGAGACCCTATCTCACTCATTCTTAATAACCTAAGTGCTGTGACATATCAGGCACTCAACTTACCATACAGTATTGTCATTGTTTGTTATGAGTCTGTCTTCCAGAGTAAGCAAGAAGCTATTTGAGATCCATGGGTTTTGTTTTATTTTTTCACCCATTTTGTATTACCAGTGCTAGGGCATACAATGAGGCTAATACCATAGGCTAATACCATACAGTTCTGTGATGATTCATGAGTTTATGTAAAACATTTACCAAAATCTCATTTATTCATTCAATAAAGAACGTTTTTCTTCTCTTCTTCTCATTTACCTCAAGCACCTAAGCAGCCAACCCATCTCTCTTCCTGCTGATGTAAATGAACCAAAAGGCAAGGCAGAACCTGGCTTAACAAGCTGCCAATTAACTCAAGAGCTCATCCGCTACACATTTCCTATATGTCATTTTCCTGGGCACTCCACCCTGAAAAAAGACTCAGGAAACATTTCCAAGCAGTGACAACTGAGAACTAAACCATGAGGCTCTAACTATATCTGCTGGAATGAGTTACGAAAGGTGACTCTAAACTCTATACACATGACTCATGTGAAATGCAATGAAGGATAAAGGTCTCCTTTACTGGGTAGAAATGCCTATGACAACACCGTATTTGAAGAAAAAGTCTGTGGGTATGTTACTGAACAGTGCAAATCAGTTACATCTTCCAGTATGATATACCCTCCTAGCAAACGCTTAGCAGTTATTACACGTTTGACTTATGAAAAATTAAAGTGCCTCCTTTGGACAGCAGACACACGCTCAAAACATGATAAGCAGAAACTGACTCTGCAGCAACATCATATAGAATAAAGATAGTCATAAAACATTTAGGCCACCTAAAATAACCACTGCTTTTACAGCCAATTAATTCCCTCAATTCTTCATTCCTCACCCTCTTCATTTCTCAAATCTGGACCAGTCAATCTGAATTCAAAAGTTATAATCCTTGGGCTTCCCTGGTGGCGCAGTGGTTGAGAGTCCGCCTGCCGATGCGGGGGACGCGGGTTCGTGCCCCGGTCTGGGAGGATCCCGCATGCCGTAGAGCGGCTGGGCCCGTGAGCCGTGGCCGCTGGGCTTGCACATCCGGAGCCTGTGCTCCGCAACGGGAGACACCACAGCAGTGAGAGGCCCGCATACCACAAGAGAGGGGGAAAAAAAAAAAGTTATAATCCTTAAAAATGCATTTCCCAATTCCCAACCATACCACTTCTTACCTGAGTTACACTGGGAGTTTCCCAACTACTCTAGGCCTTAGTTCCATCATCTACAGAATGAAGATGAACAAGCTATCCTCCCTGAGCACGTTTTTGAGAGACCTCACAGCCACACAGGGCCTAGTGAGCACTAAGTAAATGTCAGTTATTATTATTATCCACTCTGACATTTAGAAAAAAGTTACAAAATTCACTATTAAGAATATCATGGATACATACTATATTCCAGCCATACTGGCCTCTTTTCTGTTACAAATGCCCTTTGCCCCTTTAGCCCTCAACGCCTGCTCTTCCCTATGCCTGGAATCATCTTCTTCCAGCTCCTCCATGACCAACTTACTTTCATCCTTAAATCTGAAATCAAAAATGCCCTCGTCAGGGCTTCCCTGGTGGCGCAGTGGTTGAGAGTCCGCCTGCCAATGCAGGGGACACGGCTTTGTGCCCCGGTCCGGGAAGATCCCACATGCCGCGGAGCGGCTGGGCCCGTGAGCCATGGCCACTGAGCCTGCGCGTCCAGAGCCTGTGCTCCGCAACGGGAGAGGCCACAGCAGTGAGAGGCCCGCATACCACAAAAAAAAAAAAAAAAAGCCCTCGTCAGAGAAGCCTTCCTTGAGATTGCCACCCTCCAACATCTCACTCTCTTCTAACCTTGTTTTCATTCTTCCATGGCATTCACAAACATCTGTAACTGTCTTACATTATTAGTATAGAGACCTTACCTATCTTTTTCACAGTGATAATTACAGGTCCTAAGCACATAATAGCTAATGAATAAATAAATGAAGGATGTTGCAAAGTCAGATATTTTAAAAACTTAACATTGTGTTAAACACAACATAAAAAATAGTATCAGGTTAACATATGTCAAAATAAATATCTGAAGGAATTCCGCGGAGGTCCAGTGGTTAGGCCTCCATGCTTCCACTGCAGGGGGCCTCGGTTCGATCCCTGGTCAGGGAACTAGGATCCAATAAGCTGCGTGCCGCGGCAAGCAAGCAAGCAAGCAATAAATAAATAAATAAAACCTGATTGGAAAACAGGGGTAAGAGTGAGAGGGGGTATAAAGAGGTATTACACAATAGCTTTTTCTTTGCTGCCTGCTTAACTGCAGATAGGAATTCAAACAATAGAATTTACACAAATGAGGATGCACAATTAAGGTCATTCAAAAAATTTAGGAATATTAAGTCTACTTTTTTACATGGTCACTCAATCATTTCCAAGGCCTGGGCAATAAAAACAGTGAAGGTGACCAGAGTGTGGCTAACTCCATTTTCTTGATTAAGCTGAAATTCAGGACTTAACCACTGTATAAAGTAACAGTTTTTCCATTTGTTTAATTACATTCTACCACAGACTATACAGATCGATTTCTACCACAGCTGGGATTACTACTACCTGAAGATTATATATGTGGTTTTTACATGTGACTGATAAAACACTACTATTTCAAGATGTTCTGTAAGCTTCGAAGACATTCCATGAGTACTCATGGGAAACGGTTTAAAGTTTGTGTTTTTGTCCCTATTACAAAACGATATTGATGTTATTTTTACTAAAATAATGATGTTGCTATAGTAGGATTATAGATGATTAATTTTATTTGACAAACATATTGTGCACATTAAGTGCAAGGCACTGCTCTAAACCCTTTATATATTGACTCATTTAAGCCTCACAACAACCACACAAGGTAGGTACTTTTATCATTACACAGCTGAGGCAACAGAGGCACAAAGAGGAAATTTGCCCAAGGTCACACAGCTAGTAAATGGAGGAGCTGGAATGTGAACCTAGGCAGTCTGGATCCAGAGTCCGTCACTAGACTGTGTTGTCTATCTAATGTTTTAAAGAAAAAGTCATTCCCAATGTTAGACTAGTTTCAGTTAAGTAAAAACAACTCTGAGCCATCTGGGCTTTAAACCTAGACAGCAAGAAGGTTGAAGGGAAGAAGGAAAGCAGGCTGGAGTGGAAAAAGTGAAAATGAAAAATAAGGTAAGTAGAAAAAGAAGAGGGCCAAAAAGAAAGAAGAAAGTTACTTGTAACCACTGCTCATGATATCTGAATGAACGCTTTTTCATACAGAAAATAATAAAAGAGGCAAGACAGTGTCCATATAACCCCTAACTAGCTTATTACATAGACTGTATATTTCCCTCTCATATGCTGAATTAAGCCACCTAAATTAGGAGGAAACAAACAATTAACATTCCAAAATCCTTTCCATAAAACTGAAGCTACAAGTTAACTGGTTCACTTAAAATGTGGGTGTTTAATGACTTACTACCTACTTCCTTTTTAGCAGGGTAAACAGTAACAATTTAAACTTTAATTTCTTATCAAAAAGAATTAGAATAATTCCACAAGCTAAGTAACACATAGGAAACTTTGGTAGAACTCAGCCAAAAATGACTAAACAAGAAAGAAATTAATAGATTCATAGCATGTCCATGAGTTTCCAAAAGGATGTAATTCAAAAAGAATATAAAGGAAAAAATTACTTTTCATAAAAGCTATAGAGGGGAATGCTCTCTGAATATTTCCATACTCTATTCCAAGCAAGGTAAATTTAAGTTTAAAGTCAACTGTATAAAACCAACTAGAGCCAAATACTATCAATTTCCTCCAGGCCTCTGCTTTTGTTCCAAACTAGCCATTTAAAGGTAGAAAAAGGGGCTTCCCTGGTGGCGCAGTGGTTGAGAGTCCACCTGCCGATGAAGGGGACACGGGTTCGTGCCCCCATCCAGGAAGATCCCACATGCCGCGGAGTGGCTGGGCCCGTGAGCCATGGCCGCTGAGCCTGCACGTCCGGAGCCTCGGAGCCTGTGCTGCGCAACGGGAGAGGCCACAACAGTGAAAGGCCCACGTACCAAAAAAAAAAAAAAAAAAAAAAAAAAAAGGTAGAAAAAGCCTTGCAACAGGAGGCCAGTCTGACCCAAGAATATTACCAGTTTGACAAATTTTTGTTCATCTTTTGAGATTCCTTCTCTCTCTCTGTGGCTGAGAGGAAAGAGAACAGTTACATAAAACAGAGAAACAAGCACAGTAAACTTTCATCAGAAGCAAAAGAAGTTTGCTGAATAGAAGTTAACAGAAGTTGAAATGGCAAGTAGGATAGGCACTATGTCCTATTTATTTATTTACCTCTTTGGTATCTAACAGAATGCCCAGCACCTACTAGATAAGAAACAAATACATGAGTGAATTCACCCAATAATGAGTGAATGAACAAATAAATGTCAGGAGAAAAGGGAAGGCTGCAGACTATTTAGCAAGTGAGACCCTTTCATTAAGTATTTGATTTTTACTTGAGAAAGGGGCCCAGATTCAGGGTCAGGAAAGGGAGCACTCGTGACGGGTACTACTTAAGGGGCAGGATGATGTCAGCATAATTACTGGAGAAGAATAAGTAACAGGGATTCCACAACCACTTATGGCTGCCAATGTTTTTTGCTGCCACATTTTCCCCTAAATTTATTGACTCTGATTTGGCATAATGGTGATACCACGTTTGCAGCATGCTTGAGGTAACCATGACCCACTCCATTCCAAGAAAGCCAACGTTGGAGCTCACGAGTTGCTGTATCACCTGCTATTATAGGAAACTGTAACTGGTGTCAAGTGCAGAAAGGGAAGTTACCTCAGATCTGTTTGGACATAACATGAGTATTATCAGTAGGGCCCTGGAGAAAAAACAGCACATCCAAATAAGGTTTTCAAGAGAGAATTTAATGAAGGAATAATCTTCAAAAGTATAGGCAGGGTTTAGGGAAAGCAGCAGGGGATGGTGGAATACTCCCACACCAGCAACATGAGAAAGTCATTATCATCTCTAGGCCTAAAGGGACAAGTAAAGGGTTACCAGAACCCAGAAAGATCTGTAACTGTAGCTGGCTGGCACAGAAGGCCACTGAATAGAAGCTGTGACCTACTCACAAAACATAGAACAGCTCTGGCAACACAAATCCAGCAGGAGTAAACTGGCTCTTCCAGGCCTCCTGCTCTTGTCCCATTGGTCCAGGCCAACCAGAAACCAAAAAGCAAGAGCAGGGTGGAGAAAAGATCTGAAGGGGCAAAAGGAGAATATACAATACAGAAGGATATTCCAAATGACCGCCACCCAGCAAAACACAGGCACATAAAAAGCCTTTGCCAGTTCCACCCAAATCTTCTAGGCATCATGAGAACCTGCAAAAAAGTTATAAACACAGGTGCTTATTTGGGTTCCCACTGCCCTATATCAAGTTGAGGAAGAAAAAAAAAAGATTCTAAGAGTAGTCCTAGGTAATTTTTGTCATTTCTGCATCTCTAAGAATAAACAGACAACCCTTTTATCTATAATGGATCACATCTAGAGCAACTCTCTTCTTTGTACTCAAAGGCCATCTATTCCATACCTTCATTATTACACTTATCATGATGTGTTGTGACTCTTGTTTGTTTCTCCCTCATTAGACTCTGAACTCCTTTAGGGCACAGATTGTCTTATTCATCTTTGTATCCCTAGCATTTAACATGAACTTGGAACAGAATTAGCCTTCAATCAATGTGCACTGAATCAATTAGTGGACTCAGTGTCCATTAACTGGCAGCCTAATGCCAGGGTGCATAAAATCTAGAATGACCCTCAGCAATTAAACACTAATAAGTTTTATTCAGGACATGGTTTAAAACATTGAGCAAAAACACAGCTTTCATACCAGCCCACTACCATTCTCTATAGAACAGCTTTTCTTGTGTGCTCAGATGGTATTTATAGCCTTTTCTACAATCATAGAACTCATTATCAAAAGAGCCAGAGAAAGATGGCAAGACCATGCTCCATCTCAGAAAGGAATCAAATATACATCATCTCTCAAAATTCTCACTCTTCTTCCAAGAATTGACCAGACCCACTAAAGGAACTAATAATCTGGGTATATTATATGGAGGAACTCACGTTTCCCAGCGGTGATAACACTGATTTGGGGTAGAAACGCGTATACACATGTGCGCGCATGCACAACCCACACACACACCCACAAGCATGTTTAACTATCACTTCAACAGACGTCACCTTCTGTAATATTATAAAGTAGCCATGTAACACAATCACGTAACATCAGCATATCAAATGGATACACTATATGATGTTGGGTGACCATTAACAGAACCTGGAACATATTCACATCATAATTATGAATCACTTTTACATAACCCTGTACTTATGAAGTGCTTAATCATCTTTTTGTTGCTATAGTCAAATCTCACCTGTAGTTCTCCAAAGAAAAAGAAAAAAGTTAATGCCAAGTTGATAACCCTCTTTGAGCTACCACGATTTTAGGCCGCCAATCTCCTGCTGTCAGTAAGATGGATGAAAACCAAATTTAAAATTTGGTTTAAAGTGGACCCTTAGACTCCACTAGACAGGTGAGTTTGCTATAAAAATATATTATCTCCAAAAGCTCAGCATGAAAATGCTTTGTATCTCTAGCATCACTATTCTCCTTCACTGCTGCTTGTAATGGAGTGTTGATACTGTTAAATCTAATGTCATCATATATACCAAATTAAAATAACACTTCACTTTCTATTTAGGAATAGGGAATTCTGGGCTTATCTTGACAATACACTGAATTACTTTAAAACTCTAGTAACACAAGAACAGATAAAATGTGTTTCAAATAGATCGGTATAAGTATCTGATACTGATACTAAATGCATAAGTCCCCAAAACAAGCTTTTTCCAAAACCATCAAAGATACTTAAAATCATAAACACAATTTTATCTTTTTTGAGAGCTGTCATAAATTCTGCAACTGTTAGGCCCATGTAGCAATAAAATTACCCTTACCTCTATAGGACAATTATGTGATGTTTCCATCATATTGAAAATATAGACTGCAAGAACCTACAATTTATAAAGTTGTACTGCATATAGGTTCCTCCATTATATATGAATTAAAACAAAACAAAACATAGATTTACCATATGGCTTTCTGTTTAATAACACTGAGCTACCTAAGAGCAGTATTATGTTTCATCTATCCTGGTTCAGTGTTTGGCCCAAAGAGAAAACATGACGTTTGTTTCATAAATTACCAACTCCCACAAGGTAGGAAAAGGGGAAGTTTATGTATAATTCTGACAATACACAATATGTGGCAATGACAGAATAATATCCAATATATTAGAATTATCAAAGTTACTTATGACTAAACATTTTTCTCTCCCTTCACTATAATATAAATGAAGTTTAACAAACCTCCACTAACATTCAGTACAAGTTAAAATACATTTTTAAATATAACATCTTTACCAAGGTAAGCTTTTCACTGAAAATAAATTTGAATATATTTAATGTAATTATGAATATGTCCAGACATCTGAAAGGATCACTTGTGCTTCTATAAAAATAGTGTTCCAAAATCGTGTTTCCCTTTCCTGAACTGAATTCCTAAAATTCACTGTGGAGCTATACAGTAAGTGTCTTCGTAAACAATAAAGATGTTTCATAAATAAAAAAGATTTTTCCTCAAAAAACAGGTAACAGAATTTGTAAAACTTCGGCAAGACTGCGAGCACCTAAATGGTCAGGTTTGAGGCAAGAGAGTGGAATACTGGATTAAAACCGGGGAAAATTTCCTATCACTGAAAAGCCATTATGCAGACCTGCATCTAGGATGCTAAAGTCACAGCTCTCCAACCAACGCTGAGAACTTGCCAATACCATTACTTCGATACTCAACCATAAGTAGGACTACCCAAACATAGAGCAGGTTTTCTTGTTGTCGTTTTTTCCATAACATATAAATAGTTCAAAGATACTGCCTTACACAATACATACTGAAAAGGTGAAAATCTCTCCTCCCAACGCCTATCCCTTAGCCAAATGACTTCTATTCTTTCTCGTCAAAATAAAAGAACAACTGGCAACCAGAAGACCCACAACTGAACTCTTCTGTCAGAAAGACAACGCCAAATTTGCTGCAGCCAAAGAAATGTCTAGTGCTCCTTCTGGGCTCTCACAGGAGATGGAAAGCTACACAATGGCAAGGTCTGTGCAGAGAAGGACACAGCAGGTCTGGGGCACACCATCCCCACTCCAGCCCCCAAAAAGCAAGGTTCTTCAAACCTATAGGCAGAAACCTGGCATCATCACACCCACTTACAGCCTGACAATTTACAAGCTGGTAACACCTTCTAATTAGGAGAGTTCTAATCTTTAATAGACGGAAATGTAAACGGCTTCCCACAAATAAGATAAACCTGGCACTGGCGCCAGTTACTGAGAACCCCCAATGCATCAAACCTCCCGTTTCGCTACTGAACCTGATGAGCCAGTGACCAGGCTGCCCTACAGCCGAGAGGGGAAGAGCCCACCCTCCGGGCTGGGAGTGGAAGGGGAAACAGAGGACAGGAGAGCAAGGGATGGAGCGCAGAGGCGTGAACAGCGTCCAAGCAGGGTGGGCTCAGCGCACCGCTGGGCGACAAACGGCAGCGGCCACGCGGGAGCCGGGGTGCGGGCTGCGAAGCGGGGTCCCCGGGCTGCGGAAACCGCCCCCAGCGTCTCGCCCGGCACGGCTCGCGCGTCAGGCACACACACACACCCCCACCCCACGCCCGTCCGCGGCTCTCGCCGAGTCCCCTCCCAGCGGACACACACCCGCAACCCACCAGTTCAACCACACCCCGGGCTCGCGCGCACACGCCCCTCCGGCCGGCGGCGCGTACGTACCCAGCAACACGCAGAGCACATCAAGGGCCACGTACGGCAGCCGCGTCTTGTCAAACATGGTCTCGGCGCGGGCGGCAGACGAGGCACCCGATTCACAAGACCGGGCCGGGGACTGGCGACGGCTCCTCCCAGCCGGGGTAGAGCAGCCGAGGGCTGACGGGGACCCTGCGGCGTTCTGATGGGCAGCAATGGCGCCCGCGACCCCTTCCCTCACAGCTCCCGCAACCACTCAGTCGGGGCCGAGAGGCTCGTGTGCCAGCCGCGGCGGGTCCGTTGCCTCAGGCCCTCCTCGGTCGGCGGTGGCCCGCCCCGGCCGCTCGCTGTCCAGAGCCAGACGCCGTCTCCAACAGGCGGGGCGTCCGGGCTCGTGCTTTAAGGATGGGGACCGGTAGGGAGGAGGAACACGGGCTCGGCCCCTCCCGCGGGGCAGCGCGAGACCCGCCTGCGCGCGGCCTCGCGGGCTGGGGGAGCGGGGCAGAGGCGGGGCGGCCAGTGAGGGGTGACGGGGCGGGGCCGGGGAAACACCAGGCCGGGGCGCGCCAGCCAATCGGCGCCTCTGGCCCCGCCCCGCCCGACCTGCGCAGCCCGCCCCTCAAGTGGGCCGCGCGGCGGACGGGCGGAGCGTGGGGTCACCTCCCGTGTGGGGTGAGGGGTGTTGCTCAGATCCATTTTCAGCCAGTGGTCGCCCAACCTGGCCTCCGCATCCCTGGCCGCCGGTCATTGCTGATTCGGGGGGAGAGCTGGACTCTCGACCCTGGCTGCCTGCCAGCTCTCCTCATGGGGATTGGGTAATAAAGAGGAACGGGGTAGCCAGTGACAAAGACTCTCTCCCTATCCAAACTTTAGCCAGGCTCCTCCGAGCCCTCTACTCGCCTGGGCCTCCATTGAGGTCTTCGAATCTGGCAGGGCAGAGCCCCGTATTAGCGTGAATTCTGCTAAGTCATCCCTGTACCCTTGGTATCTGGTTACTTTTCATATGTGATCAAATTCCTTTATACGTAAGTCCTTTAATATATAAGTCCTTGGCCTGCCTTTAATCAGGAATCCCCCTACCCTTAATGTTTTCTCTTAATTTTCCATCCACTAACCCGCTCCCTCTGCTTGTCTGTTGGCTGTAATAAACTCCCAGATGTCTTTGCTGTATTCGGAGTTGAGCACAATTGCTTTCTCCTGTTGCAAGTTATGACCCCCTATTGCAATAGTTTGGAATAAAGTCTTCCTCACCACTTTAACAAGTGTCAGAATGAGTTTTCTTTATTCCTCTCACTGCTGATTCCAGGAGGACCCTAGCAACATTTAGTAATCTCAGTTTCCTAACCTGTAAAATTGGGATGTTGATAATCCCTGCTCTGTGTTCTAGTCAAGAAGTGATAAAGCCCAGAATAAATACACATGAAAGTGTTTTCTAAAAGCTTAAACCCTCTACAGATGTCAACCATTGGTATCTCTCCTCCTCATTCATAAGACGTGAGACAAATTGAAAACTGTTACCTAGTACTTCTGACTTTGCCTGCAAAACAGTCATAAAATGAGTGGAGAGATACTATCACCCTCAGGGAATCTGAAGATCTTGCCCCAAGTGATCCCCCAACAAGCAAAAAAATGTATTTGAAGAAGCATGTTTTTCTTTAAAAAGAATGTGAACATTGGATTTCACCTTTTGTTTGAATATCTTCTGAAAGCTTTAAACACTTTACACCTGAGAAGGATGTGCCATTGTTTATTCTCTGACTTCCCTTACTTCCAGTTACAGGGACCCCAAATTGCAAGGCCACAGTGAATTGAACTTACTTGTGGTATGTAAGTATTTGGCATGTGTTGATTAGGTGAATATCGTGATAGAAGTGTGTTGGTGTATAGGAGGCACGCAAGGGGACAGGGTGTTCATCTGGGAGCTCTGGAGACTTCACAGGAAGGTGAGAGTTACATTGTTCTTTCCTGTCTCTCCCACACCAACAGCCATTTTCTTAGGTGAGAAGCTAGTAAAGGAGACAGTTAATATATTAAGACATGTTTTCCCTTTGGAGGAGTTACAAATAATAGCTTTAAAAATAGATCGACAGAGAATTAATTCCCTGGCGGTCCAGTGGTTAGGACTCCATGCTTTTTTTTTTTTTTTTTTTTTTTTTTAGTAATCCAATCCCATGCAATTTTATTTATTCTGGGCTCCTGCAAGAGGGGCTATTTTATTTATTTTTTTTTTTAAGATTTTTAGAAATTTCATGTAATGTCTGAAACATTTATATTAACATATTTCCATACAAATAACCCAAAGAAAGTTTAGTATTAGTTGTTTTTTTTGTTTGTTTGTACTGCAGGTTCTTATCAGTCATCAATTTTATACACATCAGTGTATACATGTCAATCCCAATCGCCCAATTCAGCACACCACCATCCCCACCCCACTGTGGTTTTTCCCCCTTGGTGTCCATACGTCTGTTCTCTACATCTGTGTCTCAACTTCTGCCCTGCAAACCAGCTCATCTGTACCATTTTTCTAGGTTCCAAATACATGCGTTAATACATGATATTTGTTTTTCTCTTTCTGACTTACTTCACTCTGTATGACAGTCTCTAGATCCATCCACGTCTCAATAAATGACTCAATTTCGTTCCTTTTTATGGCTGAGTAATATTAGGACTCCGTGCTTTTACTGCCAAGGGTCTGGGTTTGATCCCTGGTTGAGGAACTAAGATCCCACAAGTCGATGAGCATGGCAAAAAAAAAAAAAGATCAACAAAGCAAAGTCCATTAAAATGCATTGTCATGCCCTGTGATTTTAAATGGGATCTGTGCTATGTGCAGATTATAAGCAGTAAGTCTTCAGTTGAGAGAATGATTAAGAAATGTCATTTTGTTTTGAGGTGGGAGGTTTTGTTAGTTTTTGGAGAGAGTGTTGTTTATTTGTTTTGGTTTATTATCATGATTGGGTTCTAGTGTGATCACTAGAATTGAGAATGAGTTAAATAACCTTGAAATGATGGTGAAAATAATAAAAAGGAAACACCGATTATATAGTGACACCATTAACACCCCCTTGGGGGTAGGTACTAGTGTGTCCCTGGATAGGACATGAAACCTTAGAGATTTTCTTAAATGCCTAGCAAAGTTGTGCTGGGGTCTGTATTTTTGTCTCTGTAATACAGCCATCAAATACAAAAGCAAAAAGAGTGGGCTTGGGAAGAATAGTCTCGAAGAATCTCTGAAGAAGAGAGAAACTAATTTCCTCTCTTCTTTTATTACTAAGCATTTTGAAAAGGAGACTGTAATCTACAACCTCCCTTTTAATTTCTCCTTAAATACTTGTGTAGTCTCACTTTTGTCCCCATTCCTCTACTGGCACTGTTCTTTAACATAGTGTTATCGGTACGTCTCCATCTCTCTGTTCCAACAGCGCTTGCTACTTTTTATAAAGTTTCTGCACAGTAATAAGAATAAATCCCTTTAGAGCATTTGTGTTTGTATGTGCTTATCTCCTTTCTCCCCACCTGGACTGAAGCAAAAAAGTGTTTATTATACTCAAAAAGCATTGTAAAACTAAAACAATTAAAAATGTAAGTGTCTGGTTCCCTAGTACATGTGTCTCCGCCCCCCAAAAAATTTCACAATATGATATAGTCCTTTTTGTACTTATTGTCAAAGCTATTTATTACCTTACTAAAGTTTTTTATTATGTAACATTTGATACATAAATATATATATAACATATAAGTAAGTTATGAAGCATAATAATAGACCACTGGGAATCCACTACTCAACTTAATACCTAGAGCATTGTGGTATCATTGAATCTACCTGTGTGTTCAATCCCTTTCTTGCTCCCTGCCTCAGAAGTAACCACTATCCTGAATTTTGTGTTTATCTTTTCCTTGCTTTGTTTTTTCAAAAACACATGACCACACGTGTATGTATTTCTGAAAATATATATTGTTTAGCCTTCTTGTATTGTATCTTTTAAAAACATTATGCCATATATGTAGTCTTCTGCCCTTGATTTTTTTCACTCATTTCTTACACCCATTCATGTTGCTGCAATCATTGCAGGTGTATCATATAAATGTATCATTTTATTCATTCTTCTGACAATGACCATCTGGGTTATTTCCATTCTTGCTATTACAAATAATGCTGCTGTGAACATTCATGTACATGTCTCCTGTGTGGAATCGCTAGCTGTGGAACTGCTGCCTCATGGGGTATGCAAAAATCCAATTTCACTGGAAAACCCCAGATTGGATTGCTAAGCGGTTATACCATTTTACTCCACCCCCGCCAGTGGTAGATAAGACTCCACATTTACAGCAACACTTAATATTTTGAGATTTCTTAATTTGGGGTAATTTAATAGATATAGTCTATATTTCAACATAGTCTTAATTTGCATTTCCCTGATCACTAATGTGGTTGGGCATCTTTTCCTAAATTTATTCACCAAAAATGTTTCCTCTTCTGTCAATTGCCTACTCACATTTTTGCCTGTTTTTCTATTAGGTTGTTTATCTTATTTTTATCAAACTATAAAGTTCTTTTTATATTCTCAGTAGCAATTCTTTGTGTTGTAAATTTTCCTTCCAATATGTGGCTTGTCATTTCACTTCCTTTATAAGCAGCTATGTGACAGAGTTATTATAAATGTAATGTAAGCAGAAGTCTACTGGCAGATTTTTGTGAAAGTTTTTACTTTCGTGACCAAAGGAAAAGGCTGGTTTTGCTTCCCTCCGCTTTCTACCTTCCTTGAACATGGACATGATATTTAGAGTTACAGCAGCCACCTTGTGATCATGAGGGAATGGTCAAGAAGAGGAACATCACTGGTCTTTTTAATCTTGAGCTACTAAAACAACCAGCAACTTGGCTACCTCCAGATTTCTTCTAATGTGAGGGAAAAAAATTGCTTAAGTCTCAAATATTCACAACTGATACAAGGCTCAAGAGTACTTTGATTACTATTTCTGAGAAATCACATATCATACTACTCTAAGAAAACCTTTTACTTGAGCTAATTTAATTGAATTTCTGGTCCTTGAAACCACAAAGCCCTGAATAAAACAACTTTTGTATCTAGAATGGATGTTGAAGAATGGTTTGAGCATAGAGGCAAAACAAGTGACATATTCTGGGGTCTTTGAGTAGGAAAGGCTGTGAAACAAGAAACTCACACTGAGGACTAGTAGAAGATAAGGTTCTAGAAGGTAGGTTATAGCACTTTGTAGCTTTAAAGTGCGTCTGGAGGTAAAAATACATCACTGAAAATACATAGCGACATGCTGAAAACAGTCATTTAAAACAAATAATCTAGTACTGAGAGGAAGTCATAATCTCTGCAGTGGGCTGTAAATTCAAGATGAATAAAACCTTATTTTGTAAACCATATTTAATTTCAAGTCCTTTTCTGCATTTATTTCCATTTTATTATCTTCTGTGGTTCGTAAAATCTTGTTTATGGCTTCCAGCCCTCTTTCAGCTTTGTTGCAGAGTATTAAGGGGAAAGTCTTCTATTATAATTGAGCCAGTCTACAAATGTGAGGAAAGTACTTGCGAGAGTAATTCACCTCTGTAAAAGGAGGTGAATCCCTAGGGTCAGAGTTGGAGTCCTTATGGGTGGACAAACCAGTTCCACCAAGATATTCTTCCACCAAGACTCTCCTTCAGTGTCAAGCTTGGAGGGCCTTAGTTTTCTGTTTGTTTTTTTAGGAAGACAATATTTCCTTAATCGGCTTATTGTGATAATCAAATATAAAAATGTAGGTGCAATTGCCTTGCAAATGTCTGATCTAGGCAGACACACAATACATATTTTTTCAAAAACAAAGATTTCTGTGAATCCACATCTATTATTTCTGCTTCCCTAACACCCACTCAGACGCAAATTTACCATGGTTCCCTAGTCTACCGAAGAAATGGGGCTGGTCTTGCTGAGTTATTCTGGTGTCAGGTTATCACCACTTCCTTTCTCTAGGATGCTCACAAATTATTCCTTTAACCATCTCTTAAAAATAGTATATCACCAGAGGTAGAGAAGTTAATTGCCTATAAAATATCTATAGCCTTAAAGACATCATATATATTTTTCTTAAAAAAAAAATCTTGAGTCGGATTGCCATCCAGTTACATCTTTAATCAGACTCCACCTTCTTCAGCTGTTTTACAAATCATACTAAAATTCTCCCTTCTCTCATCTTTTAATTTCTTTTCTGTTCACAACCCCCAGTTTGTGCTTTGTTAAACCTCATCCTTGTATTGATATAACTGGTTAACTCACCTCCTTAAAGCAAAGGGAGTAAGCCTTCTTCACCTCTGTATCCCCAGCTCCTAGAGCTGTACTTGGCCCAATGAAATCACATGCAGTTTTTTTTGTTGTTGTTGTTAAATTGCTTGAATAAACAAATGAACAGAAAACAAAAAATAAACAACAGTCTAGGAGAGAGTCAAGCTATGCCCCCCATGCTTTCTGTTGTTATTCTAGCTTTTTCCCCCCAAATTTAAGCTTGTCTGGGGGCAGAGGTGAGGAGTAGGGTTAATTTTCCCTCCGCTATTCTTACAGGCTCATGACACCACTTTATAAGTACATTTTTGTGTCCTTGATAATGTGAGCTACAGTTGACCCTTGAACAATTTGGGGGTTAGGGGAGCTGATCCTCAGCCGAAAATCCGAGAATAACTTTACTGTTGACCCTTCGTATCCTAGGTTCAACATCCATGAATTCTACCGAATGGGGATCAGGCCGTGCTATAGTATGCCTATGTTTTATAGTATGTTTTATAGTATGCCTACAAAACAAAACATGATAAAACAATGCTTGAGTTCCATCCTAGAATAGAATCTCTGGGGATGGGGAAGGGAATTTGTGTATTTAACCAATGCCCCAGATGATTCTAATGTGTAAAGTTTGAGTATCATTGCCATAGATTTTACAAAGGGCAGTGTTTTAAAAATCCAAAGGTAAGTTGAAATTCGTTATGTGAGAAACTCTGAAAGGGAAGGTGGCTCCGAGGGTTAGGAAGTTCTGCTTTTCTGACTCTGATCTTAATGAGGAAGAAAAGCAGGACAAGTTTCCTTTGCAGTCCAATCAGGAGTATTCCATAAAACAGTCACTTAGAAGGGGACAGATCCACTTTTTTTTTAAGTTTATGATATTTATTACTGGGGTTGTTTACAGAAAATAATCTCTTTTCCACTATTAAATTTTTTTTTATTGAAGTATAGTTGATTTACAATGTTGTGTTAGTTTTGGGTATACAGCAAAGTGATATCTATCTATCTATATGTCTTGTTGGTTATCTTTTTTTTTTTTTTTTTTTTTGCGGTACGCGGGCCTCTCACTGTTGTGGCCTCTCCCGTTGCGGTGCACAGGCTCCGGACGCGCAGGCTCAGCAGCCATGGCTCACGGGCCCAGCCACTCCGCGGCATGTGGGATCTTCCTGGACCGGGGCACGAACTCTCAACCACTACGCCACCAGGGAAGCCTACAGGAATCTTTGAATAATAACATCCAACATTTATTGAGCACCTACTATATGCCTTGGCACTATGCTAAGAGTTCTAGACGTATCATCTCATTGAATCCTCAAAACAAACCTATGAGGAGGGTACTGTTGTTATCATTCTCATCTTACAAATAAGGAACTGGTGCATAGAAAGTTTTAAGTAATTTGCTCACGTGTATTCAGTGGGCCTGATTTCTGAGCCCAGGCGTTGAATTACTATGTTGTACTGCAGTCTCAGTGCCTAGCAATTACCTTGAAGAAAGTAATTTATTTCATTAAAATCTGTCTGGAGAGTGAAAATGTGGACTGACTAGACCCGAGGTTTTCAAATTCTGATGGCATCAGAATCTCCTGGGGCATTTGTTAAACATGATAAAATAGGGCTTCCCTGGTGGCGCAGTGGCTGAGAGTCTGCCTGCCAATGCAGGGGACACGGGTTTGTGCCCCGGTCCGGGAAGATCCCACATGCCGGAGAGCAGATTCCTTTCATTTCATCAGAACCAGGTTGATGGTGTATCCTATTAACCTTGGCCTAAGGACAGTGTACAGGGGTGCTCCGAACCCTTTGCAACTGTATGTTAAATTCTGTGTGTGAAATTTTGCTGTGAAATGGATCTATAGATAGCTCTTCCTAGATTTTCAAAAGGGCTCTGTGAGGGCTTCCCTGGTGGCGCAGTGGTTGAGAGTCCGCCTGCTGATGCAGGGGACACGGGTTCGTGCCCCGGTCCGGGAAGATCCCACATGCCGCAGAGCGGCTGGGCCCGTGAGCCATGGCCAATGAGCCTGCGCGTCCGGAGCCTGTGCTCCGCAACGGGAGAGGCCTCAACAGTGAGAGGCCTGCGTACCGCAAAAAAAAAACCCCAAAACAAACAAACAAAAAAAAAAAACGGGGTGGGGGGCTCTGTAACACTATAGTGAGCTCTAGAAACTTGCTGCTCAAATAGTGCCCTCAACTGGCAGTGTCTGCATTACCTGAGGCTTCTCAGAAAGGCACACTCAGATTCCACCGTGGACCTATGGAGTCAAAATCTGCATTTCAAAAAGATCCCAAGTGACTCCTGTGCACATGAACGTTTAAGAAGCAATGCTCCAGAAATTTCCCAGGTTTCCCTGATAATGAAAATCACCTGCTATGCTTATTAAATATGCAGATTATCTAGGGTCTTGGAAATTCTGATTTATTAAATCTGGTAATTTTTTAAATTACTCTGTGTGATTGTTATATTTAGGGAGGAAACACTGCTCTCAAAAATGAAGCTATCAGCAAGTTAAGAATTTGTTAGATAACCTGTTTATAGCTGAACCAGCCTTCCTGTACCAGACTCTTCCTCTTTGCATACAAGAACGGAGGAGATCGAAGTCTTCAGCTGCTTCAAATCCCAGATGCTTCCCAGTTCTTATCCATATGAATCCTTGTGATAAGTCCCTCTGTTTTCTCTAACCAGCTTGAGTCTATATACCTAACTTCAAAAAATGCCTAACACAATGCCACTAATTACCATGGTGGATTTTTTGAGGGTTTTGTTTGTTTGTTTGATTTGGTTTTGGTTTCTTATTGAAGTATAGTTGACATACAATGTTAGTTTCAGGTATACAATTTTGTGATTTGGCATTTAAATACATTATGAAATGATCATCATGATAAGTCTAGTAACCATCTGTCCCCATACAAAGTTATTACAGTATTATCGACTATATTCCCTATGCTATACATTATATCCTCGTGACCTGTTTATTTTATAACGGGAATTTTTTACCTCTTACTCTCCTTCACCTATTTTGCCCACTTCCCTCCCTCCTCCCCTCTGGCAACCACCAGTTTGTTCTCTGTATCTATGAGTCTGTTTCGGGTTTGTTTTGTTTGCTTGGTTGGGTTTTTCTGGGTTTTGGGTTTTTTTTACATTCCACATGTAAGTGAAATCATACGGTATTTGTCTTTCTCTGTCTGACTTATTTCATTTAGCATACCACCCTCTAGGTCCATTACCTTAGGGTTTTTAAAAATATTTGATACATATAAAGGAATATTTGTAATGTGTGTAAATTGTAAAGCATAAGGAAATAAACACCTTAGGACTCACTACCCGACATAAGAGCTAAAACGTCTCCAATATTGTTGATGTTACCTGAGTGCTCCGTCCCAACCCCAAACCCCCAGCCTGCTCCATTTTCCACCACCACTAACCCAGAGGTTACTACGTTCTAAATTTTGTCTTTATCATGGCCTTTATTTAAAAGAAAATCATGACTTTACCTCTTATTTGTCCCTGGTTAATATTTTACATGTTTTGAGCTTTATAAAAACAGTATTGTATCATGTACACTAGTAAGTGAGGATTTGCTTTTTTACTCACCATTGTTTCTGCTGCTTATTCATGCTTCCTGTTGCTACAGATCAGTCATTGTCACTAATGGATAAATTTCTCTTTATGTGAATATGCCACTCATTATTACTCCATTCACCTATCAACAAACATCTGGGTGGATTCCTTTGGACTTTTAAAATGCACTTCGAAAAATACACCTATGAACAGTCTTGTATATGTTTCTTGGTGCACTTTGGCAGGAGTATCTCTAGAGCATTTAATAGGAGTGGAATTGTTAGGGTATTGTGGTAGGCTGACAATGGCCCCCAAAGATCTTGTTAACTTATATGGAAAAAGAGTCTTTGCAGATGTGATTAAATTAAGGACCTTGAGATCAGGAAATTATCCTAGATCATCCAGGTGGGCTCTAAATGCAATCACAAGTGTCTTTATAAGTGGGAGGCAAAAGGAGATTTGATTCCAGACAGAAGAGAAGAAGGCAAAATTCCCTGTCAACACTTTGAATCCGTCCAGTGAAACTGATTTTGGACTGGTTCCACAACTGTAAGAGAATAAATTTCTGTTGTTTTAAGCCATCAAGTTTGTGGTGATTTGCTACAGCATACATAGAAAACTAACACAGGTGTGCATATGTTCAACTTTACAAGATAAAGCCAAACAATTTTCAACCCAAATTAGCAAGTATCCAGAAACTATGATGTGTCAATGTCATGTATCAAATATTAGCTCTAATGGTGATTCCAGAATTCCTAAATTCTTAAATTCCAGAATTTAAGAAACTCTCTTAAAGCTGTATTTACATAACACTTTCAAAACAACTGGAAAAAAAAATGAAAGGTCCTATCGGAGAATATGGGGAGAGAGAGTAGGTTGCCACTGGCTGGCACACTCTCAAGTTATCATTTTGCTGGCCTGTTAATAACAACAGAGTTCTCTGATTGTTATATTATTCTCTTATTGTTGGCGACCTTGGAAAGATCATCTTCTTGACCCCAGGTCAGGGAGGTATAACCAGCTCTCAGATGTGTGAATGGGTTTTTAGAATCACTGGCATGCCATGGGTTTACTTGAATGATTTCCCTATTTATGAAGTTATTTTTGTTGTTACACCAAGGGCAGGTATATGTAGGAGCATTTCCCTGATCTCTGTACCTTGCAGAAACAGCACTTCTTTTCATGACAAAGCCTCCAAGGACAGTGAAGAGGTCAAACTGTAGATAAGCCCTCTGTGCCCTTTACTCCTTGCATATCTGTTTTGATGCAATACAGTTAAGAACTCCCAGTCTTGCCAAACTTCTGACATTCTAGGATCATTATTGCTGCTGCTGGCAGTGGCAGCTCATAAGGGGTGAAAGCATGACATATTTCTTAAAAAATGCATTTCCAACAATCAGGAGAAGGAAGGTGTATTAGTTTTCTATTGCTGCTATTACAAATTGCCACAAACTAGTGGCTTAAAACAACACACATTTATTATCTTACACTTCTATAGGGCAGGATTCTAACATGTCTCACTGGGCTAAAATCAAAGTGTTGGCAGGACTGTGCTCCTTTCTGGAGGATCTAGGGGAGAATCCATTTCTTTGCCTTCTCCAGCTTCTAAAGGCTGCCCATATTCCTTAGCTCATGGTCTCCCTCATCCCCACAGCCAGCAACATTGCACCTCTCTGAACATTCTTCAATCGTCATATCTCCCTCTGACCACATCTGGGCGAAGTTCTCCAGTTTCAAGGACACCTGTGATTTTAGTTTGGGCTCACCCAGATATCCCAGGATAATCTCCTCAAAGTTCTTAATTTAATTACACCTGAAAAGTCTCTTTTGCACCACCAGGGAGGTCCCTGAATGCTCATTCTTTTAGAAATGTATGGATAATGAAAAAGAAAAAAAAATGAAAAAACACAATTCAATACCCCCAAAACAAAGACAATTTAGTGTTTATTTATTTTTTTTGTCTGTGTTGGGTCTTTGTTGCTGTGCACCGGCTTTCTCTAGGTGTGGCGAGCAGGGGCTACTCTTTGTTGCGGTGCATGGGCTTCTCATTGCGGTGACTTCTCTTGTTGCGGAGCACGGGCTCTAGGCATGCAGGCTTCAGTAGCTGTGGCACACGGGCTCAGTAGTTGTGGCTCGTGGGCTCTAGAGTGCAGGCTCAGTAGTTGTGGTGCACAGGCTTAGCTGCTCCATGGCATGTGGGATCTTCCTGGACCAGGGGTTGAACCCGTGTCCCCTGCATTGGCAGGTGGATTCTTAACTACTGCGCCACCAGGGAAGTCCAGTATTTTTAACCTTTAAATAACTCTGTATGGGGACAGATAGTCACTAGACTCATCATGGTGATCATCTCATAATGTACGCAAATGTCAAGTTACTATATAGTAGATCTGAAACTATAATATTGGACATCAACACTTTAATTTTTTATTTAAAAAATTATATGTCCTAGTTATTGAGTGGGACTAGTTACATAGAAATTTTGATTTCATGGAATTTTAATAAATAAAAATATTAAATGTACCAACTTAGAGTGAAAAATTAACCCATTAATCTCAATACGTCTGCTTTCTCCCAAATCTTAATTGTTTTCCCAGTAATACTAGACTTTCAGTTTCCTAAGGATGTTAACACTTTACTACAAAACTGTGGTAGAAATCTAATGTAACAAGCAACTGATATTGCATATCTCATTAACATGCATTTTTTGCAAAAGCAAGATACTGACTAATGTTCACTGCCAGGAAGATAAAATAAATTCTTAGCTCATAGTCTTGGTTTTCTAGTTTTAAAAAACCCTGACTTAATTTCTCAAAGATATTACAGTAAGTCCCCTACACATGAACTTTCAAGTTGCGAACTTTCAAAGACGCGAATGTGGTTTGCATGTCCAATCACGTAAGTTAGCTCATGTGACTGTCATACATTGTCACGTGTGTGCGTCCTCTACAAGTGGTTGTGCTTTTGTGTACTTTACTGGACAGTACTGTATACAGTACAGCAGTACAGTATCTTTATTTCAAGCCCAGGATGTCTGGAAGCAAGCATAAAAGCAGCAGTGATGTAGCTGGTACTGCTAAGAAATGCCAAGCAATAACGATGGAAACAAAAGTGAAAATAATTGAGAGTGGCGCAAGGCAAAAAGATGGAATTGGGGGCCCAGGAAAAGGATAAAGAGAGACAAGAGGAAGAAGAAGTAACTGAAGAACCGAAGAGATTCACGACGCAGGAAGTGGCAAGTGGATTTTCTTTGTTTGAGGAGGCACTGTTAGTTTTTGAGGCAAAAGACCCGAACGTAGAATGGTACACGAAGGCTGCAGCGACAGTTCAGAATGCAACCCAGTGCTACTGTCATCTATAATGAGAAAAAAAGAGCTACTACCCAAATGTCATTGGATCGTTTTTTCAAGAGGGTAGATAGAATTGAAACCAGCAAGGAACCAGAACCTATGCCATCAGCGTCAGGCGTGAGTGAAATTGCAGCTTGCCCTCCGTCTCCTATTGCTAATGATCCTTCAGCTCTACCATCTCCCACTTCCTCTCCCTCCTCCAGTCAGTACCTCTTCTTGCCTGTTCACTCGATGCCAGCCCCTGTATGCCAGCTGTTGTACTGCACTACTGTACTTTTCAAGGTACTGCACTGTAAGATTAACAATGTTTTCTTTGTTTTTTGTTTGTTTTTTATGTATTATTTGTGTGAAAAGTATTATAAACCTATTACCATACAGTACTATATAGCTGATTGTGTTAGTTGGGTACCTAAGCTAACTCTGTTGGACTTATGAACTCACTCTTGGAACACAGCTCATTCATATGTAGGGGACTTACTCTATACAGTTCCAGAAGAAAAAATTCTGGATGCTTAAAAATAGAAATTAATAGCTTTAGAAAAATAACCTTTCATTTCTTTTTATGCCGGAAGTATTTGTTGGATAGAGGTGAGAAGAATCTTTTTCTCATTTTTCACCCTAAATCTGATCAAATAGTTTCCCTTGCAAACTATGCACACCCAGTCAAAAAATATTAATTAAGCTGTTACTACATGATAGACACTCCAGTGGTACGGTTTCCACAAGACATTGTACTCTTGTGTCCTGTTTTTAAGATAACAAGATACAGTTTGTGGGGAGGAGCCAAGCTTTATCACATGTTTGGGGAACCCTGAGGCATACACCTCAGGGCCTCACCCCATGACTGAGGCCCTGTCTGACTTATTCTTGGCAGCCTGCCCCAGGACTTATTCTGTTCTATCTGCTTCGGGAATGACTGGAGAACTGGTTCTGAACCCTAGCTTGCCCTATGGCTGGGGCCCTGTATCAGCCGTGATCCAACAAGGAAAACAGAAACATTCTGAGTATTTAAAATAAAGAGAATTTAAGAAAGAGAATTGGTTACACGGGTGATGGAGTAGTTGAGAAATTAATGTGGAATTTAAAGCATTCCAGATATTAGCAGCAGAAGAAGGAAGGCACTTCCACTTCAAACCTGGAGGTACAGAGATTGAAAATGATATGATTCGAGACTGGGGGCTGGAGTCAACTTGTGGAAACAAGAACCACAGTGGGCCTGTCTGATGGAAGCTGAACGGTGAAGAAGACACAACTGCAGCTCGAGAAGGAGGCTAAGACAGAGATGTGGAGAAAATGCCCTGGCTTCTTCCTTCTGCCCTCCAGATTTATGCCAATATCTCTCACTGGCTAATCCCACTGGGAAGTCAATCTACAGGGGCCTAGGAAACAGCCTGCAGGAAAAAGATACCCTGCTGTACTGAGCAGAGCAGAGAAAGAGTTGAAGAAAAATCTGATAACAAGTAGCCCAGAACTGGTATAGGACTGGTTTGAGGCTTCCTGGAGGCCAGATGCTTACCTGTCTTATAGTTCACTTGCAACTGAGCTCTGCAAGCTAGCCTACCAGAATTCCCTAGTATCTCTTGTTGGAACTCCCTATTGCCAGCTTCTTGCATGAGTGCACATTGGAATCACCTGGAGACCAGATGATTCCTGGGCTTCTCCCCAGAAACTGAATAAGAACTTTTGGAAGTGAAGTAGAAAAATCTATATTTTTTACACCTCAAGATGGTTCTGATGTAGGTGATCTGTGGACTCATTTTTTAAAAAGCAGCGCTTAAAGATGAGGCTACTCTAGTCCAAATTTCTGGATCCTCCAAGTTTTCTTTTACCCTACTAGAATGAAACCATGATGCTGAGCTGGACTACAGAATGAGAGTAGCCTCCAAACAAACACACACTATTTAATATATAAATAGATTGAACTTTATATTTACATTATCACCAAAATCCAAATGATGGATTAATGTCAATATCAATCTTATTAACTGGATAATGTCTGATGACTTTTGTGAATATTCTATTTTGCTGGTCTAAGTTGAATTAAGCATGGCATTAAAGCAGAAAACTTTCTCTGCAATCTGATTTTGGTTCATTTTGAGATTGGCCATTTTAGACTTTAGCCATAATTATGTATATTTCACATAGTTTAAAAGGCGCTAAACATCAGAAGCATTCATCTGTAAAAGATAGAATTAGAGAGGTGGCCAAAATGGCAGAGTAGGAAGACCCTGAGCTCACCTCCTCCTAGGGGCACATCAATACAATTATTTACAGAGCAACTATGGATGGGAATGACCTGAAGACTAGCAGAAAAGATTTCCCACAACTAAAGATATAAAGAAGGAAGCACAATGAGATGAGTAGGAGTGGAGACACAGTATAGTCAAGTATTATACCCACAGGTGAGTGACCCACAAATGGGAGGATCATCATGATTGCAGACTCCCCCTAGAGAGCAATGGGTCTGAGCCCTTCACTGGGTTCCCCCAGCCCAAGGATCCTGCATTGGGAAAACAAGCCCCTAGAATGTCTTGCTTTGAAGGCCAGCAGGGCTTGTGTACAGGAGAGCCAGAAGGCCCTAGGAAACAGAGAGTCCACTCTTAAAGGGCACACACAAAGCTGCACATGCTCTGAGACCCAGCACAGAGGCAGTAATTGGAAAGAAACCTGGGCTAGACCCACTTGCTGATCTTGAAAAGCCTTCTGGAGAGGTAGAAGGCAAGTAGGACCGCATCTGGGGACACATATGCAGGCAGCAACCGTTTTTAGAAGCTTGTTCTACCACAAGGACACTGGTGCTGGCAAGCGGCATTTTGGAGTTCTCTCTCTAGCTTATTAGTGCCAGAGGCTTACCCACCCACCACCTGGTAAGCACCAGTGCTGGGAGCCCCCAGGCCAAGCAGCCAGTGCCCCAGGACCCAGCCCAACCCACCAGCAGGCTGGCACCAGCCTCAAGACCCCCAGGACCCTGCAGCCAACTGTGCCAGGACCTGACCTCAGCCACCAGCAAACTGGCAGTCTCAATACGAGGCAGGGCCTGGCAGCCAACTGGGCCATGGGCCAGCCCCACCTACCAGCGTGCCCATAGTAGTTGGCCACACCACAACAGAAGGGCCCATGCAGCTCACATAGAGGGTACTGCTAGAGCATATAGCTCTGGTGTCCAGAGGGGACTGTGCGGCTGGGCCCCATAGGATGTTTCCTACATAAGACCACTTCTCCAAGATTGGGTAACATAACCCACCTACCTACCTAATACATAGAAATGAAAATAGAGAATTAGGCAAGATGAAATGGCAAAGGAATGTGTTCCAAAAGAAGAAACAAGATAAAACCCCAGAAGCAGAACTAAGCAAAATGGAGATAAGCAATCTACCCAACAAAGAGTTCAAGGCAGTCATCATAAAAATGATAAGTGAACTCAGGAGAAAGAGTAAGCACAGTAAGAAGTTTCACAAAGAGTTAGAAAATATTAAAAAAACCAAACAGAGCTGAAGAATACAATACTGAAATAAAAAATAGACTAGAAGGAACCAACAGTAGATTACATGATACAGAGGAATGGATCAGCAAACTGGAAGACAGAGTAGTGGAAATCACCCAAGTTGAATAGAAAAAAGAAAAAAATTTTTTTTTTTTTTTGCTGTAAGCGGGCCTCTCACCGCTGTGGCCCCTCCCGCTGCCCAGCACAGGCTCTGGACACGCAGGCTCAGCGGCCATGGATCACAGGCCCAGCCACTCCGCGGCATGTGGGATCTTCCCGGACCGAGGCACGAACCCGTGTCCCCTGCATCGGCAGGCGGACTCTCAACCACTGCACCACCAGGGAAGCCCGAGAAGAAATTTTTAATGAGCATAGTTTAAGAGACGTCCAAGATCACATCAAGCTAAAATTTGCATTATAGGGGTCCCAGAAAGAGACATGAGAGAGAAAGGGGCAGAGAACTTATCTGAAGAAATAATAGCTGAAAACTTCCTTAACCTGGGAAAGGAAACAGACATCCAGGTCCAGGAAGCATAGAGAGTCCTAAACAAGGTCAACCCAAAGAGATCTACATCAAGACACACTATAATTAAAATGGCAAAAATTAAAGATAAAGAGAGAATCTTAAAACAAGCAAGGAAAAAGCAACTATTTACATACAGGGGAATTCCCATAAGACAATGAGCTTATTTTGGAGGGGGCATGCACCGTGCAGCTTGTGAGATCTTAGTTCCCCAACCAGGGATCGAACCCACACCCCCTACAGTGGAAGCATGGAGTCCCAACCACGGGACTTCCAGGCAATTCCCTAGACTATGATCTTACTTTTCAGCAGAAATTTTGCAGGCCAGAAGGGAGTGACACAATATATTTAAAGTGATGAAAGGAAAAAGAAAACCAAAACACAAGACAACAACAAAAAAACGACTTCCCTAGCGGTGCAGTGGTTAAAAATCTGACTGCCAATGCAGGAGACGTGAGTTCAAGCCCTGGTCCCAGAAGATCCCACATGCATCAGATCAACTAAGCGCATGCGCCACAACTGCTGAGCCTGCATTCTAGAGCCCACAAGCCACAGCTACTGAGACTGCATGCCACAACTACTGAAGCCCATGCACCTAGAGCCCATGCTCCACAACAAGAGAAGCCACCACAATGAGAGCCTGTGCACCTCAACAAAGAGTAGACCCGTTCACTGCAACTAGAGAAAGCCCGTGTGCAGCGTCAAAGACCCAACACAGACAATAATAAATAAATAAATAAAGTTATATTAAAAAAAAAAAAAGAAGCAATAATGCTCTACCTGGCAAGGTATCATGCAGAGATAAAAAGTTTTACAGACAAACAAAAGCTCAAAGAGTTCAGCACCACCAAACTGGCTTTACAAAAAAATGTTAAAGGGACTTCTCTGAGGAGAAAAGAAAAGACCACAACTACAAATAAGAAAATTATGAAAGGAAAAAATCTCAACAGTAAAGGCAGATATATGGTAAAGATATAAAGCTAGTAGGAAGGTTAAAAGACAAAAGTAGTAAAATCATATAATCATCTCAGTAGATGCAGAAAAAGCTTTTGATAAAACTCATCATTGATTTATGATAAAAACTCTCCACAAAGCGGGTATAGGGGGAACATACCTCAACATAATAAAGGCCATACATGACAAACCCACAGCTAATATCATTCTCAATGGTGAAAAGCTGAAAGCATTCCCTCTAAGATCAGGAACAAGACAAGCATGCCCACTCTCACCACTTTTATTCAACATAGTATTAGAAGTCCTAGCCACAGCAATCAGAGAAGAAAAAGAAATAAAGGAACCCAAATTGGAAAGAAGTAAAACTTTCACTGTTTGCAGATGACATGATACTATACATAGAAAATCCTAAAGATGCCACCAAAAAACTATTAGAATTAATAAATGAATTCAATTCAGTTGCAGCACACAAAATTAATATACAGAAATTTGTTGCATTTCTATACACTAACAAAGAGCTATCAGAAAGGTAAAATAAGAAAACAATCCCATTTACAATTGCGTCAAAAAGAATAAAATACTTAGGACTAAACCTAACCAAGGAGGTAAAAGATCTGTACTCAGAAAACTATAAGACATTTATGAAAGAAACTGAAGATGATACAAATAAATGGAAAAATACATCATGCTCATAGATTGGAAAAATTAATGTTGTTAAAATGGCCATACTATCCAAGGCAATCTACAGATTCAATGTAATCCCTATCAAAACACCAATGACATTTTTCACAGAACTAGAACAAATAATTATAAAATTCGTATGGAAATACAAAAGACCCCAAATGGCAAAATGATCTTGAGAAAGAACAAAGCTGGAGGTATCACATGTCCCTATTTCAAGTTATATTACAAAGCTACAGTAATCAAAAGAGTATGGTACTGGCACAAAAATAGACATATGAGTCAATGGAACAGAATAGAGAGCCCAGAAATAAACCCACGTTTATATGGTCAATTAATCTACAACAAAGGAGGTAAGAATATACAATGGGAAAAAGACAGCCTCTTCAGCAAATGGTGCTGGGAAAAGTGGACAGCTACATGCAAAAGACTCAATATACACATATTGAGTCATATACAAAAATAAGCTCAAAATGGATTAAAGACTTAAATGTAAGACCTGAAACCATGAAACTCCTAGAAGAAAACAGTCAGTATGCTGTTTGACACCAGTCTTGGCAATGTTTTTGGATCTGTCTCCTTAGGCAAGGGAAACAAAAGCAAAAATAAGCAAATAGCATAACATCAAATTAAAAATATTTTGGCACAGCAAAGGAAAACTATCAACAAAATGAAAAAGCAGCCTGCTGAATGGGAAAAGATATTTGCAAAGGACACATCAGATAAGGGGATAATCTCCAAACGATACCAAGAACTAATAAAACTCAACATCAAAAAAACAAACAATCCAATTAAAAAATGGGCAGAGGACCTGAATAAACATGTTTTCAAAGAAGACATACAGAGGGCCAACAGACATGTGAAAAGATACTCAACATCACTAATCACTAGGAGAATGCAAATCAAAACCACAATGAGATACTCGTTCACACCTGTCAGAATGGCTGTTATCAAAAAGACAACAAAGAAGTGTTGATGTGGATGTAGAGAAAAGAGGATCCTCGTGCACTGTTGGTAGGATTGTAAATTGTTATAGCCACTCTGGCACAGTATGAAGGTTCCTCAAAAAATTAAAAGTAGAACTGCCACATGATCCAGCAATTTCACGTCTGGGTATTTACCCAAAGGAAAAAACCCCCACTAATTCTAAAAGATATATATACCAATGTCATTGCAACATTATTTAAAGCAGCCAAGATACAGAAGCAGCCTGAATGTCCATTGAGAGATGAATGGATAAAGAAAATATGGTATATATATACAATAGAATATTACTCAGCCATTAAAAATGAAATCTTTCCATTTGCCACACCATGGATGGATCTAGAGGGTATTATGCTAACTGAAATAAGTCCCTGGTCAGGGAACTAGATCTCACATGCCACAACTAAGAGTTCACATGCCACAACTAAGAGTTCACATGCCACAACTAAAAGATCCCACATGCTGCAACAAAGATCCCACACATGGCAATGAAGATCCAGTGTGCTGCAACTAAGACCCAGTGCAGCCAAATAAATAAATAAATAAATGAATTTTTTTTAAAAGTCAGACAAAGACAAATACCATATGTGGACTCTAAATAACAAAACAAACAAACAAATAAAACAAAATGAAAAGACTCATAGATAGAGAACTGGTGGTTGCCAGAGGGGAGGGGTGTGTGGGGGACAAATAGGTGAAGGAGATTAAGAGGTACAAACCTCCAGTTATAAAATATATAAGCCACAGTGATGAAGTATACAGCATAAGGAGTATGACCGATAATATTGTAATAACTTTGTATGGGGACAGATGGTTCCTAGATTTATTGTGGTGATCATTTCATAATATATGCAAATGTCAAATCCCTATGTAGCACACCTGAAACTAACATAATATTGTAGACCAGCTATACTTCAATTAGAAGAAAGGAGATTCCAAAAAATAGGATAGGGAATGGTTTAGTGGGTCTAATATTAGTCAAATACCAGTTGTTAAGATAATAAATGACCTCTGATTATACTTGAATTCAAGATTTGGGGTTTTAAAAATTATGCCTACGTATGTGTTTTTATGTAAGAAGAACTTTTAGTACAATAAGGAAGACAAAATTGTATAAGATTCTTCTGAACCTTAAAAGAATTAATAACTCAAGAAAGCCTAAATGGAATATTAAATCAGAATTATATTAGATTGTGTTCGTTTCAAATTTGTTAGAAACTTGAAATATGATGCTAAGTACAACTGCATATATGAAATGGCAATATCATTGGCAGTGCTAGAAAATTTAGTTAAAGTAAGCCTAATAAAGAAAGCAGAGGGCTTCCCTGGTGGCGCAGTGGTTGAGAGTCCGCCTGCCGATGCAGGGGACACGGGTTCGTGCCCCGGTCCGGGAAGATCCCACATGCCGCGGAGCGGCTGGGCCCGTGAGCCATGGCCGCTGAGCCTGCGCATCCAGAGCCTGTGCTCCGCAATGGGAGAGGCCACAACAGTGAGAGGCCCGCATACCGCCAAAAAAAAAAAAAAAAAGAAAGCAGAATATTTGCTGAAAACCGCATAGGAAATTGTGTACTCTTATTGAAGCTTGTCAGTTTATCCCCCTTCCAGAAAATTGTTGGACCCCTTCTTGATTATATTCAAGTTAAGGTGCGAGCCAGATACATCTATCCCTTTCACAAAGTGTTCACAGATGTTCTACTAGATTCTAAAATGCGCTATTAGATTCTACTAATATCTGTTGGCCAGAACTGGTTCATATTGCCACCTTAGCTACAAAGGGTCTGGGAAAGTAGTATTATTAACTAAATGTACCACTTCCCTGAGGGGGGAAAATGGAGCTCTATTTTAAAGAAAGAAGGGGAGAAAGAATCTGGTTAGAAAATTAGAACAATGTCACAAAATGTTTATTGTATGTTAGAGTGTCTATCAGAATATGTGTGTATGTATTAATTCAGATATTTGTGTGAGCCTAATGTGTGCGTTAAGGTCAACAGAATTGGTTATAAATTCATTCAATAGGATTTCCCTGGTGATCCAGCGGTTAAGACTCTGTGCTTCCAATGCAGGGGGCATGGGTTCCATTCCTGGTTGTGGGAAGTTCACGTGCTGCAGGGTGTGGCCAAAAATTAATTTTAAAAAATTCATTCAATGAATATTTGTTTCTTGGGAAAAAAGAGAATTCGTTTTTTGCAGATTTGGCCCTCTCCTTATCAATATCTCATCTATTATTTTGTTTCATTTCTTGCTTATTTTACACCCAACTGCTATCTGAGGACGTACCTCAAGGACCACAGTCCTGGGGAAAAGAGAGAGCTGAAGAAGTGGGGCTGTGAGCCTGGATCTGGCTTGGACCTGAGCAGTTTTCTTAAATGTTTTAAATATTAGGTTTCTATATAAAATTTTTTTTGAAAAAATTGTTCCATTTACTCATTTTTAAAAATCCTGGATTATGGACAGTGCTTTACAAAGAGCAGATTAATAAAAGTTTCCAGAATTGCATGGTCCGATACACTTCATGTTTCTGGGAATCAGGCTCTTGATAGAGGTGTGATTTAATGCAGCTTGGAGACATGGGTTTGAACAGGCTCATTAGTCTGCATTTTAAGTATTGTGTTTATTAGCTACCATGGTTTGAAACTATCTGACACCTGTTAGCCAGGAACAATGTATGCATAAACCAGGGGAGCAAACATTATGATGAGGAAACACTGTGGTTTCCTAGGTTAACTGGTAAAGAACCATTTTAGCTAGAAGCATCCTCTCACTCTGACATGAGTATTTTAAAAAATATTTTATTGAAGTATTAGCAGATGTAAAGTAGTATACACAGGATGGATTAAAAAATGACTATTTTTTAGACTTTTCACTAAAATCTTAGGTGGCTTAGATGTGCTATCAAGAAATATTTTTTCATCTTTGAAACATTGGCTTATTCCCTTAGTAAAATTATGGAATGTGACTTTTTGTATCTTTTCCTATCTTTACAGATATAAAGAAAAAATTTTAAATTGCTGATGTATTTTTTTGCCTCGAATAAGACATGTTTTATAGCCACACTGAGTCCCACACAGGATGTGGTTAAAGTCAGCCACTAGCATTAGTAGTTAAAAACAGTGAGGGGTAAGTGTCTCATGTGTACAGTATTCATATGGCTTAGAAGTATGAATTCACTTGGAGAGACATTTTGCATTGAAATGATACTTACAAAGTTAACGTGAGATCATGAAATGATATAGTCTTTAGTGGAAGTGAAGGACATAATTATATATAATGTAATTATTATTTTACTTTAAAATATATGCACAATGTCCCTTGATCCAACAATTCCATTTCCCAAATAGATGTGCAAAGATAAATATGCAAGGATGTCTGCTCCATTGTTTACAATATCAAAAAATTAGGAACAACAAATCTTTCTAAGTAGGGATTAGAAACAATACTATGGTACATCCCATGCAATGGGATACTATATAGTCATTTTAAAAATGGAGTTGATACTTATATCTGGACTTTGAAAGTTGTCTAGATATACTGTTATGTGAAAAAAAGCAAATTACAGAACAGAATATATAGTATAAGCCATTTGGTAAAAATATCAAGTGATTTATATATAATAAACAATATGTAGTAGATACATATTAAACACTATGTATCAATATAGATATTGTATATATCAATTACTTTATGTTCTATATAATATATATAATCTTGATATATAGTAGAGAATATTATCATCTATTGTGGGTTGAGACTCTAGGAAATGTTAGTTTCTCCTTTATTTCTTATGTAAATTGTTTATAGAATGTGTGATAATTTATAATACAATATAATATTATACCTATGATTTATAATACAAAATACATAAAATTTCTGCATAGAAAAAAGGCTTTTAGAATAATTGTTTCTAAAACATGGAACTATGAAAGATTTTTAAAAATTATTTGTGCTCTAATAAATATTATTCCATGTGTATATGCTGTACTGGTTTTTTTGCATTTTTATTTTTATTTATTTTTTTAACATCTTTATTGGAGTATAATTGCTTTACATTGTTCTGTTAGTTGCTGCTGTATAACAAAGTGAATTAACTATACATATACATATATCCCCATATCTCCTCCCTCTCACGTCTCCCTCCCACCCTCCTTACCCCACACCTCTAGGTGGTCACAAAGCACACAGATGATCTCCCTGTGCTATGGGGCTGCTTCCCACTAGCTATCTATTTGACATTTGGTAGTGTATATTTATCAATGCCACTCTCTCACTTCGTCTCAGCTTACCCTTCCCCCTCCCCGTGTCCTCAAGTCCATTCTCTACATCTACGTCTTTATTCCTGTCCTGCCTCTAGGTTCTTCAGAACCACTTTTATTTTTATTTTTAGATTCCATATATATGTGTATATGGTATTTGTTTCACTCTTTCTTACTTCACTCTGTATGACAGACTCTAGGTCCATCCACCTCACTACAAATAACTCAATTTCATTTCTTTTTATGGCTAAGATTCCATTGTATATATGTGCCACAACTTCTTTAACGATTCATATGTTGATGGACACTTAGGTTGCTTCCATGCCCTGGCTATTGTAAATAGAGCTGCAATGAACAATGTGGTACATGACTATTTTCAATTATGGTTTTCTCAGGGTATATGCCAAGTAGTGGGATTGCTGGGTCGTATGGTAGTTCTATTTTTAGTTTTTTAAGGAACCTCCATACTGTTCTCCATAGTGGCTTTATCAATTTACATTCCCACCAACAGTGCAAGAGGATTCCTTTTTCTCCACACCCTCTCCAGCATTTATTGTTTGAAGAATTTTTCATGATGGCCATTCTGACTGGTGTGAGGTGATACCTCATTGTAGTTTTGCATTTCTCTAGTGATTAGTGATGTTGAGCATCCTTTCATCTGTTTGTTGGCAATCTGTATATCTTCTTTGGAGAAATGTTCATTTAGTTCTTCTGCCCATTTTTGGACTGGGTTGTTTGCTTTACTGATATTAAGCTGCATGAGCTGCTTGTAAATTTTGGAGATGAATCCTTTGTCAGTTGCTTCGTTTGCAAATATTTTCTCCCATTCTGAAGGTTGTCTTTTCATATTGTTTTGCTGTGCAAAAGCTTTGAAGTTTCATTAGGTCCCATTTGTTTATTTTTGTTTTTATTTCCATTTCTCTAGGAGGTGTGTCAAAAAGGATCTTGCTGTGATTTATGTCATAGAGTGTTCTGCCTATGTTTTCCTCTAAGAGTTTTATAGTGTCTGGCCTTACATTTAGGTCTTTAATCCATTTTGAGTTTATTTTTGTGTATGGTGTTAGGGAGTGCTCAAATTTCTTTCTTTTAAATGTAGCTGTCCAGCTTTCCCAGCACCACTTATTGAAGAGGCTGTCTTTTCTCCATTATATATTCTTGCCTCCTTGATCAAAGATAAGATGACCATATGTGTATGGGTTTATCTCTGGGCTTTCTATCCTGTTCCATTGATCCATATTTCTGTTTTTGTTCTGATACCATACTGTCTTGATTACTGTAGTTTTGTAGTATAGTCTGAAGACAGGGAGCCTGATTCCTCCAGCTCCATTTTTCTTTCTCAAGATTTCTTGGGCTATTAGGGGTCTTTTGTGTTTCCATACAAATTGTGAAATTTTTTGTTCTACTTCTGTGAAGAATGCCGTTGGTAATTTAATAGGGATTGCACTGAATCTGTAGATTGCTTTGGGTAGTAGAGTCATTTTCACAATGTTGATTCTTCCAATCCAAGAACATGGTATATATCTCCATTTTTTGTATCATATTTAATTTCTTTCATCAGTGTCTTATAGTTTTCTGCATACAGGTCTTTTGTCTCCTGAGGTAGGTTTTTTCCTAGGTATTTTATTCTTTTTGTTGCAATGGTAAATGAGTGTTTCCTTAATTTCTCTTTCAGATTTCTCATCATTAGTGTATAGGAATGCAAGACATTTCTGTGCATTAATTTTGTATCCTGCTATTTTACCAAATTCATTGATTAGCTCTAGTCGTTTTCTGGTGGCATCTTTAGGATTCACTATGTATAGTGTCATGTCATCTGCAAACAGTGACAGTTTTACATCTTCTTTTCCGATTTAGATTCCTTGTATTTCTTTCTCTTCTCTGATTGCTGTGGCTCAAACTTCCAAAACTTTGTTGAATAAGAGTGGTGAGAGTGGGCAACCTTTTCTTGTTCCTGATCTTAGTGGAAATGGTTTCAGTTTTTCACCACTGAGAATGATGTTGGCTCTGGGTTTCTCATATAGGGCCTTATTGTGTTGAGGTAAGTTTCCTCTATGCCTACTTTTTGGAGAGTTTTTATCATAACTGGGTGTTGAATTTTGTTGAAAGCTTTTTCTGCATCTATTGAGACAATCATATGGTTTTTATTCTTCAATTTGTTAATATGGTTTATCATATTGATTGATTTGCCTATATTGAAGAATCCTTGCATTTCTAGGATAAACCCCACTTGATCATGGTGTATGATCCTTTTAATGTACTGTTGCATTCTGTTTGCTAGCATTTTGTTGAGGATTTTTCCATCTGTGTTCATCAGTGATATTGACCTGTAGTTTTCTTTCTTTGTGACATCTTTGTCTGGTTTTGGTATCAGGGTGATGGTGGCCTCATAGAATGCGTTTGAGAGTGTTCCTCCCTCTGCTATGCTTTGGAAGAGTTTGAGAAGGATAGGTGTTAGCTCTTCTCTAAATGTTTGATAGAATTTTCTTGTGAATCCATCTGGTCCTGGGCTTCCGTTTGTTGGAAGATTTTTAATCACAGTCTCAATTTCAGTGCTTGTGATTGATCTGTTTATATTTTCTATTTCTTCCTTGTTCAGTGTGGGAAGGTTGTGCTTTTCTAAGACTTTGTCCGTTTCTTCCAGGTTGGCCATTTTATTGGCATAGAGTTGCTTGTTGTAATCTCTCATGATCCTTTGTATTTCTGCAGTGTCAGTTGTTACTTCTCCTTTTTCATTTCTAATTCTATTGATTTGAGTCTTCTCCCTTTTTTCTTGATGAGTCTGGCTAAAGGTTTACCAATTTTGTTTATCTTCCCAAAGAACCAGCTTTTAGTTTTATTGATCTTTGCTATTGTTTTCTTTGTTTCTATTTCATTTATTTCTGCTCTCATCTTTATGATTTCTTTCCTTCTACTAATTTTGGGTTTTAGTTGTTCTTCTTTTAGTTCTTTTAGGTGTAAGGTTAGATTGTTTATTTGAGATTTTTCTTGTTTCTTGAGGTAGGATTGTATTACTATAAACTTCCCTCTTAGAACTGCTTTTGCTACATCCCATAGGTTTTGGGCCATCGTGTTTTCCTTGTCATTTGTTTCTAGATACTTTTTGAATTCCTCTTTGATTTCTTCAGTGATCTTTTGGTTATTTAGTTGTGTATTGTTTAGCCTCCATGTGTTTGTATATTTTACAGCTTCTTTTCCTGTAATTGATATCTAGTCCAATAGCATTGTGGTCAGAAAAGATACTTGATACGATTTCAATTTTCTTAAATTTACCAAGGCTTGATTTGTTACCCAGGATATGATCTATCCTGGAGAATGTTCCATGAGTACTTGAGAAGAAAGTGTATTCTGTTGTTCTGGATGGAATGTACTATAAATATCAATTAAGTCCATCTTGTTTAATGTGTCATTTAAAGCTTGTGTTTCCTTATTTATTTTCATTTTGGATGATCTGTCCATTGGTGAAAGTGGGGTGTTAAAGTCTCCTACTATGAATGTGTTACTGTCGATTTCCTCTTTTATGACTGTCAGCATTTGCCTTACGTATTGTGGTGCTCCTATGTTGGGTGCATAAATATTTACAATTGCTATATCTTGCTCTTGGATTGATCCGTTAATCATTATGTAGTGTCCTACTTTGCCTCTTGTAATAGTCTTTATTTTACCGTTTTGTTTGTTTGTTTGTTTGTTTTGTGGTATGCAGGCCTCTCACTCTTGTGGCCTCTCCCGTTGTGGAGCACAGGCTCCAGACACGCAGGCTCAGTGGCCATGGCTCACGGGCGCAGCCGCTCTGCAGCATGTGGGATCTTCCCGGACCAGGGCACGAACCCGTGTCCCTTGCATCGGCAGGCGGACTCTCAACCACTGCGCCACCAGGGAAGCCCAATAGTCTTTATTTTAAAGTCTATTTTGTCTGATATGAGAATTGCTACTCCAGCTCTTTTTGATTTCCATTTGCATGAAATATCTTTTTCCATCCCCTCTCTTTCAGTCTCTATGTGTCCCAAGTCTGAAGTGGGTCTCTTGTAGACAGCATATATATGAGTCTTGTTTTTGTATCCATTCAGCCAGTCTATGTCTTTTGGTTTGAGCATTTAATCCATTTATGTTTAAGGTAATTATCAATATGTATGTTCCTATTACCATTTTCTTAATTGTTTGGGGTTTGTTATTGTAGGTCTTTTCCTTCTCTTGTGTTTCTTGCGTAGAGAAGTTCCTTTAGCACTTGTAAAGCTGGTTTGGTGGTGCTGAATTCTCTTAACTTTTGCTTGTCTGTAAGGGTTTTAATTTCTCTGTTGAATCTGAATGAGATCCTGGCTGGGTAGAGTAATCTTGATTATAGGTTTTTCCCTTTCATCACTTTCAATATGTCCTGCCACTCCCTTCTGGCTTGCAGAGTTTCTGATGAAAGATCAGCTGTTAACCTTATGGAGATTCCCTTGTATGTTATTTGTTGCTTTTCCCTTGTTGCTTTTAATATTTTTTCTCTGTATTTAATTTCTGATAGTTTAATTAATATGTGTCTTGGAGTGTTTCTCCTTGGTTTTATCTTGTATGGGACTCTCTGCGCTTCCTGGCCTTGATTGACTATTTCCTTTTCCATATTAGGGAAGTTTTCAACTATAATCTCTTCAAATATTTTCTCAGTCCCTTTCTTTTCTCTTCTTCTTCTGGGGCCCCTATAATTCGAATGTTCATGCATTTAATGTTGTCTCAGAGGTCTAGGAGACTGTCCTCAGTTCTTTTCATTCTTTTTTCTTTATTCTGTTCTGCGGCAGTGAATTCCACCATTCTGTCTTCCAGGTCACTTCTCCGTTCTTCTGCCTCACTTATTCTGCTATTGATTCCTTCTAGAGAACTTTCAATTTCATTTATTGTGTTGTTCATCATTTTTTGTTTGCTCTTTAGTTCTTCTAGGTCCTTGTTAAAGATTTCTTGTATTTTCTCCATTCTGTTTCCAAGATTTTGGATCATCCTTACTATCATTACTCTGAATTCTTTTTCAGGTAGACTGCCTATTTCCTCTTCATTTGTTAGGTCTGGTGGGTTTTTACCTTGCTCCTTCATCTGCTGCGTATTTCTCTGTCTTCTCATTTTGCTTAGCTTACTGTGCTTGGGGTCTCCTTTTCTCAGGCTGCAGGTTCGTCGTTCCTGTCGTTTCTGTTGTCTGCACCTAGTGGGTAAGGTTAGTTCAGTGGGTTGTGTAGGCTTCCTGGTAGAGGGGACTGGTGGATGAGGCTGGATCTTGTCTTTCTGGTGGGCAGGACCATGTCCGGTGGTGTGTTTTGGGGTGTCTGTGAATGTGGTATGACGTTAGGCAGCCTCTCTGCTAATGGGTGGGGTTGTGTTCCTGCCTTGCTAATTGTTTGGCATGGGGTGTCCAGCACTGGAACTTGCTGGTCATTGAGTGGAGCTGGTTCTTAGTGTTGATACGGAGATCACTGGTAGAGCTCTCGCCGATTGATATTATGTGGGGTCAGGAGGTCTCTGGTGGTCCAACGTCCTGAACTTGGTTCTCCCCCCTCAGAGGCTCAGGCTTAACTCCCGGCCAGAGCACCAAGACCCTGTCAGCCACACGGCTTTTGGTAAGTCTGAGGTCTTCTGCCAGCATTCATTATGTGTTCTGTAGGAGTTGTTCCACATGTAGATGTATTTTTGATGTATTTGTGAGGAGGAAGGTGATCTCCATGTTTTACTCCTCCGCCATCTTGCAGGTCCTCTCTGTACTTTTTCTTTTTTCTTTTTTCCCTTTTTTTTTTGGTGGCTGTGCCACACAGATTGTGGAATCTTAGTTCCCTGGCAAGCGAGAACCCATGCCCTCTGCAGTGGAAGCATGGAGGCCTAACCACTGTACTGCCAGGGAATTCCCTCTACTTTTTAATTATAAAAAAAAGGAAGAAGATGGTAAGGAGTCAGGGAGGGAGTTGTTAGAGATTGGATTAGGTCATTTAAATACCTAAATGTCTTCTATCTTTAATTTATTCTCTTTGGTCACTGTTAATGTTGCATTTTCAGAATGCCAAACATGCAGTTAGGTGGATTAGGCTATTTAAGAATGCCAAAGTAGGTGGGGGAAAGGCAACAGGGATAGATATATGAATTGCTTTTGCTGGGGGGTTTCCACCAAATGTGTTCTTACCACTGTATAAATCACACAAACTGCTGACACTGGAATCCCTCTCAGCAGAGGACACTTGCTCCTGGAGCACAAGTCCTCCATTTTCTTGTAAGGAGGCATCAGTGCATCTGACTCCAAGCTAGAGTCAGTTTTAAACAAATAGTTGCTTTGAATTTTCTAGAGCATTAGAGTCTTGAGGCAATAAGTCCTTCAACTCTATGATGTCAGCTTATTTCTCAGAAGAGCTCCCAGCTGAGTTGTTCTGAGAAATGTTGACCGTCTGAGGCAAAGATGTAGACACCAGCTCCTCACCTCAGAGATCCCTTTTCTGGTAAACTCTCTTGTGGGCAGATTTTAAAATGCCAAGAATACGGGGCAGACTTCAGATGTCCCAGAATTTGAATTCTATAGGTCATGGTCCATAAATGGACTATGGAACCACCCACAGGAGACTGCAACCAGCACCTCTGTTTTTCCAGCACCTACAGCCCTGCTGATTTTCCACCTTTCTAAGAAAGGAGGGATGGGGGCCATGATCAACAAAGGGCAGCCGGATCAAAATCCCATGTCACCGAGCTTCCCTGGTGGCGCAGTGGTTGAGAGTCTGCCTGCCAATGCGGGGGACACGGGTTTGAGCCCTGGTCTGGGAAGATCCCACATGCCGCAGAGCAACTAGGCCCGTGAGCCACAATTACTGAGCCTGCGCGTCTGGAGCCTGTGCTCTGCAACAAGAGAGGCCGTGAGAGTGAGAGGCCCGTGCACCGCGATGAAGAGTGGCCCCCGCTTGCCGCAACTAAATAAAGCCCTTGCACAGAAACAAAGACCCAACACAGCCATAAATAAATAAATAAATAAATAAATAAATAAAATTAAAAAAAAAAATCCCATGTCACCAAGACCACAGCAGGTGGGACTTGCCACAAACCCAGAAAGAACCAGATTTATGGCATTTGAGTCACTAAATAGCAGTGTCATTTTGCAAGGAGCTTGCTGATGGAAATCATTTCATTGATGGAAAATCATCACATTGCTTCACTTCTTTGCTGTTGTGTTTTTAATTGGGTGCCCTAAGGCTTTGTGGCAGGGGTTGCAGAATACATAAATAAAGTCATTTCATGACATAAAACCTTTTCAAATGCCAAAACTCTGAAAGGAAAGAAGAGTTGATTCAAATGCCACAGAGATAAAAAATGTATTTTTCTGGGACAAAGGAAAATGAATGATTTAAGCTTGTGGCAACTTTTAGTCTCATTCATGCACACACAGAGATAATCTTTTTTAAAAATTCTATTCAGCACTTGGGTACAAGCACAGGGTGTACCCAGGAAGTTCAAATGTCAATGATCGTTATTAATACCCTTGTTTTCCTCGCTTGCTCATTGCCAAGTGAAACAAGGAATTAAGCACAGGCTCCAGCAGGAAAACAGCCATGAGTATCCTAGATAGAAAAGGCCCCATCAGCTTTTCCATTTCCTATAGGGCGGGGTTCCTTCTCATGTAAGGATGGCACCTTGGAGAAGGATGCCAGGTGTGTCATACTGGCTACTGTCTCATTTCACTGAGTAAAGGAGTTTCCTACACTTCCCTGGATACGATGTAAACATAAAAAGCACTCCCCAAAAGGTGGTTACCTGCTCAGCAGTCAGAATAAAAAGAGATCCTGAGGGAGCTACTATCTCAGTGGCTGTGTTTTCTCTCTGGAAATGCAACCTCCATCTGGGGTCAGGTGTGGTTTGTGTTGTTTTCTCTGGGGGGGTTTGCACAGACTTCTATCTCTGTAGAGAGTTCACAGTCAGTTCTGAGACTGGAGACTAAAGCAGGGATGCTTTGGTCCCAGAGGTATGCAGTTTTCAGCTAAAGTGCCCAAAGGAATGTCCCAACCAGGCGTTTCTACCAATGAGGCAAGCTAAGGGATTCTTCCTACTTTTTGGAACTTCACTGAGCTGTGGAAGGAAGAAATGAGTATGGTTTCCTTTTTTTTTTTTTTCCCCTTCTTTTTTTTAAAAGCTGAAACAGGAGCAGGATTGTAGCTGTCACAAGCTGACTAAATATTTTTTTTACAGCACCAAAGCCTTTAAAATCCTTGGAACACTGGTGAGAACTAATGTTTATGTTGGGACCTTTACATTAGTTGAGGAGGGTATGTGTGCAAGTTACATATGCACAATGCCAGCCGCTGCCCAGGGGCTCCACATCTGAGGAGAGTGGGGAGAGTGAACCATTCTATCCATGGTCTGGAATAACTTAAAACTGCAGGGGAAAAGACTTCAGCTCAACAATCTGAAAATGGAAGAATCAGAATGAGGTTTGCAGCAAGCCCAAGAATGCCTTTAACATTCAAACCATGCACCCTAGCTTCCCTGACTGCGATGTGTAATTCTACTCTTTCTACCCTGCCTGTGGACGGTCTGTGTAGTGTCAGAATTCAGCCTGTAGGCCTCAAAACCCTGTAAGCATTCTAATTCTTGGATATAAGCCTAAGACACAGTTGCAGAGGATTGATTTCCATCCTCTCCCTTAACAGAGGCCACCAAATTTTAAAACATATAGAAAAAAGGAGACTGTGTGACTTGAAAATTTTACTTTAATCAGATTTATGCCAGGATGACTTAGCATTTATCCAGTAATTGGTTCCCAAATTGAAGCGCTTTTTTTTTTTTTTTTTTTTTAACAAATCTATGGATCAGTTTACTGGAATGTTCACCAGGTGCTCTTTTGCATTTGTAAAATATTAACTTTTCATAGGGTTGTTGAGCCAGTTTACATGGGAGTTCACACCTGGGAAAGTCATTCAGAGTGTGACTGTAAAGGTCATTACCATGCCTTAGAAAAATAAAAAAGGGTGAATCAGCAGGGTCATCTTTCATGTGGGAAATATGGCTATTATTGTCAAAGTATATTATTTAGAAAGTGAAAAACATGGCCCAAATATTTAAGTGAGCACATGCCAAATGTTTATTTACCTTATTACTTGGGGAGCCATCAAGATGGTAAAACTGGTTCATAAGAGAATTCAAGAGGCTAAGTATATGTAGTTTAGGAAAGAAAGAATCCAGGAATAAGACTGCTAAATTAGATTCTTTTAAAAATGAGAATGCAGGGCTTCCCTGGTGGCGCAGTGGTTGAGAGTCCGCCTGCCGATGCAGGGGACACAGGTTCGTGCCCCGGTCCAGGAACATCCCACATGCCGCGGAGCAGCTGGGCCCGTGAGCCATGGCCGCTGAGCCTGCGCGTCTGGAGCCTGTGCTCCGCAATGGGAGAGGCCACAGCAGTGAGAGGCCCGCGTACCGCAAAAAAAAAAAAAAAAGAGAGAGAGAATGCAGGGACTTCCCTGGTGGCACGGTGGTTAAGAATTCGCCTGCCAATGCAGGGGACATTGATTCGAGCCCTGGTCTGGGAAGATCCCACATGCTGCGGAGCAACTAAGCCTGTGCACCACAACTACTGAGCCTGTGCTCTAGAGCCCTCGAGCCACAACTACTGAGCCCACACACCACAACTACTGAAGCCTGCGTGCCTAGAGTCCATGCTCTGCAACAAGAGAAGCCACTGCAATGAGAAGCCTGCGCACCGCAACGAAGAGTAGCCCCCACTCACTGCAGCTAGAGAAAGACCGTGTGTAGCAACAGACCCAATGCAGCCGAAAATAAATAAATTAATTAATTTTAAAAAATGGGAATGCAAAATAATGCAGCCACTTTGGAAGACAGTTTAGCAGTTTCGCATAAAGCTAAATATACCCTTACCATATGTCGACTGAAAAAAAAGGCACAACCTAAAAGTTGAGAGTTATGTTTTATTTGGCAGGCTTGCTGAGGACTTCAGTCCAGGAGATAGCCTCTCAGATAGCTCTGAGGGACTGTTTCAAAGAGGTAAGGGAGGAGTCAGGATATACAGGAGTTTTCAGGAAAAAAAAAAAAAAAGGCAGTCTAACGTCAGAAGGTTACTGTTAATTAAAGAAAAAACAGCCATCTCAAGTTAATGAATTTAGCACTTTTCTATGTATGGGAAGATGTGAGAATCTGGACTTAATGAAATTACTCCTTTGATATGCGCCTTAACTATCTAGAGCCAATATCCTGTTTTTCTCTATCCCAAATCCTCTCAGGGTGCACTGGCAGGGGTAGCTGCACTGGCTGAGGGCTGATGACTGCAACATCCTTTGTTTATTGATATGGCAGGTGGCATTCTTTGTCCACACATACAATCCAGAAAACACAAATGAGTTGAGAACTTATGTCTACACAAAAACCTGTACACAAATATTTATAGAAGCTTTATTTATAAGTGCTAAAAGCAGGGAAACTACCAAGATGTCCCTCAATAGGTGAATGGACAAATAAACTGTGATATATCCATACAATAGGTATTATTTAGCAATAAAAAGAAATGACCTCCAAAGACATGGAGGAACCTTAAGTTCATATTACTAAGTGAAAGAAGACAGGCTGAAAATGCTACATATTGTATGATTCCAACTACATGACATTCTGGAAAAAGCAAAACTAGAGACAATAAATAGATCAGTGGTTGCCAGGGATTCAGGGTAGGTGGGGAGGGTTGAATAGGCGAAGCACCGGAGATTTTTAGGGCAGTGAAACTATTCTGTATGATACTGTAATGGTGGGTACATAACATTACGCAGCTGTTAAATCCCTTAGAACTGTACAACACAAAGAATAAACAGTAAGGTAAACTATGGACTTTAGTTAATAATGTATCAATATTGGTTCATCAATTGTAACAGTGTTCCACACTAATGCAAGATGTTATTAATAGGGGAAAAAAGGGAGGTGGGGTAAAGAGGAGAAAGCGTATATTAAACTGTCTGTACTATCTGTTCAGTTTATCTGTGAACTTACAATTATAAGAAATAAAGTCTATTAGTTTTTTAAAACTTCAATCCCCTTAGGGTAATAAAACTATAAACTTTGTGATTCCTTTTTCTATCCAACAGAAATAATTTACAACTCTACTCTGCAAAAATCATTTACCACTTAATCTTCTACAAGTTTATGTCTAATTTCACAGAGTGTAGGCCCTAAGCAGTAATAAATAATAAGTTAAACAAAGGTGCATTTCTCTAGAGAATTATGTAGTTATGTGGGTAGGCCTGTTAGACAATGCCAGTGTGACACTGAAAGGACATCATCTTTTTGCCTTATTTTTAAAGTTTTGAATATTTTTTCTTAACACTATAACATGTCCTATTTGCTAGAGGAAACAATTTTGCCACACTTTTGGTCAATCTTGCAAATAAATTTCCAAATTTTGAGCTAGCTAGTTGTACCAGTCAGGGTCCAATCAGGAGTCAGAAAGCAGAACAATTATTTTAACAGAGAGAATTTAATATAAAGAATTGTTGAGCTTCCCTGGTGGCGCAGTGGTTGAGAGTCCGCCTGCCGATGCAGGGGACACGGGTTCGTGCCCCGGTCCGGGAAGATCCCACATGCCGCGGAACGGCTGGGCCCGTGAGCCATGGCCGCTGAGCCTGCGCGTCCAGAGCCTGTGCTCCGCAACGGGAGAGGCCACAACAGTGAGAGGCCCGCGTACCGCAAAAAAAAAAAAAAAAAAAGAATTGTTTACCATGTGCTGGACAAAAAGAGAGCATTAAGATATCATAAAAGTAAGTAATTTCAGGAGGTGATTACCGTGTTTAGGACTGGAGGACCAAAAGGTTGAGGCCGGATTATTAAAATTTGGAACCATGGGGGTGGGGCCTGAAGATATAAGATGCCTCAGGAACTCAGAGGAGAGATCCAGAGGAGTCAGGACCCAGATCTCTGGGAGGGGGTGTGGTTGGATGGCGTGGCATCATTGAGTGTTTGAAATGAGGCTGGTGCTTGGAATGCAGACAACCTGCAAACTGGAATCCACTAGAAGGAACTGCCACTGCCAGGGTGAAGAGCTGTTTCCAGGCTGATGCTGATAGGAACGACAAACAAATGGCAAGGAACCAGTAACTTGTCCCCTTAGAGCTTTCTATTGGCAGAACCTACCAGGGAGCCAACTGGCTAAGGAGGATTGTGGTTTGTATCACAAACCAGTGAAGAGTAGGGTGAATTTGAGGTTGAGACAATAGCTTAACAACCAGCACAATGCTCTAACTGGAACACTTGTAATTAATATGTTTGCTATTGTGGAAAAGCATCAGTTTTGGGATCAGATGGATCTGATTTTGAATCTTGCTAAAATGTCTACTAGAGTGTTACTCTGGGTAAATTCTGTATTATACTTAATGTCTCTAAGGCTTCGTTTCCTCATATGCAAACAGGGACAAGAATACTTATCTCAGGAGGCTTTTGTGAGCATTAAATAAGATCATGTATGTACATTACTTAGCATGGTGGCAGAGTCAGGATTCAAACCCAGGCAACGGGGACTTCTGAGCCATTCTTAATCAGTATATATACTGGCTTTCCAATTTACATGGAGAACTAACTGGTAAGTCAACAAATAATACAGTTTGGGGGGTAGGAGGGAAGCCTCTGTGTTACAAAATACAACATAAGGAACCCTTGTGGTGATGGCACTGTCTGTATCTTGACTGTGTGGTGGATACACAAAACTACATAGATGATAACACTGTATAAATAAACACACACACACACACACACACACACACACACGGGTCCAAGTAGAACTGGATTGTATCAATGTCAGTATCCAGGTTGTTGTATTGTACTATAGTTTTAGAACATGTTACCACTGGGGGAAACTGGGCAAAGTGTACACAGGATCTCACTGTATTATTTCTTACAATTGCATGTGGATCTACAATTACCTCAATTAAATTTTCAATTAAAAATAATAACACAGCTTGTCATTGATGCTAAGACTACCTTCTATGATGCCCTGCAAGATAAGGAAAATATCAACTGGGGATATATTCATGTCATACTCAACATTTTAAACCATGTTTCTAAGGACATAAGAATGAACAGTTTGAAGTTTTGATGCCAATGGATTTAACTTTATAATCATAGGTAAAAGCTATGAAAGGAAGTCAAAATGGAGTTGGTATTGCTAAGAGAGCACTCTTAAATGGAACTCTTAGGAAGTGTGACTTATGCAACATCTCAGCTTGGATGGAATCTGAACTTTTGACCTGATGAAGTTATCAAAAACACCGGCTAGAAACTCAAGATACTTATCAGACCCTTATCCTAAAATAACTCTTGACAGTCTATCTACTTATCAGACCCGTACCCTAAAACAACTAGTGATTCCTTAAGGACAAATATTTTCATGTCAAAGTTGATCATAATTCTCTCCAGGCAACTTTTAACAAACTTGTGGCTTTTTGTCTGTATAAGCCCTGACTCTTTCTCTTCCTCGGAACACTCCTTCGGAGTTACTCAAATCCGTGTCTACCGAAATGCAATTCTTAAGACCCCAGATAAACTCTTTTCTTATTTGCAGCCTCCTGCATCATCATCATCATTTTTATTATTTGGTTGGCAAACTATATTACCTTCAAATGATATCTGGGCTCTATACAACTTAATAATCAGATATTTTGAAAGATTTGGTACAATATCCCAAAACATAAATGCAAAGCTTGAAGCAACACGAATTGTTTAGTCTCTGTCAAACAATTACTGAAAGTGAAACATAACTGAAATGTGCTCCAGATTACCAAAAAATGTTCTTTTTGGTCCAAATCATCCAGAAACTTTACTTAAATTCTCTCCTGTGTTTGACACAGCCAGTAAACTAAGCTTGGTCATCATTTTGAATGTCAAGGTGAAGTGACATTTCAAAGAACTCCACTGGTCCCATATTAAGAAAGTTTTAAAAAGTATATGTCAAAAAGATTTTGCCAAACAGCAGAAGTAATAAATGAAATCTAGCTGGTTTCCTGCAGAGCTTTATCTTCTCTTTCTGTGGATTTGTTCTTATGCAAGTTGTGGGGAATTTATTTGGTTTGGGGTGTTTTCCTGCTGTGTGACTGTGGTGGAAATAATAAGTTGTTCTGAATCAGTTGCCTCTTCTCTAAGGCTATCCTGTGATTAACAACATATCTGAACTAATTTCTTTGCTTATGTCAGGCTTACTGGCCCAAGAAATGATTGAAAAGAGTGATAAATATACAGGGCAGGGATTTCCCTGGTAGTGCAGTGGTTAGGAATCCACCTGCCAATGCAGGGGACACAGGTTCAAGCCCTGGTGTGGGAAGATCCCACATGCCGCGGAGCAACTAAGCCCATGCACCACAACTACTGAGCCTGTGCTCGAGAACCCGTGAGCCATAACTACTGAAGCCTGCGCACCTGGAGCCCGTGCTCAGCAAAAAGAGAATCCACCACAGTGAGAAGCCCGTACACCGCAACGAAGAGTAGCCCCAACTCATGGCAACTAGAGAAAGCCTGTGCGCAGCAATGAAGACCCAACACAGACAAGTAAATAAATAAATTAATTAATTTTAAAAAATGTGCAGTGCAGGTTTTAATGGCCAGACAAAAACAGAATTATTCTGAGGATTTATTATTTATCTCTACTGTGACAGATGCTGATGTATCTGTCTTTCTTTAGGCTTGGAGCATCTCTCTCACCACTAAAACTGTCAAAAGCCAGAAGAGAGGAAGGAATGAAGATAAATCCTTTTCTTGGTGGCTTCATATCACAGTCCCATCTGTTTCCATAGTCAACTGGAAATTTATGATGAATCATGCTCTATGATGCCATATAATTCTACCTTTGAAATATAGTTAATTGCTCAGATTAAAATGTCTATTCCAAAATGGGGGGGAAAACCCCCACCAAATTCTTTTATTAGGTTTGTTGAATTAGCACCTTGTTTTGAACTCTAAACAATGGCATACTATTATTGTGCTCTGAACAGAGTGGTGTTCCACAAATTCTTGTTAATTATCCGTGATAAGAAGTGAGAAGAAAAAAATCCGCATATGGAACTATCCCAGTTGGAATTTGATGAAGACATGTGGCTTAAACAGAATCCAACCCTCTTCTTGAAAATATGTTTCTACTATTGCTGTCCTTTTAATTAAAAATATTCTGTCTGTACAGTATGAGCTAAAATTTATATCTCAGAATTTCCCAAGATACCTTACAATTGTGGTACAAGGTCAAGCCACCAAGAAAAGACAATGGAGTGAATTGATGAACAGAGGAGGAAGTTGCATGCTTGTCTGGGCTTATTCCTCTCAGGCTCCCACGAACTATACCGAGGAGAGGCTGCCAGTGCAGTACAAAGGTCTGCCCTTTGCTGCAAATAACTGTGCTATTCTGAGGCCATCAAGGCGTCCACAAGGCAGTGAAGCCAGTGCATTTGTGAGCTGAACTCAGTCATAAACAATTTACGATCCCAGCAAGGAAGTTTCTAGTGGATCCTGCTAAATCAGGATGAAATCAGTATTACATTAATTCCTTTATAAAACTATATGTGCTGAGAGTGGGAAATAGCGGGAATTCTCAATGGCACTTCTAAGTCTGAATCCCACAGAGACAAACTACTTTGGCCCTGATCCAAGCATGCAAATTTCTCTCTATTCCTAGTCAATTGTGTTACCAATGACAGTTGTTCAGAAGGGTGAGAGAAGGAAGAAATCTATGCATAACCATCACCCCTAGAAAACCAAGTATAAGCCCAGCAGCTGGGTTTTTTTTAACATCTTTATTGGAGTATAATTGCTTTACAATGGTGTGTTAGTTTCTGCTTTATAACAAAGTGAATCAGCTATACATATACATATATCCCCGTATCTCCTCCCTCTTGCATCTCCCTCCCACCCTCCTTATCCCACCCCTCTAGGTGGTCACAAAGCATCTAGCCGATCTCCCTGTGCTATGTGGCTGCTGCCCACTAGCTACCTGTTTTACATTTGGTAGTGTATATATGTCCATGCCACTCTCTCACTTGGTCCCAGCTTACCCTTCCCCCTCCCCGTGTCCTCAAGTCCATTCTTTGCATCTGCATCTTTATTCCTGTCCTGCCCCTAGGTTCTTCAGAGCCATTTTTATTTTTAGATTCCATATATATGTGTTAGCGTATGGTATTTGTTTTTCTCTTTCTGACTTACTTCACTCTGTATGACAGACTCTAGGTCCATCCACCTCCCTACAAATGACTCAATTTCGTTTCTTTTTATGGCTGAGTAATATTCCATTGTATATATGTGCCACATCTTTATCCATTCATCTGTCGACCAGCAGCTGTTTTTATAGTCAAAAGACAGAATGTTAACTAATAATCAGAAAGTTAACACAAAATTATCTCAAATTAATCTTTCTTCTGCTATTGCAATCATAATATTCTGGGCCATGCCAGGATATAAGTTGGTAGGGGCAATTGTTATTATGACTATTTTTCTAGTCAGCACATCTCCTGATGTCCCTATTTTTGTTAATGGTACCATCAGTTACCTATCATCCAGCCTTGAAACCTCAAAGACTCACCTTAAACTCTTCCATCAATTGCCACATATAATTAACCAATACAGTCAATCTATTATTTTTTTCTCCCCAGCCAAATGTCATACTCAGTATTGGGCTGGTCCTTCGTTATGAAGAGCTTCTTTATCAGACTTACGCTCTTTTTAAAGTTCATTACTTGACACTGTGGCAGAAAATTATGGAATCCAGGCTGTGGTCAGTTACTGATGCTCATCTAAGGATCTATACATTCTGGAATCTGGTGGGTTCTATATGATAAATGCTTCTGTATATGAAGCAATTTGATTTTTAGGTGAAAAGTACTGAAATGTGGAACATTTTGCCAGGAGGAATTTAGGAGACTGACTTGTACTTTGCTATTCAAAGTGCGGTCCACAGACTAGCGTTGTTTCATCTAGAGCTTGTTAGGAATGTAGACTCTTGAGTGCTACCCTGACCTCCTGATTAGAATCAGCATGTTAATAACAAGGTTCCCCTGAGGATATATGCACAGCAAAGTCTGGGAAGCTCTAGGACAATCCCTATCTTGAGATCCAGAATGACTGCATGACAAGATGAAAAGAAAGGGGCAGTGTGAGTTAATAGAAATAATTCTGAAGTAGGAACCAGAAGTTGTGTGTTCCATGTTTACAAGTTGGGACCCCGGAAAAACCACTTAACCATCCTGGGCCTCACTTTCTGATATTTCAAGTGGGAATAATATCTCCTTACTGTTTCATGGGGTGTCTGTGAGGTTTGCGAAAAAAATGTGAAAGTGATTTAAAAATCATGTAACGTTTACACATATTTTAGAATCATTTTTTAAAATTGCTTTTCTCAGGATCACACAGCTGCTTTGTAGCAGGGCAGGGACCGCAACACTGCTCCCTGACTTCTAGTCCAGTCTACAGCGAGTGAGGCTCCCGTCACCACAGACTTTAGAAGGCCCTTGGCGTTGCAAGAAGCAGTGTTGGAACAATCTTTTAAGAAAAGAATTTGACAATTCATCTTAAGAGTGTTTCAATGTGTTAATACCCCACAACCCTGTAGTTTCTCTACTAGGAACCTAGCTTAAGGAAATAACTGAAAAGATATGAAGAGTTTTAAGTAATTATGTTCACTGCAGATTTACTTATTATAGAAAAAGAAACCCTGCAAATCTTAATGTCCAACAACAGGGAATGGTCAGATACGTTGTAAGACATCACAGGACAGTATATCATGCAGCTATTAAAATTTTTGTCTAAAAAGAGTTTTCAAGAACATGAGAAGATGTTTGATATAATATTAAGACAAAAAAAGAGGTAGATCATAAAGTTATGTAAGTATGATCTCAACTATGCTCAAAAAAATGTGTGTGGGGAAAAGGCTACAAGGAAACATAGGAAAATATCAACTGTGCTTGTTTCTGGGCAGCAGCATTTTTTGTTCTGACCTTCATTTTTTTAGAATGAGACTGAATGATTTTGATCGGTGTATGTGGGCATGCCTAAAATGGATTAGGAGAAGTGACAGTTTTTCTAACGATCTGTGCAATGGAAATGAAGTTGTGTTTGTTGGTTAGTAACTGTGGCTACTTTTTAAACAATTTTTTCTGTCTTTGTCTCTGTCTCTCTCTTTCTCTCTCAGCTTGAATAAAGCATATGTGCACAAGTTAAAAAAAAAATTGAAGTGGTCCCAGCAGTATAGTTAGGGAAACTATATAGTAAATCTCCCTCCTACACCATTCTTCAGGCCAATTCCCCATCCCAGAAGCAATTACTGGTATCAGCTTCTGTTTCCTTCCAGAGGTAGAGTATACATTTCTCCCAAAAGGTAGTACACTATAGACTGCTCTGCACCTCTTGTTTCTTTCTTTGTAAACTTTTTCTTTTTAAAAAATTCAAACCTTCAGAAAAGTTGCAACACTAGTAAGATAAACTCTTGTATGCCTTTCACCTAGATTCATCAATTAATATTTTGCCACAATTGCATTCTCTTTATATCTATAGATAACTTTGATTATCATTATTATTGTTACTATTATTATTGCCGAACCATTTCAGAGTGAGTCACAGACATCTTCATCCCTAAATACTTGTTTGTGTATCTCCTAAGAACAAGGACATTCTTGTACCTAACCATGATACAATGAGCAACTTCAGGAAATTTAACTGTCCCAGTACTATCCTTGGTGACAATTTTTTTTCTCTGCATATATTGAAGCATATTGTAAGCAGTTTGTAAAGTAACCTATTTCTTTTTTAACAGTAATATAGCATTCCACTGAACGGATGAAGCATCATTTACTTAACCAGTATCCTACTGATGAAATTTCAAGTTGTTTCCAATCTTCCCCTACTCCACACAATACGCACGCTGCAAATTTCTTTGTACACCTATACAAGGAGGCATGTATCTATCTGATAAGCTGCTTGAGATGAGATTGTTGTGTCAAAGATTATGTACATTTTGCTTTTTGATGGATGTTGCCAAAGCATAACTTCAAAGAGAATGTACCACTTGACACTTCCACCAAAAATGCGTGTGATTGCCAGTTGTCTTTCATCTAACCTAATGCTGTTTGTTTATTTATTTATTTATTTATTTATTTATTTATTTTTGCGGTACGCGGGCCTCTCACTGCTGTGGCCTCCCCCGCTGCGGAGCACAGGCTCCGGACGCACAGGCTCAGAGGCCATGGCTCACGGGCCCAGCCGCTCCGCGGCACGTGGGATCCTCCCAGACCGGGGCACGAACCCGCGTCCCCTGCATCGGCAGGCGGACTCCCAACCACTGCGCCACCAGGAAAGCCCCCTAATGCTGTTTATTATCAAATCATTTGATCTTTGATAATGCATATGTGAAAAGTGTGCTTTAATTTTATTATTTTTCTTATTGTGAGGTAGAAAATATTTCATATATTTAAAATGTAATTGCATTTCCTTTTCTATGAATTGTCCTTTGTTGTTATTTTTGGCTCTGTCTCAAACTCACGCATAATCCCAAGTTAGGACTCCCAGGAAGCAGTGCTTTTCTAGAAAGCAGGTTTTTTGTTTGTTTGTTTGTTTTTCCACGTTAAGTCTCAGGTATCTCCACAGCTTGAGACCCCAAATGTTTGGGGATCCTATTGTCCATTCTTAGCAAGCACTTGGCCTATCAATTGTTCTTTAATAAGCATTGCTGTCACTGATGAACTGGGTATATTCTAGGCCTTTCATCATCGGTTCTCTGCTTTACTAGAGTCCAGATGGTACCAGTGGATGTATTGGGAAGCCATAGATGTCATCCAAGACAGGTCTAGGTCTAAGTTGTCCATGAGGTGAGACAGCACCATCTGTGCTCTTCTGCAGACCCACACCCGTGATATGAGGTTTCTCAGAGGACCAACTGGTCTGCTTGATTTTGTTCTCTGCCTCCAGGCCTGTCCCTAACGTTTGTGGAACCTAGGGCAAGAATACAAATGAAGGGCCGCATACAATGCACCTAATAATGAAAAATAATAAATCAAGCCAACATGCTGTACACAGCATATTTTAACCCGCTTCCTTTACAAATATACCTTCATAATGACCTGGAAGGCTGGCTTCAAGTTTGGCATTATCAGAGTTCTTCAGAGTTCCACACTGGAATGTGGAAAACCAGCTTCTGGTCTATTCCCCATTCCCTTTGCACCCTTTGCTCAACCCAGGTCCCACTCCTGGGATTCTTGCACACACATGTGTGGACACCCCAGTCACCCATACCTCCACTGATCAACACCCGTTGGTCACCTTTTGGGCTTGGAAAGTGCACACTACCAGCTCAGTGACCCTCTGGAGGTCACATTTTGGGAAGAAGGCTGTGCAAGAAGCAGGTGCAAGGGCCTGTTCTAGTTCCCAGATGCTTGGAACATGATCTACAAGAGGATGAGCTTGGCTCCTTGGATTTCTGGGCCTGTGGAGGAGATGGAGGCCAGAGGAGGACCACAGCTGGGCCCCCTAGATCCTGTAGCCCAGGAAAGGCCCCTTGACCAGGCCTAAGCCAGTGCCATCTACCTCCTTGTCTACCTAGTACAGCATCACAGAGTGTATTACTGAATAACTCTCTGTGACTTGGCTTTTTGTATACTTTTGGAAAAAATTTTGACAGTTTGTTGAGTTTTCCTGGTGGCAAGCTTCTACAAGGACTTTGTCATCTTCAGGTTATCGCAGCAAGGTATGTAAAACTACAAAGTACTTTATGCTTACTTTCATGTGTATGTGTTTCAATAGCACATGTATTCATAGAGATATTTATTGCTGTTGTTGTTGTTCTAACTAAATATACATATTTCCTTTTTCTTACATAAAAGTAATATATGCTTAGAATAAACAATCCAGACATTGCTTGAAGGTAATAAGAAAAATGCAAAAAAACCCACCTATAATCTCACCATTTAGGAAGAACCACAATTTACATTTTGGTATAAAGACTTCTAAACATTTTTCTGTGGATACACACATACATGCTTTTTTATGCAAAGATGAGATTATTTTATTCATGCAGTTTTGTGCTGTGCTTTTCCTTTTAATAATAGTTGACAGATAGCTTTCCATCTCAGTGAATTTAAATTTGCATCATCATTTGTAATGACTATAGAATATCTACTATATTTATTTGTTTATTTATTCAATAAATAGTCATATATGTACCAGTCACTGAGCTAGGGTCTTGAGATACAATCAAGTTTTTAAAAACACAAATTTCCCATAATTCATTAAATTAACCCCCTATAGCTAGACAGTAAAGTTTTTCAATTTTGCTATTATAAAAAGAGTTATGATGAATATCCTGTACATAGATTTTTATGCCCTTGCCTGAATAATTCCTTAGAATAAATTCCTAGAAGTGTTAATTGCTTGATCAAAAGTAAATATATTTTAAATATTGATAGAAATGCAGATCGACTTTCAGAGAAGTTGTTCCCATTTAAATCTCATCAATAGCATTTACTGCTCCATATTCTTGCCAACACCACGTGTTAGCAATTTTTTAAATCTTTGCCAATCTAGTGGACAATAATTAAAATAAGCATTATCTCTTTTTCTCTTTCTCTTTTGTAAACTGACAGTTCATATCTTTTACCTTGGGATGTTCATCTTTTTCTTAGTGAAGGTAAAAGTAATTATGTACATTAAGGGAATTGTCACATATTTTACAAATACTTGCTAATTTTTTGTTTTGTCTTTGGACATGGTTGTGGTGTTTTAGACACATTGAAGTTATTTTTCCCCAAATAGAACTGCCCATAATTTTTTTTTAACATCTTTATTGGAATATAATTGTTTTTCAATGCTGTGTTAGTTTCTGCTGAATAACAAAGTGAATCAGCTATACATACACATACATCCCCATATTTCCTCCCTCTTGCGTCTTCCTCCCACCCTCCATATCCCACCCCTCTAGGTGGACACAAAGCACCGAGCTGATTTCCTCGTGCTATGCAGCTGCTTCCCACTAGCTATCTATTTTACGTTTGGTAGTGTATATATGTACATGCCACTCTCTCACTTCATCCCAGCGTACCCTTCCCCCTCCCTGTGTCCTCAAGTCCATTCTCTACGTCTGTGTCTTTATTCCTGTCCTGCCCCTAGGTTCTTCAGCACTTTGGGTTTTTTTAGATTCCATATATATGTGTTAGCATACAGTATTTGTTTTTCTCTTTCTGACTTACTTACTTCACTCTGTATGACAGACTCTAGGCCCATCCACCTCACTACAAATAACTCAATTTCATTTCTTTTTATAGCTGAGTAATATTCCATTGTATATATGTGCCACATCTTCTTTATCCATTCACCTGTCGATGGACACTTAGGTTGCTTCCATATCCTGGCTATTGTAAATAGAGCTGCAATGAACACTGTGGTACATGACTCTTTTTGAATTATGGTTTTCTCAGGGTGTATGCCCAGTAGTGGGATTGCTGGATCGTATGGCAGTTCTATTTTTAGTTTTTAAGGAACCTCCATACTGTTCTCCATAGTGGCTGTATCAATTTACATTCCCACCAACAGTGCAAGAGGGTTCCCTTTTCTCCACACCCTCTCCAGCACTTATTGTTTGTAGATTTTTTGATGATGGCCATTCTGACTGGTGTGAGGTGATACCTCATTGTAGTTTTGATTTGCATTTCTCTAATGATTAGTGATGTTGAGCATCCTTTCATGTGTTTGTTGGCAATCTGTATATCTTCTTTGGAGACAAGTCTATTTAGGTCTTCTGCCCATTTGGGTTGTTTGTTTATTTGATATTGAGCTACATGAGCTGCTTATATATTTTGGAGATGAATCCTTTATCAGTTGCTTCATTTGCAAATATTTTCTCCCATTCTGAGGATTGTCTTCGTCTTGTTTATGGTTTCCTTTGCTGTGCAAAAGCTTTTAAGTTTCATTAGGTCCCATTTGTTTATTTTTATTTCCATTACTCTAGGAAGTGGGTCAAAAAGGATCTTGCTGTGATTTATGTCATAGAGTGTTCTGCCTATGTTTCCCTCTAAGAGTTTGATAGTGTCTGGTCTTACATTTAGGTCTTTAATCCATTTTGAGTTTATTTTTGTGTATGGTGTTAGGGAGTGTTCTTCTTTCATTCTTTTACATGTAGCTGTCCAGTTTTCCCAGCATCACTTATTGAAGAGGCTGTCTTTTCTCCATTGTATATTCTTGCCTCCTTGATCAAAGATAAGGTGACCATATGTGCGTGGGTTTATCTCTGGAGAACTGCCCATAAATTTTAATAGTGATTGATGATTAATAAGCGTATTGAGTTGAAAGAGTTTGAAGTGATCAGGATCTTTGTATGTAGAGACACCAGTATGAGTGTTCAGATCTCCTGTTGAATTCTTGGCAGAGTGAATTGAAGCCCTTGGAAACACGCAAGAGGAACAGTAGAATTACCTGAAATTCTGTTCCTTTGCATGGGGCAGCAGTAGTTTGTGTTGAGAGGAAAATGCAAGCTAAGTGATTTAAAGAAAGGGAGTGGGGAAAGAGGAAACAACCAGTTTGGCTGTAAGCCGTCTCAGGAGGAATATGGGGCAGAGAGAGAGAGAAAGAGATGTAGTACCTGTGGTGGAGAGTGGAAATCTGAGGAAAGAGCAAGAGGTTTACAGATAATTTTTAGGAAGTTTGTAGGTATGATAGACCGTTCTCACAAAACCTGTGGAACAGAAACCACATTACTCATCCTACTTTGAAGTTGGGCTTGGATATATTTTTGGATACAAGAGTAGGAGATGAACCCCAAGGCAGCCGCTGGTGAATGCATTGCCAGCCCAAGGCACCCAACTGTGTTTAAGGTCCCCAGTGTGGTCACACTGAGGTTGACTCCCCAGTCCTCCATCCATCGCCACATAATTAATCCAAGCTGCTCATGGTAACTGCTCCCTCACCAGGACTCTGTTCAGGAACTTGTGCCAATGAGATGTCAGGGAATCCTTGCTGGGGCTTTCAGAAAACAGAAGTGAGTGTCTCTCCTGTTGAAAAATAACAGGGAAACATGTTGTCCCAGGTTGTGTGGCCTCAAGGGGAACTTGCCTTAGAGAGAAGCTGAACAGGTAATTAGCAGAGAGACAGACAGAAAGAACTTGGGTCCCTAGTGACATTGTTTTTGTTGTTGTTTTTTATTTTACTTTATTTTTGGCTGCATCAGGTCTTAGCTGCAGGATCTTCATTGCAGCACGCAGGCTCTTCCGTTGTGGTACGTGGCCTTCTCTGTAGTTGTGCTGCATGGGCTCCAGAGCACCTGGGCTCTGTAGTTTGCAGCACATGGGCTCTCTAGTTGAGGCGTGCAGGCTCAGTAGTTGTGGCATGCAGGCTCAGTTGCCCCTCAGCATGTGGGATCCTAGCTCCCTGACCAGGGATCAAACCCCCGCACTGGAAGGCAGACTCTTAACCACTGGACCCCCAGGGAAGTCCCCTAATGACATTGTTAAGCCACTGAATCCACCAACCCTGAAGTCTGCCCACCCTGTCATATGAGATAATAAATGTCCTTAATCTTTAAACCTGTGGGAGTCAGACTCTGTTACTTGCAGCTGAAAACATTCTAACGGACTGACACACAGAGAAAAGTGTGAACAAGCTGGAACCCTGGCAAAGTGCTGAATTCCTAAATGTAATAGTCTGGACTCAGTGCAAACCAAATGTTTAGATTGGACCTGAACTGCTTTCAGTTCCCAGAACATGCTGTGTTCTCTCCCACCTCAGGGTCCTTGCATACGCCATTTCCTCTTTCTCCTCAGTCTGCTCTTTGTGTCCCTGACTCTGGCTCAACTTCAGGCCTCTAGTAGGAAGCAAGGGGTCCAGAAAGATCTCCCTGGCCCGTCATGTCTGAGTGGGTGTTCCTTCCACATACTCCCACAGAGCCGTGTGCTGTACTGAATTGCCTGTATCTCCCTGTGAAGGCAGGAATATATCTGTGTTGGTCACAGTTTGGGTGAACCTTGAAGACATTAGCTAAGTAGAAGGCGGCAGACACAGAAGGCCACCTATATGATTTTATTTATATAAAATCTCCAGAACAAGCAAATCCATAGAGGCAGAAAGGAGATTTGTAGTTGCCAGGGGCCGGAGGGTAGGGAAATGGAGAGGGCCTGCTAATTGGTATGAGGTTTCTTTATGGGGTGATGAGAATGTTCTGGAATCAGATAGTGGTCATGGTTGCAGGTATCTGTGAATATGCTAAAAACCATTGAATTGTATACTCTAAAAGTGGGGGGAGGCTATGCTATGTGAATTGCATCTCAATTTAAAAAAACAAAAAACCTCCAGCATTTTCCTGTTTTAGCTGCTGAAGCCAGCTAAAAGAAAATGAAAAATATCAATATATACGCATTTACTTAGTGAAATACATAGAATTTCACAATAAAAAATGTCATCCTAATTGTAGCATATGTCAGGGCTTCATTCCTTTATGTGTCTGAATGATATTCCATTGCATGCATATATCACATTTTATTTGTCCATTCATCCGTTGATGGATATTCGTGTTGTTTCCACTTCGGGGCTATGATGGATAATGATGCTATGAACATTAGTAAACAAGTTGTTACGTGAACATATGTTTTCAATTCTCACAGGTATATGCCTAGGAGTGGAATTGTTGGGTCATATGGTAACTCCATGTTCAACTTCTTTGAGAAACTGCAGGACTGATTTCCAAAGCGGCTGCATTGTTTTACATTGCCACCAGCAATGTGTGAGGGTTCCAACCGCTCCACATCCTAGTAAAGGTCCATTTGAGTACATTTATTTTAGGCAAACAGAATGCTCACCTGGAGAAATAGGAATGATACACTTCATACTTACATAATTAATGTGCATGAATCAAACGACCAGTAATGACCTTGCCAATCTGCCTTTTGACATCCAAGAGCTCATAAGGAAAAGGCAAAAGAAAAGAAAACGACTAACTTGGGAATGAATGACTGATATTATCTGTGTAAAAAAAAAAAAGGCATACATATTGGCTAAAGAGCCTACAGTAAATTTAAACTTGAAAGTTATATAGCAATGGTCTCCTTAGCTTAAGCCTAAGCCATCCCCTGCTGGGGTTCAGATGTGTCTGGGCCTGTTTGGTGAAGTCAGACGTCAGAAACCGGTTTTTAAGAGGAAGAATAAACTTGGGAGAGAGAACTAATTTAAGGGAAGACAGACTTAAACAGAAAAGTTTATTAAGGCTTTTGGTGTGAGGCATAGTTCCGAAAACACAGGATTCCCCAAACCCTGGTCTTGCCTCCATGTATCCAGGACTGAGTCCTAGAAGAGAAAGGCCTGTGTGTAAAATTTGAAAGCATGATTTCTATGGTTTGAATGTTTTTGTCCTCCTAAAATTCAGATGTTGGAATCCTAACCCCGCAATGTGATGGTACTAGAAGGTGGGGCTTTTGAGAGGTGATTATTAGGTCATGAGCTTGGAGCCCTCATGCATGGGATTAGCACCCTTATAAAAGAGACCCCGCAGATTTCCCTAGCTCCCTGTGCCATGTGAGGATACAGCAAGAATGGCACTCTGGCATTGGACTTCCAGCCTCCAGAAGTGTGACAAATAAATTTCTGATATTTATAAGCCCCCTAGTCTGTGGTATTTCTGGTATAGCATCCCGAATGGGCTAAGATAATTATTCTCATTAAAAACTCTAAGAGGGGGCTTCCCTGGTGGCAAAGTGGTTGAGAGTCCGCCTGCCAATGCAAGGGACACGGGTTCGTGCCCCGGTCCAGGAAGATCCCACATGCCGCGGAGTGCCTAGGCCTGTGAGCCATGGCCACTGAGCTTGCGCGTCCGGAGCCTGTGCACCGCAACGGGAGAGGCCACAACAGTGAGAGGCCCGCATGCCGCAAAAAAGAAACCTCTAAGAGGGACTTCTCTGGTGGTGCAGCGGTTAAGAATCCGCCTGCCAATGGAGGGGACACGGGTTCGAGCCCTGGTCTGGGAAGATCCCACATGCCTCGGAGCAACTAAGCCCGTGTACCACAGCTACTGAGCCTGCGCTCTAGAGCCCACGAGCCACAACTACTGAGCCCACGTGCCACAACTACTGAAGTCCTCATGCCACAACTACTGAAGCCTGCACGCCTAGAGCCCGTGCTCCGCAACAAGAGAAGCCATTGTAATGAGAAAACCGCGCGCCGCAACGAAGACTATCCCACGCTCGCTGCAACTATAAAAAGCCCGCACGCAGCAACGAAGACCCAACGCAGCCAAAAATAAATAAATAAATAAACAAACAAATTTATAAAAAAACAAACCAAAAAACACTTCTAAGACACTGGATAAAAGATAGTAGTGCCTCAGTATTCCATTCATATAGATATATTACCCAAAAGGGAGAGGACTTTCTCCCATTTTGTCCCCAAACTTCATGACCTCCAGAATATTCCTCTCCACATTGGTACACTGAAGGCCCCTGTGTATTGGGGGTGGTGGCAGTGGCAATGTGCCTGGATGAGTTGTTGGCTGGGGACATTGGAGGCAGCCTTGAGGCACCATCGTACAGCTGCCTGGGGAGTGCAGGCTGGGCAGTTGACATCACTGGAGAGGGACAGGGCAGAGGAAGACAGTGGTGGCAGCCCACGATGGTCCTGTGCTTTTTGGTGAGTCCAGGTGAGATGCTCTCTGGGGACTCCCAGAAGGGGCATTGGTGGGGACTAGAGGTGAGAATAAAAACAGGAGAGACTCAGATCATCACTATTTGTATATTCAGAGTGCAAAGCATTCTGGCTGGTGTGGCCTAGAGAAATACAGTCTAACCACTATTGAAAAATAAAGGAAAACTAAGTAGGTAGCTGAGGAATGAGCCAACTTTGAAATGAAGGGCTAAAAACACATTGTTCTTCTGGGATGACTGGTAATCTTATAAAATAATAATTTTTCCACCCCAAGAATCTTTGCTATTTGTGATAGCTGATGTAATAAAGCTGTTTAGTGGCCTTTCCCACCATAGGTTGCTGTGTTGTTCTCACATCTGGGAACTTTCCACTGCTTCAGAGATGAACTTTCTCACAGTTTTCTATCCCATGGCATCTGAGGTTATAGATGAAAATGTAACTAGTGGTCAATGGCAGGAAAATTAAGTGGCTGATAGAGTGTGTAATAATCAAAAAATGAAGCAAGTTCAATTCGATCCAAGATGTTGCGTTAACACAAAGCCAATGCAACAGAGCCAGTGAGGACAGCCACAGCCTGGGTTCTCCCATCTCACGGGGGAGGTGAGGGAACCATCTGTAAATGCTGCCTTCTTGACCTCAAGGAAATGAAACCACGTGATCACACTTCTATTTTTCTAGGAGAATAAAATACATGAAGTTCAAGCCAATGCTCTTTTTTGAAAATATCACAAGTTATCATTAGACTCATTTTCCATCAAAGGACACTTTCCAACTTTTAAGAAAGAAATACAACAAATCTCACCCGATAAAGTTCTTGGCATGTGTTGAAGCATAAAAGCAGTTTGGGGGAGGGGTGGGGGAATGTTGTTTGGGGAGCAGCTGAGGAGTCAGGATCAGAGAAGATCCATATTCCCTCTGTGTGTGGGGAAGACAGACCAGAGCAATGGCTTTCAAACCCTGGGTTCCATGGGGCCGAACAATACCCCGAAATTACCCTGGGGTGACTGGGGGAGCGGCCACGTGGGTCCACAGCCTCCACAAAAAATCAGACAGACCGAATCTTGATCTCTTTTGTGTACTGGTTTTTATTTAAAATGTATATTTGAACATAGGGATTTGCTGCCAAAGAAAGGGAAAAGAGAGAGAGGGCCTGTAAGAGAGAAAGAGACTGAGATTGAAAACCACTGGGGTTTGCTTGAATCCACTTCTGCAAATGTTATGGTTTCTCAGGAGGGGCCTTCTACCGGAGGAATCCTGAATGTTAATCACAGTCGCAGCAAACTCGGGTGCTGTTTTCCTTACTCACACCGAATATTCATCTACTCCTGGCTCCCAGCACATGGTCTTGGCAATACTCGTCGTGGCTGCTTTGTTTCTGAGCCGCATGGTGGAAACTGAGCAGAGCCCTTGGCTGGATCCGTCACACCAACCCCTGGCTGACCTTCTGAACTGTACATCTCCGCATACAGAGGAAGAAAACTCAGGAGCCCCAGAGAGGAGAGGGCTGACCAGCTGGTCCTGTCCAGAATTGGGGAAGCTCTGCTCAGGACAGCTGAGATTAAAAGACAGTCAGGAAAGAGAAATCAGCGATTCCTTTAGGGGCCAGAAAACTTATGGAAATGCCAAAAGATGGCAAATCCAGAGGGCTTGGAAACTTGGTCACTTTAGCATTCAGCTCTCTGACCTTTGGAAATGACACATCACAGTATTGAGTCCAAAACCAGCTTTGATAGATTTTTTGTTCATCTTTGTACTCAGGCATTTTAAGACACTGTAGAGAGGTCTTCTGATGTTTTCCACACATCATAATGGCATAAAACCAGGAGAGGAGCAGCGACAGCCAGAAAGAATTACAAATAGAGAATAGAAGACAAAAAAATGTGTGTGTGTGTGGGGGGGGGGCTAAGGGTACATCTGTGGGCTTAATCAGTAACTTAATCTGGCAATGCAAACTTAACCAGTTAAGAGTAAACAGAATCCAGTTAGGCCCCTGCCTCCTAATGAGCCCTTACCCCTACCTTGGGCTTTTGGGGACCTCAGCCAACAACATGCAGACATGTCAGTTCCTGCTGGCGTCAATCCTGTCTGGCCTCTGGAACAACGGCCAAGCACTTGATCATTCTGCATTTCTCAGTCCTGAGCCTCCGAAGGCTACACGTGGCATTATTGGGAGTTCTTTGCTTATTAGTGGGCTTGGAATTTGCCTGCTGCACCCACATCTGGCCCCCAGATGGTGGGATTGACCCAGGTGTGCACTAAGCTGTAGGTTCCCCGTGTTTATGGTCAGTGTGCCCGCCTGGTCCCTGCTTTTTCCCTGGGACTGGAACGTGGTCCAGAGCTGGCTGGGGCTGCCGTGCCTCCCCTGGCTTCTGCCAGTCTGCTCAGGCCATCTTTTCCCTCTCACTGCCACTCTTCCACCCTACAGCAAAGTTGAGAAAACAGTACAATGAATAGCCATATATCCCTCACTTAGATTTACTAATCATTAACACTTTACCACATTTGTTTTTCTTTCTTTCTCTTCCTATGCACACAGACACACACACAATTGTCTTGATAATGTCTTTTTTTAATATAAATTTATTTTATTTATTTTATTTTTGCTGCGCGCGGGCTTTCTCTAGTTGCGGTGAGCAGGGGCTACTCTTCGTTTTGCTGCGAGGGCTTCTCATTGTGGTGGCTTCTCTTGTTGCAGAGCATGGGCTCTAGGCGTGCAGGCTTCAGTAGTTGTGGCTCGCGGGCTCTAGAGAGCAGGCTCAGTAGTTGTGGCGCACGGGCTTAATTGCTCCATGGCACGTGGGATCTTCCTGGACCAGGGCACGAACCTGTGTCCCCTGCATTGGCAGGCAGATTCTTAACCACTGCGCCACCAGGGAAGCCCTTGATAATGTCTTTTATGGCCGTATTGTTTTTCAGTTCAGGATCCAATCAAGGATCATGCACTGCATTTAGCTGTCATGTCTCTAGTTTTCTTTAGTCTAGAATAGCTCCCTTTTTTTTTTTTTAATCTTTTTAAAAAAAATTTTTATTGGAGGATAGTTGATTTACAATGTTGCGTTAGTTTCTGCTGTACAGCAAAGCAAATCAGTTATACATACACATATATCCACTCTGTTTTAGATTCCTTTCCCATATAGGTCATTACAGAGTATTGAGAAGAGTTTCCTGTGCTATACAGTAGGTCCTTATTAGTTGTCTATTTTTATATAGTGGGGTGTCTTGACTTGGATATTTCTGAAGAGTTCAGGACAATTGTTTTGTAGAACGTCCACAGTTTGGATGTCTGATTATTTCCTCTCGATTGGATTCAGTGGGACCCCACAAGGATTTTTTTTTCCATTCCCTGCGCTGCTGCACATGCAGCATTTTTGGCAGGAATACCTTCTAGGTACGACTGCCTCTTAGGCATAGGCTGTACCCAGTGCCCACTTGCTTTCCTCTGTACATCACTGTAACCACCTCCTCGCTGTCCCGGCCAGAAGGCGACACAGCAAGGGTGGCCGAGGAGCTTGCGCCGGGCAGACCTGGGCTCCCAGGGGCCCGGCAGGGTTGCTGCCACCAGACACCACTCTGACGATTCAGCCCAACTGGATTGGTTCAGAAGGGAAATAGCTTAAATGTTCTCCTTTGGCTCCCACTTTCATTTGTCACAGCTGAGCTCTCACATATCCTGGGCTCTTAGAACCCTGTCATAGTCCAGTGGTGGTTAGGCTGAGGAAACAAACAGGGCAGAGATCCCACAGAGGCAACATCTTAGAGGCTTCATAGGATATAACCTTCGGTATGTGGACAAAACTGCTGAACTCAAGTGGAAACTCCAGGCAAAGGGCTGCTGTGCTGGGCTTCAGAAACAAGAAGAACCAGGAGAAGTTGGGACCAGATGTCTGGTCGAGTTCAGGGATTTGGCAAGTATCCATGTTCTGCATTAACAAGAAAACCAAGTTCCTCCTTGGAAAGGAAGCTATAAGTTCAAAAAGTCAATGTCAAAACCCAAATCCAGAGCCCTCATAGGTTGGAGGAGACCTGGAACCAGGAGCTCCTCCAGGGCAGGAAGCCTTTCCTATTATCCTGTGCATCCCCATGACTGAGCACCATGCTTGGTGGGTGTGAGACACCCAACCCTTGCTGTTGAATGAATGAATGGATGAATAAATAAATAAATACGATTTCTAAAGAAGAAGAGTCAAGTTTAGTATCCAAGAGTCCAATTTAATTAGGAGGATTTAAGAGTCAGTATCTGAGGGTATAGATGGGGAGAGACGGCAGAACGTAGAATTTCGAGATACATACATCAAGGGTAACTGAGTTGAAAAATGGGGTTGAGCCACAGTAAGCTGTTGAAATGTGTTATAATTCATCCTCAATCGACCTAACTCCAGATTTTTCTTTTATGATGAGCTCATTGGTGTCCTGGTTTTCTTCAGGCAGAGAGAGAGCTTTTGTTCAGCCACTGTGCAGCCAGGAACGTGCCTGTCCCATCAGGCACACAATCTGCCTCTGAGAAGCTGGGAATGGGGCCACAAGGATGATTTTCCCCCCTTTCCTGCCCTGCTACAGGTGGCAGAAACAGAAGGTGAGATGTGGGCACCCTCATATAATATCCAGGCTTTTCAAACCTCATACAGCGACACGCAAGCTCACTCTCTAATATCATAAAAGCTGGGAGGAAAGTCCAGGAGTGGGAATGGAGAAATTCCATGGAAAGAAAGCTCAGGAAGCTCCTAATAAAACCTAGCTTAAACATAAAAATTTGGCACTTTATCAAGACAAGGAAAATAGTGAGGGGTCGGTGACTGAGCTACGGGCTGCATTTAGCATCTGGAGTGTTGGAAGCTTCCAGCAAGGCCTGCTAGACTGATAAAGGGGCTCTGGAAGATCTCTTAATGGATATAAGTGCTGTGCCGGGGGGGAGAAGACTTGTCAGGTGATTCAGAATAAAAGTATTTTTAAGTTGAGAAGAGTGCAATTGTATTACCATCCCCACATTTAGAGATGAATAAAAAAGGCACAGAGAAAGGAAGTGGGCTGTTACTGGGCCTCCCGTAACTACAGTCCAGCTCAGCTTCCTTATATAGGTTTCTTTTCACACACATGCTGTTAGGTTAGGTTTCTAAAACTCATGGTTTTTATTTATAGGTTAAGCACACCCCAATTTTTCTAAATACTGAAGACGATGCTGGCCAGAACTTAATTTGGGTTATCACCATGCCTAGCACTCCCTCCCTCCTGCCTTCCTGTCTGAGTCCCTTGAGGAACCTGGGTGGCCTCTTCATTTCTATAAACTTTCCCAACTTTCTTCTCCTTTTCCTCCCTCCCTTCCTTCCTCCCTTCCTTCCCTCCTTCCTTCCTTCCATCTTTCCTTCCTTCCTTCCTTCCTTCCTTCCTTCCTTCCTTCCTTCCTCCCTCCCTTCTTCCCTATTTTTTTGCCAACGTGTCAGTACAGCTGAGCCCCCTGATCCCTGTTGGCTGCACAGACCCAGCTCCAGTTCTGTCCTTTTACTGGGGAACTGATGTCAGCATGGCTGGATTACAGCCCAGCAACCGTTCTGTTACTAATGAATTGGCAGGGAGAACAAAACACTCTCCTGGAACAGTTTTGTCATCTATAGTTGGAGCACAGAAAACCTTGGGATTTGGAAAAGAACAAATGTCATTCGAGTTTGTTTATTTGCCTTCAGATGTCAGGACCCCCGGTTCACCACGCCCTGAATGTTTGTCTGATTACAGAACTCCTGCAAATAACAAAAGGTTAAAGGAAAACTCCACCCTTGCAGCATTTCCCTACTCATTTTCCGCCCTCCAGGACTGGCTGGCAGGCTTGGGTCGGGAAAACTTTTATATTTATAGTCCCATAAATAGGGGGGCCAGACTTGGCAGCTTCAAAAGGGCTGAGACAATCTTGGAAAGCTGGGATTGAAAGAGCCCTTAAGGAGCATTAAGGCCAACATTCTTCGCTAAATATGAGAAGCTGAAGCCAGAGAGGTTGCCGGTGTTATGGGTTGAATTGAGTTTCCCCAAAATTCATTTATTAAAGTTCTAACACCCAAGACCTCAGAAAGTAATCTTATTTGCGGATAGGGTCTTTACAGACATATAAGTTAAAGTGAGATAAGCGGGGTTGGGTATAAACCAATGTGCATGGTGTACTTATAAGAAGGAGAAATTTGGACAGAGGCACGTATACAGAGAGAATACTATGTGAACATGAAGCCAACCATCTGCAAGCCAAGGAGAGGGGCAGGGAACAGATCTTTCCCTCCCAGCCTTCAGAAGGAAACAGCCTTGCCAACACTTTGATTTTGGATTTCTAGCCTCCAGAACTGTGAGACAATAAATTTTTGTTGTTTAAGCTCAGTTTGTGCTACTCTGTTACAGCAGCCTTAGCAAACTCTTACATGTGGAATCTCAGTTCAAGAGTGGCCTCGCCAGTTAAATCTTCTGAATGCCTTGCCCAATGCTTCTTTTGTCACATTGCCACCTACACTGGATACATACTATGAGATTACTATTTACAGAAAACAAGAGTACTTTTCCAAAGGGACAATTTGTCTAAGAATTTGAAGAGCAATGCCTCTGATCTTCCATGCTGGAATCTCTATGTGTAAATAGAGGCAGGAAGCTGCTCCCCACCTACCCCCATCTTATTCAGTTTAAAAAGCTGCTCCCATTTAATTCACTTCCTCAGAACCCAGGAAATAGGCATTCTCTTTTTATACGATTGACCTCATTTTTACTACTTGTCTCAATCTCTTTAAAAAATTACCTGGCCTTAAAAGAGCACAACTAGAAATATGAAAATTATGAAAGAAAAAAATCTCATTGGTAAAGGCAAATATACAGTAAATGTTGTAGATCAACAACATATAAAGCTTGTAGGAAGGTTAAAAGACAAAAGTAGTGTAATCACCCACATTCACAATAAGTGGTTATGGAATACACAGAATAAAAACATGCAAAATATGATGTCAAAACCATTAAACGGGGGGGGAGTAAAAATTCAGAGTTCTTAAAAATTTCAGGGTTGTTAAAATGTACGGCCTTGGGCTTCCCTGGTGGTGCAGTGGTTGAGAATCTGCCTGCCAATGCAGGGGACACGGTCTGGGAAGCCTGGTCTGGGATGATCCCACATGCTGCGGAGCAACTAGGCCCGTGAGCCACAACTACTGAGCCTGCGCGTCTGGAGCCTGTGTTCTGCAACAAGAGAGGCCGCGATAGTGAGAGGCCCGCGCACCGTGATGAAGAGTGGACCCCGCTTGCCACAACTAGAGAAAGCCCTCGCACAGAAATGAAGACCCAACACAGCCATAAATAAATAAATAAATAAACAAACAAATAAATAAATAAATAAAAAGCCAAGCATTTGAAGCCCTTTAAAAAAAAAATGTACGGCATTTTTCTATGTCTTATGGAATTCAGTTTGCCGATATTTTTTTGGGAGGATTTTGCCATCTATGTTCACAAGTGAGAGGGCCTATGAATTGCATTTCTTACACCAAAAAAAAAATTACCTAGTCTTTCTCTTTTTGTGAGAATATTCTCAGTTTAGCTACTATCATCTATTTTGCCCAAAGTTGTGTTCGTTATTTGTTATTAATGGTACCTTTGGTTTCTATCAATTTATAATTTTGAATGGGCTTGAATTTTATTTGTGTGCAGATAAACCATGGCACTTTATTACTGGAGGAACATATTTGAGGAATGGAGTGATAAGAATAATTTGCAATAAATTTTCACAATAGATTGAAATTCTGTCCTCAAAGCAGTTAAAACAACATCATCAAGAACAAAAATAGCCTTTGCTATGATGGCAGGCTCTTTTCCAAAGTGAAGACCCCCAACAGGGGTATTAGAGGATCGGGGAATTGACTGAAAGCAAGCGAAGTCTCTCTTCTCTGCACGTCTCGGTGCTGAGAGAGGCGCAGGGGCAGTGAAGCATTTGGACTAAGCTTAGGAACATCTCAGAGAAATCCAGCCACTACACTGACTTTACTACATGGCTAGTTTGTGTAAACCCCTGTGTTAGAAAGGGTGTACCCATGTGGGCTTGTGATCAGTGGCTCCCAGAGTTTAGGATTTCATGACACTGTCCCCGCAACCCCTGCCCAATAAAAGAGGGACACTGGCAAATGGTTGGCAGCTTTTACTTCTGGCAGATAAGAGTATTACTTAAAACATAGTATCTTCTACCAATATAATTTCATAAAAACGTGAACATTTAAACAATTATTTAAATTAAAAAAACAAAACCTAAGAACAGTTACAATCTCTCCATTGTAGCCAAAGAATGTCGCCCGCCATATCAGTAAACAAAGGATGTTTTGGCCGTCAAGCCATCAGCCATTGCAGCTGGTATGATAACTTGGTATGATATTTTCATAAGTTATAAAATAAAGGTAAATGAGATAAGAGTTTTCAGGTGAACTCTTTAGGAATAATTATGGTTTGGTATATCTATCTAAAATAGTTTCTCCAGGTTTTTGGTAACTTGAAACTTTATTGCTAAATTAACCTAAATGAAGAGAATTCATTTAATAGCCAGGTCATTATGAATAAGATAAAATACTGGAACATTAATAGCTTAACAGGTCTGCTTTTGTCTTCTTATGAGAGGAAAACTAAAGATGTTTGGGGTTTATTAGACACATTTCTTGCACAACACTGAGAAAAGAAATTATGCTATCAGAAGAAGTATGTTTCTAGAGGTTATGAAATATTCCTAAATTTGCCAACCAGGAAATGCTGGTATGACCAACAGTTCACAATTACTTGCAGCTTGTCAGTTTTCACTAGAGATTAAAGATTTTAAGGGTTAAAATTGTAATATGTACATAAAGCTACTAGAAATAATAAGGGAAACATGTCAGTACGCAAGGAAAGTAGGATGTGTGTTTTCAACAAGAGAAGGTATGAAAAATGGAAATACATTTTCTTAAGGGGCAAGGGTGATTTTGTCCTACAGCTTGTTATCTCTAAATGGAACAGGAGAATAAGAGATAAACTAATACAGACACAGAAAGTTGTGGAAGGTTTGTAGAAAGGGAACCCTGAGAGAAGAGTTTTGTACATGGTAGGCTGGGATTGGGTTAAATATAATAGGTAAATAAATTTTGTTATTGAGGGTGGGCCTGTGCAGGATTGGAATTTGGTTCTCTCTCTCTGTTAAGAGAACGAAGTTTTCTTGGAATGTTGAGTTACTTTTAATAACAAACTGTGAATTTATTTGCCTTCTAAATGATCTGTATTTGCCTTAAAAATCTTTTATTGTCACTTTGGTTGAATAAATAAGTATTGTTTCACAGCAACCTATGATCCTATTTAACCAAGTGTTTTAAAACCTTTTGATATCTTTCACAAACTTCCCCCTAGTCAAATTCTAAATAAAGTTCATTTGACCTCCAGCTAACTTTGGGATGCTTCAAAGGGCCCCTGAAACATCCCAAAGGGAGATATTAAATTAACTAGGTTTATTTATGTTAAATTACATGAGAAACATTGTCAAATAAGCGGTGATAAAACCTTCTTAGGCTGGGATGAATGAGAGAGTAGCACTGACAGATATACACTACCATGTGTAAAATAGCTAGCTAGTGGGAAGCTGCTGTATAGGACAGGGAGATCAGCTCAGTGCTTTGTGACCACCTAGAGGGGTGGGATAGGGAGGGTGGGAGGGAGGCTCAAGAGGGAGGGGATATATATATATACATATAGCTGATTCACTTTGTTGTACAGCAGAAACTAACACAACATTGTAAAGCAATTATAATCCAATAAAGATGTAAAAAAAAAAAAAACCTTCTTGGGTTAGATGACTTTAACATGTATATATTCCAAAATTTATATGGCATTCCTAAAAGTCTGATATGTCCTGGTATAAGGTTATCAGGCATAATTCTAGTTATTATCTTAAAATGTTGTATGTCACAGAAATATCCAAGTTCCTTGTCAATTGCATTATAATCAAATATTTAACCATGCCATTTTAACTCTTTTGCTGTTTATAAACAATCATTGTTTTACTCTGATGCTTTCATAAAATGAAGATCTTCAAGAAGGTTCATAAAAAGGACTTTTTAACAATTATAAGTTTCTGATAACTTTTAGATCATACCACTGAACTGGGTAAGAAATTAAAAACTCTAATGGAAAACCTGATGATTTCATCCAGATCAACAGGAATTAATTACACAGGACTGAATGAACTGATAAATATGGTTTATAATTTTATGACTTTTTAAAAATATACTGGCTTTTAATCTTTGTTTTCTAGAAAACCTTTCCTCTTACACTAATTATGACCTACAACAAACTGATAAAGTATACTTTTGTAAAGAAGATGAAATATTTATCTTTTTCTCTCAAACTGATCCTTCCAGAATTTGGCTTCTCCACCTGGCTCCCCTGTGGACCTGATGGCTTATTGTGACCAGATTACAAATAGTTTACTAATCATTGTTTTAATGTGCTCTCTCTTGTTGTTTTCAAATTATTTATGCCTTGTGGCTCTCTCTGTTGCACTATGACTTTATTAATGTTGCTAGTTGTATTACTTATATCCTGTCTGTTTTATAAGATTGTTGTCTCCTGCATTACGAATGTGTAACCTGGCCTTCAACAAAATTAATGATATCTCAGGATAGTTGATCATATATGTAGCTCTATATAGAATAATTGTCATAGTGCAATTCTAGGTATGAGAAAAAGCAACAAGGGAAAACATTTCCTGGATTATGCTAAACTCGTAAGTCAGGCGATCCAGAGAATTTTAGATTATCAGCACAGTGAGCGGCCCAGAATTTTTGCCTGGTCTAGGAAGACTTCCTAGTGCCTTGGGACAAAATTGCTCATGAAATGCCTCCCAAATGTTGGCTGAATTTATGACCAAGATGAGGCCCTGTGGACAAAGAATGTTGCCTTATCAGCAAACAAAGGATGTTGTAGCCATCAAGCCATCAGTCACTGCAACTGCTTCCAGCAGCGCACCCAAAAAAAGATACTGGCCCTAGATATTAAGATGCATATCAAAGGAATAATTTCATTAAGCCCAGACTCTTGCATCTTCTCATAAGTAGGAAAGCACTGAATTCATTAACTTGAGATGTCTGTTTTTTCTTTAAATGACAGTAACCTTTTGGTGTTTGACTACCTGGTTTTTTTGTTTGTTTTTCAAAAACTCCTATATATCCTGGCTTCTCCCTTACTTCTTTAGAACAGTCCCTCAGAGCTACCTGAGAGCCCATCTCCTGGGCTTACATCCTCAGCATGCCTGCTGAATAAAACATAATTCTCAACTTCTAGGTTGTGCTTTTTTTCAGATAACACCATCAAACGACGTTTGGCAATGCTGAAGTGACATTTTATTTTGAAATAAGGATATAGTTATAATTTTTTCAAATGGAAAAATCACAACGTAATATTTTATTTATCACTGCCACCTCTGGTACAGTTACTGGTGCTTGAGCCTGGACCTCTCTGTGGTCACAGGCTCTTGTGGAGATTTTCTTAGCAAGCCCAGCACCCCAATGTTTCAGCTAGATGGTGTCAGGTACAATAGGGGTTCCCTACCCTATCTTTTATAGTTCCCTTGTTTCTACAAAAACAGAAGAATCTTTGCATCTCTCTACCGAGTGAAGAATTACAATTCATTATTACTTATAGATAGCTCCTTAAAATGCTTTGTTAGCTAGTATCAGTGCTCAAAAAGATATGTCATCCCCCACTATAAAGGTGATGTCCCCTCCTGTCTTAGTTTGGGTTCTCTCAGAGGCAGATTCTGAAAAAAGGATTGGAGTGCAAGTAGGTTATTTGGAAGGGGATCTCGGTAGAGGAATGGGGATGTGAGACAGGTAGGGAAAGGCAGTTCATAGAGAGGAAGCATTCACAAGCCCATTGCCACTGGGGCAGCTGGGAGACTCCTTGGAAACTGCAGAGTACCCCTTGGAGTGTTGTACCATAATTCCCACCTGTTACTGGTTGAATGCTGCTCCTGAGGGCATGGATTGCCCAGCACTTGCCACTTGCCCTGTGCACAAGCCACGTGAGCTTCTGCAACCAGAGCAAAAGTCTTCAGGAAGAGTCACAGAAGCCAAGTGCTTTAATCGTAGCAGGGAGTGCTACAGAACGTGGGTAGGGCACCAAAGGAATCTGCTATCCCCACTTCGGCAACCTCTGAACTCCTGATATGAAATCATATCACAGACCCTGCCCTTTGATAGATAAAGCAGGAAGAATTATGACTCACCTCAGCCCTTAAAGGAAAAAGGAAGGGCCTTCTTCCCCAAAGAGCCACATCCTATTTTTCCATGGGTGGCCAGACAACCTCCAATAACCCTTGTCTCGAATCTGTGGGTGAGACCACTGCTGCACATCATGGTGATAAAATGCGTACACTCAAGACAAAAGTCTTCCACTAATACCACGGGACTTTTACTAACAATGACCTAGACTAGAGATGGCAAACTGATTCCACCTGTGGGTCAACACTGATCAATTGGTGGTGGCTGCTAGAGCACTGTGTTGAGAAGAATTTTGAAGCATGGAGAGAAAGAGTGTGTTATGGATTAGGGCAGCTGGGTACATATACATAAGGGGTACCAAAAAAAATCACTGAAAAACTTCAAACTCCTTTCAGGAATGTACTATGTGTGTACATATGCTACTGGAAGGAACATTTTCATAAGATCCTTGGAGGTTGTGTGTGGATGAGGCATGCAATGGAACCCTCAGAAGGCAGCATGCTCTAGCTACATCTCGAGTGGGGGCTGGGTGGAGGATAGACGGACAGTTCAGGTTTTACTGTTGACATGGTAGACAAAATTACATTTAAAAGTCTCTTAATGGCTTACCTGGTGGCACAGTGGTTGGGAGTCCGCCTGCCAATGCGGGGGACGCGGGTTCGTGCCCCGGTCCGGGAGGATCCCACGTGCCGCAGAGCAGCTGGGCCCGTGAGCCATGGCCGCTGAGCCTGCGCGTCCGGACACTGAGTCTGCGCGTCCGGACACTGAGCCTGCGCGTCCGGACACCGAGCCTGCGCATCCGGAGCCTGTGCTCCGCAACAGGAGAGGCCACAACAGTGAGAGGCCTGCGTACCGCAAAAAAAAAAAAAAAAAAAAAAAAAGTCTCTTAAAATGTCCTAAAGTTGCTAGTATCTGGGCCCTCAGAAGCTTAAAAGCCTGTACAGTTAAACCCCCAAATGCAAACATGATGCAACCGTTCTACGTGGTCCCTAACTGGCCTTCTAAGGTATCCACAGGGGTCAGGTCTGGTAAGCTGAGGGCTTTTATTTTGTTGAGTGGATTGTATAACCTGGTGGCTGCCTTTAGCTGCCTTCCTTTCTCTTCCCACACCTAGTGCTCTGCTCCTCCTCTCATACTCAATATTGACAAAATGAGGAAGTTAGACCCCCATCTCACATAACACAGGAAATCACATTTCAGATAGATCAATGAGCTAAATGTAAAAGATCAAAATTATTTTAAAAATCTAAATTCGGGGAGTTCCCTGGTCGTCCGGTGGTTAGGATTCAGCGCTTTCACTGCCATGGCCCGGGTTCAATCCCTGGTCAGGGAACTGAGATCCTGCAAGCCTCGGGGCGTGACCAAAATAAGAAAAAAAAAAGAAAACAACTTAAAAGTTTGATAATATCCAGTGTTGGCAAGGATGTGCAGCCATGGGTACAATTAACTAAGAGGACTATTCCTATTAAAATTTTTACTTTGTTTCTGGTTATCTATCCTGTAACAATACTAAGTAAATACTAAGACACCTGTACAAGGTTATTCACTGCAGCATTGTTTATAATAGTGGAAAAAAATTGGAAATAACCAAAATATTCCTCAAAGAAATACGGCTAAATAAATTAAGATGCATCCTTATAGAATGTTACACAGCTTTTTTTAAAAAAAATAAGGTAAATATATACACAGTGACAGGGAAATAGCTCTAAGACATGTCAAAACTTACTTGAATTCAATTTCTTCATCTGTAAGGTGGAGAGGTTGGACAAAAAAAATCTCTTAGAGTCCTTCTAACTTCACTCTATGAAAACGGAAGTACATCACATGGCTCAAGAATTTTGTGCGCCTAAAAATAGAATTGTCCCCTTTTCAACTTTTTCCCTGGGAAAATCTAAAATTCACAAAACCCGTAACTCCCTCTCTACTTTTTCTCCTTTCTCAAGGTTAAATCTTTCTTTCTCAATTCAGATGATCAAAATATCTTGGAATCTAAAAGTAAATAATAAAACTCTGAGAGTAAATATGTTCAAACAGCTTTACTAAGTGAAAAACCCCTGAATACATGGGTTTCATAGACAATACACTCCAGGGCCAGCAATTAAACGGGTCACTCTACATCCTCTGGGTAATATTGGTGACATTGATCAGCAATGGCCTGCTTGGCCAGAAGAGGGCTGTATTTTTTTATTTTTATTATTTTTAAAAGGCTAGGTTTCTTTTCTTTTTAATATTTATTTACTTATTTATTTAGGCTGTGCCAGGTCTTAGTTGCAGCATGCATGCTGAGATCTAGTTCCCCAACCAGGGATCGAACCCAGGCCCCCTGCATTGGGAGCTTGGAGTCTTACCCACCGGACCACCAGGCAGGTCCTGAGGGCTATGTTTATATGAGGAGGAGAGGTCTCATAACCAATGACTGGGGCGTCCTGGAGAAAACTGGTTCCAATTAGAGGGGACTCCAAATTTACATGTGTCAACAACAATCTCCTAGGAACTGATAAAATAGAAAGGATCTAATTTTAAACAAACAGGAAAGATAACCTAAGGAAGCAGAAGTTTCATTCCATTTTGACTAGATTTCCATAACCACTTGAGAACCTAGAGTTCCTCTGATGCCCTGGTAGGGAATTTGCTTAACCTTTCTGGGCCCCAGCTTCCCCCTATGGAAAGCAGTTATGGGACTTCTGACTCATCTTTCAGGATCATTTTGAAGAAAGGTGAATATTAGAAAATCCATCTGAAAAAAGAAGAGAATACATCAATCACTGAGGGAAAACCAGGACATAGGGCATAACAAACAATAAATTATCTACTGCCTAAGAAGGTCCTGGAACCAATATAGACAATTATTTTGGTTCTTATTTACAGGCAGAGAGGCCTCTGAAGCTCATTAGAGTCTGGAATTACTTCATACTCTGGGCTGGAAATTTCAAAGGAAAATTTCATGAAATTCTGAAGGAAACTTCCAAATCCACTAGCTGGTTTGCTCTTCACTAGATGTTAACTGGATTATTTACTTTTAAAAATCAGGCTGAATTTTGCACTGACTGAGCCAAATTTTGCATCTATCTCTGAGCAGCTCTTGCTGTTGTCAGTGTAGCTTCCACGTGTGGACAGGAGAAGAAAATACGGGCCATTGTCCTACCAGATGCAAATTATGGTCCCGATTCAACAAAAAACATCTGTTCTCCACACAGGAAAAATAAGAACAGACTCTGAAGCCAGACTGATCTTTTGTGACATGGCACCCTGCTCTTGTAGAAATTCACATTGTGGTTTGTGATTAGCAAGCAAAAAAAAAAAAAAGATTCTGAAATTCACATGATTTGTAATTTTTCTCAGTTTTGAGGCCTGTGTTAATGATAAAAACTATTAAATTTTAATTAGAATAAACTGATAGTTTTTTGAAAGAGAGAAAGAATTTTGAAAGAAGAAATTATTTGTCTGACATAGCTATACATAACAAAGTTGATGCTATATTCCATCATTCTCTCTGGAGCTTTGAGAAACCAATACCCAATAAAAAGCAGTATCAATAATATAACTGGGGGCTTCCCTGGTGGTGCAGTTGTTGGGAGTCCGCCTGCCGATGCAGGGGACACGGGTTCGTGCCCCGGTCCGGGAGGATCCCACATGCCGCGGAGCGGCTGGGCCCATGAGCCATGGCCGCTGAGCCTGTGCGTCCGGAGCCTGTGCTCCGCAGCGGGAGAGGCCACAACAGTGAGAGGCCCGCGTACCGCAAAAAAAAAAAAAAAAAAAAATTCATATATATATATAACTGATTTCATAATTTTCTGTAGTCACTGATGATTCTTTCATTGAAGGTATGAATGACTGAGATTAAGTGTTGGTGGACTACATATAGATCACACCCCTCAAATTAATCAAATATATTTGATCCCTACCTACTTGTAATAGAATAATACTATAATATTAATCTTACAGTTCTCAATTCTTTGTACTCCTACCCCTCTCCCATCATTTCAGCAGCAGTGAGGGCTTTTTTTTTTTTTTAAGCCTAGAGCTTTAGACAGCTCTGGGATATTTATTTATTAAAAAAATGGTTTTTCTTGGCTGCATTGGGTCTTAGTTGCGGCACATGGGATCTTCGTTGAGGCATGCGGGATCTTCGGTTGCGGCGGGCGGGCTCTTCGTTGTGGTGCGTGGGCTTCTCTCTAGTCGTGGCTCGCGGGTTTTCTCTTTTCTAGTTGTGGCGCGCGGGCTCCAGGGCGCATGGGCTCTGTAGTTTGCGGCTCACAGGCTCTCTCATTGAGGCGTGAGAGCTCAGTAGTTGTGGCGCGCGGGCTTATTTGCTCTGAGGCATGTGGGATCTTAGTTCCCCGACCAGGGATTGAACCCTAGTCCCCTTCATTGGAAGGCGGATTCTTGACCACTGGACCACCAGGGAAGTCCCAGGGCTTTTGTTTTGTACTGCTCCTAAGGTAGTGTCTAAACAGCTAAAATGCAGAGAAAGAAACTGATTCAATGCCTGGCTCTGAGTTTTAAAATCCTGGCTTTGATGATCAAGAGCAAATATGAAGGAGTGTGCCCAACTAGAGTACCCTAGTCAGTAATGAGCACTGATTTTTTTTTTCTTTTTCTTAATAGTAGTTGTTAGAAAATGGTTTTTATTATTTTATGACTGTTAGTCATTTGTACTTCCTCTTTTGTGAATTGTCTGTTTTTATGTTCTTCCCATTTTTGAACTGGAATCTTAGATTTCTCCCCCTTATTTACTTTCACATTGATATGCCATATATGTAGCTAATATTTTCTCAGTTTGATATTTCTTTTTAAATGTAGCTTATAATTTTTTTGATCTGTAGAGTTTAACAGGTTTTTTTTTGTTTTTTTTTGCGGTACGTGGGCCTCTCACTGCCATGGCCTCCCCCGTTGCGGAGCACAGGCTCTGGACGCGCAGGCTCAGTGGCCATGGCTCACGGGCCTAGCCGCTCCGCGGCATGTGGGATCTTCCCCGACCGGGGCACGAACCCGTGTCCCCTGCATTGGCAGGCGGACTCTCAACCACTGCGCCACCAGGGAAGCCCCGAGTTTAACAGTTTTATGTAATCAAATCTACACCTTTTTTTCCAGATGATTTCCTCCATGGCTCGTAAACTTAAGATAGTTTTTATCCATACACAGCCAAGAGAAGCATTCACTCATACTTTCTTCTATTTTGTTTGTAGTTTGATTTGTTACAACAAATTATTCTACCAGGTATCCTGTTCATTCCATCAACAAGTATTTCCTGAGCATCCATCTGCCGTGTGACAAAGTAACAGGTGTTAAGGATAAAGCAGTAACCAAAACACTTAGAGAGTAACAACTGGCAATTTCCAAACTGTTGAGTAGTGCTGGGGAAATAGGTTTGGCTGTTTTTGGTACAGTATTGAGCCCAGTGAAGTCGGTCAGGGTTGAGAACTACTGGAACCTCTGCAAACCTTAGCTTTTTTTTCCGCAGAGAATCCCCTTGAGCTAACTTGATAAACTAACACAATTCCTGCAGCAGTCTAAATCTGATTAACCATAGAGCATTAATATGCTCCAGGTACTAGACAAAAGGTCATCAGAAACAAAGGAACCAAGAGAACTACTTGAGAAGGACTTAGAGAAACAACAAAATACACCTTCACCAAGATTTCGAATCAGGATTCAGAGCAGCACGGCTGTCGGAGATGATTTAGGCTTGGCCTTTGCATAATACACAATTAAAGAAAACCTTAGAACAACCTGTAAATGTGAAAAAAAGGGAACAAAGTCAACTGTAATTAAAGACAGCCTCTGAGTGTTTCACCAGCATCAGGCTAAGTTTGTCATTCAAACTTAACCTGACGCTGCCTTTTGGGCTCAGTCTGTGACCTGGGAGGTGCTGGGCCCGATGGATAGGATTAGAACTGCTTTGTGAAGGCACTGTTTGCTGCTGGGCCTTGAGCAATGGCCTGACCAGAGGATCCCTTTCTGCCTCTCACTCCTGGCCCCAGGACTGGCTTGTCCCTGCCAGCTGTCCCAGTTGGGCCTCATCTCTCAGTGTTTCAGAGCTGCTGTCTGCTGGACCTGCTATCATATGACATGCTATCTCCTAACATGGCACACCCAGCATCGCCATTGGACATTCAGCCTTAAGAAATTCCTGGAAAACTGGTAAGGAAGGGAGGGGGAAACTCTTTGCAACCTGCTGCTGTGATTTAAAAGTTGGTGAGTATGATGGTTAATTTTGTGTCATATTGGCTAGGCTGTGGTATCAGATTATTTGGTCAAACATGGCTGGATGTTGCTCTGAAGTTCCTTTTAAGATGAGATAAACACTGAAATCAATAGACTCTGAGTAAAGCAGAGTGTGGGTGGGCCTCATCCAATCAGTTGAAGGCCTTAAGAGAAAGACTGACATCCCCTGAGGAAGAGGGAATTCTGCCTGCAGACTGCCTGTAACATCAGCTCTTTCCTGGGTCTCTAGCCTGCCAGCCTGCCCTGCAGATTTTGGACTTAGCAGCCTCTACAATCACGTAAATCAATTCTTTAAGATACCTTCCTATCCACCCATCCATCTATCCATCTATCTATCTATCTATCATCTATCTACCTGTCTCCTATTGGTTCTATTTTTCTGAGAACCCTGACTACCACAGTGAGTAAAGGGCTCAAGTAACCCTACTTTGGGCTTAGACTGAGGAAAGAGCTGAGGAGTAGGATATCTCCTTTACTTTTTATTTGTATACATATAACATAATCATGGTTTTGCCAGAAAAGCCAGGACTAACTAGGACTAAATAGTCCTGATTTGCATGATGTAATTAAATGCATCAATATTTTGTGTTTCCATGATTTCCAGATGTTTTATCACCCACACTCACTTGAAAACCATTCACGTGACTGTAAAAGATTTCTTTTCCCAACCCACTGCCATGCTTCTCTTCTTAAGCTGTACAGCCCCTCAATAGGAGGAGTCTGGCCAATTCCATGAAGTGTTTTCAGGAATGTAATGATATAATCCCCAGACTGAGCATTTGTACAGTGTATCACAGCTTAATAAGGTGTTTTTACATAGTGTTATATATTCTTCTAAATAATTACATAAATTAGGTAAAAAAGGTATAATTATTCTAACTACCTCCTTTGTGCCAAAGAAGAAACTGAAGGCCAAGAAGTGTGAACGTGTCATAAAGCTAGTCTATTCAGTGATTCTATGGCAAAGCCAGGATTAGAAATCAGTTCTCCCATGCCCTCACATAGCACTTTTTCTTACCACCCAAACATGTATCTGAGCAGGTAAGCAAACTCTTTGCCAGATTAGAGTGCCAACTCAGCATCCTAAAAAGGAAATTTACTGTCAGTGATTTTTGACAATGAGATGAGAGGAAAGGGAAGCTGGGGCAGTGGGAATCAGGCTTAGCTAGGGCTGAGGGTAGCTGGAGAGCTGGAAGTTCAGGGAGTAGCTGGTGAGTCATTTCCATTTTTCTACAAAATGAATTTCTAAAGTGTAACAAGGGACTCAAGGCTTTTATTCCTCCTTTCTGCAACTTGTCAAAATAAGTTTAATTCAAATGGACCCTATTCTGGAAAGCAATTCCTAATTACCAAGTCAAAATTAATCACTAAGTCTTCTGTGTGCTCATTCACATCTTTTATTATAGGACTAATCATATATTAGACAGGCATGTCTCCCTAACTAGACTACGAGTGCCTTAAGGGCAAGGACTGGGTCTTTCTCTGTGCACTCATTCAACTAAGATTGCAGGCACCTCTTCTATTGTAGACAATGTGCTAGAGGCAGTGGGTACAAAGGTGAACTTCCTCCTCTGGATGGTGAAATATACACAGCCAGTAATTACAATACAATGTGATAAATGCTACATTAAAAGCATGTGTGAAGTGGACAGCACAGAAAAGGGGGCACCTAAACTATTTGGGAGGCAGTTAAGGCTGATTTCCAAGCAACCTCCTGAAAGATAAACATTTGTCAAGTGTACAAAAGGAAAAGGGCACGTCAGGCTCAGGGCACAGCATGTACAAAAAGCAGATGGAATAAGAGAGAATTAGTAGTTTTGTATGAACTGGTGTGAGGTTCGAAAGGTATAAAGATTGTAATAAAAAGCCTAAATAAAAAGCTAAAGCATTTCTATTTTATTCTCTAGGTTGGTCCTTCCCAACCTGCAGACCACAGAATTGTTTCAAAGTTTATAATGTAGACTAAATAGGTCTAAAAGGTGTGTGTGTGTGAGTGTGTGTGTGTGCAGGGGCTGGGGGGCGCTTGTTTAAATGTTTGTAGATACTTTAAGAATATATTCAAAGCTATGTATAAGTGGTATAGGAGTTATAGTAGCTTTTGGTCATTATTTTTATAAATCAATAAATACTAAAAACAGAAGTACTATTGTGTGAGGGTCCAAAGGATTTTGTTATATCAAAAGCGATCCTTATAGTTAAAGTCATGAGAAGTCAGTGAAAGATATTTTCTTTTTTAAGAAAAAAAATTTTTATTGCTTTTTTTCATAAAACATGACACATTTAAAAACTTTAGAAAATACAGATAAACAAATGAGAAAAGAAACACCCAATAGTCCTAATACCCAGATGCCCAATATTCATATTTGTTATATAAACTTCCAATATATACATATATATACACAAATATTTTAAATTCTATACATAATTGTACTCTACTTATATTTATGAATATCTTTTTCACACTTATTACATATAGGCACCTGCATCATCATTTTAAATAGCTAAACAGTATTCTATTGATGGGTATTCTATAATTTATCTCCTATTGTTGGACATTTAGGTTGTTTCTAATTTTTCCATTACAAATAGTAAAGAGATAAATATCTCTTTGTGTTTATATATCCACACCTTCCAATTAGGACATACATCTGGAAGTGAGTCAAAGTATATGAGCATTTTGAGGCTTTGATGCATATTGTCAAATTATCTTCAGAAAGTTTACAGACACTTTTACACCAACCACTTGTGTATGAGTGTTCATTCCCATACCTTTGTCAGTGTATAATAATAATAATAGTTACTATTCTTTTAGTATTCGACAAGTAGAAAGCATTTTAAATTACTTTTCTACTGAGGCTGAACTTCTTAAAAAACTGCTTCAAGGGATAATTTACACTTCATAAAATTCAATGTAAGTGTACAATTCAATGATTTTAGTAATTATATAGTTGTGCAACTATTACCACAATCCACTTTTAGAACATTTCTATCACCCTAGAAAATCTCCTCCACGTGGCCATATACAGTGAGTCCCTGCTCCCACCCCCAGACACAGGCAACTACTATTTCGCTTTCTGTTCCTATAAATTTGCCCTTTCTAGACATTTCATATAAATGGAACTGTTAAGTCTTTTGCATGTAGCTTCCTCCATTTCATGTTTTTGAGGTTTATTCGTTAGCACAGATCAGTATTTCGACTCTGAACTTTTTAAATCTTCATGTTAACTTGCAGTTGTTCCTCTGAGAGCTGTCTGTTACAAGGCCCTTGCCCATTTTTCTATTGGGGCACTGCAGGATTTTACAGAGGAGGGATATAATCAGGTTCATGTTACATTAAGAGAATTCTAGCAGCACTGGGAAGGATAACTCTATATTTGCATTTCCAATTCTAGGACAATCATCAATACGTTTACCGCATTGAATTATGCTTTATCTACCTACAATAAAGAACTATAATATAAGCTACAAAGAACTATAAAATTATAAAAGGTATAATTATTTGAATAGTTTCCTCTCCTTAAGGAGTGTCATAAAGTTCTAATTTAGTCTCTAAAAAAGGAGACAATTATGCAGTTGATTTTACTTTACTGTAGTGAAAATTGGTCCCTTCTGGGACAAAGTGAAGTATGAATAAATAAATGTTACCTTATTCTAATGTTGCTCTTGGTGGCTTGTTTTCTGCATCAAGAGCCCTTAAAATGTTCCTCATCTCTAAGGTTCATTGAATAGGTATTTGACAAACAGTATCTTTGAACTCTATTATTTCTGTAAAGTTAAAAGGAAACCCCCCTGCTGCAAAACCCATTCCCAAGTAAAACCTCTCTAAAAAAGAAAAATGTCCTATTGTGATCCCATATTAACCATTACTGAATTTGTATCCCATGCTATTTTGCTAAATCCAATTAGACTCTTTGAGAAGTAAAGGCTCAGATCTAGTAAAAGTTGCAGTTCTTAAAGGTAGCAGAGGCACTCAAAGCTTGACATATTCGAGTGCTGAAACTTTTCTTCATTACACCTCCTTCAGTCTTCTAAGTCCCGTCCCCAGAGCTGTGTGGATGATTTACCTTAAAGCTAAAAAACATTAAAGCAAGGGATCCTCACTTGTATGGGGTTCTTCCTAATTTTGTATGTTTTTCCTTAAGAGGGATGAACAAATTATATAACTTCAGGCCCCACTAAACTTGGACCTGCCCTGTAACCAATGACCTCTATCCCCCATCCCAAAAGTTCTTTGTAAGTTGGTCCTTTACTTCATGGCTTGAGTCTAGATAAATTTCTACAAGCCTTCTTTTAATACAGACATCCTTTTAGAAAGCTTGTCATGCAGATAATAAAGTAACAACATAAATGATTCACCTAGAGTCTCATCACTTCAACAGGTAACCCACATTTATTCTTCTGTGGCCCCTTCCAGTTTTTGTCCACATGTCTACATAACTTTGTGTGATTATAATTAAAGTTGTTTTATCTTGGAAAATGACCAGCTGCCTGAGTTCAGAGGGTGGGCAAGGATGCTGTCAGGGCCACATCCACCTTGTTCACCACTGGATGCTCTGTGCTTAGCACAGAGTCTGGCATCCGGTTAGTACTTAAATATTGGCCGAATTGGCCGAGAGACTAATTCTGAACCTGAATGGCCCTATTTTTTTTTTTTTTGGGGGGGGGGTACTGAACTCCAAGTAGAAACGAAAAACTCTTAAAAAGTAGCAATTATTGTTTTCCATTAAAGTGGAATCCTGCCTCATTAATTGATTGATTAAACAAGTGTATATTAAGTGTCTGTTAAAACCAAACACAGTTGGATTACTTGAGATATCAAGAGAGACCCAAAGGAGGAAAAATCTGCAGAGAGTGTGCTCTTTCTAATCCCTATCCCAGCCCTGTACTTTATGGCCTGAGATGAATAAGGAGAATGGAGGAATTTTTAATCTTTTAAAAAGACACAGCCTTATTTTATCTTTGCAGAAGAGTTGAGAAATATATTAAAAAAATGGCATTGTGGAAAAAAAGGAATTTTACTTAAGGCAGGCAGAAGATTAGAGCTCTCTATTGCCTTAAATGGCTCTGTAAGATTATGATACTAAGCTCTTTGCCAGAAACTGGGCTACACTTATCTGAAGTGCCACATTCATTCTGAAATGCTCTTAGAGGGAGAAGTCACACAGTATTATTGTCCAAAAGGGATGATCATTTTAGGTTTTGGTTAACATACAAAGCATATACCTTTTTTTTTTTTTAGGATCTAGAACATGAGGGAGGGCATGTGAGACATGCATCGGTCACTTGAGTGACCTCATGTGACACATGCAGAGTCACTTGAGAAGTCTGACCCTGCAAAAGATTGTCTCCTTCTACCCTGGGGTCAGTGCTACTAGGCAATGGCATTTCCTGGCAAAGTTCAATTAAACAAAATCCCAGAGTCGTTTTTCTTCAAAATAATTTTGATTTAATTTCTTCTTTTATATAAAAAGACAACAAATTACATTTCAGAGAACAGTGTTTAGGTTATGAGGTTCCCGTCAGAGCTGTTTTGCAATACATGTTTACATAATCTGAAGTGAAGTCGGCAGTCGACTGTGAAACTGGGGCCAGCCAGGCTGCCTTGTGCGCGTTCCATTTTGGACAACAAACTAATATAACATTCTATTGTTTAGGTGTCAGCTAGATTTGGATTTTCTTTTGGACGTTCGAATTGGGATGAGAAAACAAACCACCACCGCATCACCATGACCAGATTTTAAAAAGCAACAGGTCAGTGCTTTGTAAAGAAAACAAGCAGCATCAATAGTTTCTGCTCTAATCAATGAGCCCAAACATTTGACGTTTTGAATACAGATAAATAAGTCAAATTTTTGGAGAGAAAATCTTATAGAATCTTTCTGTTTGTATTGCCCAATGTGTTACTGATTATTTCCCCTATTGACCAATTGTACTTTGCGGTCCAAGATTCACAGAAGTGAATCTTGCAGTGTTAAAATGCAAAGAGAACAATAAACAGTATACAGAAGCAGTTAAATACTTCTTATAAAACTTATCTTAAGAGAAAATTTGCCAAAGTAAAAGCAATTACACTTTAGAAGATCCCACTTGATGGCGAATGTATCAAACACCTAAAATTTTGGACAGTTATTAGGAGAAGGCTGAAAATGTGTCCTTGCAGCTTTACCACTCAGCTTCGTTTACCTGCCCTCCCTGAGGAGCCCGACTGGAAGGGATCTGTTTCTCTTTGTCTGAAAGTGCCTTGCATTATAGTTACCTGTAGGCGTAGTTTACTAGACCACAAGTTCCTTTAGGATATGAGTGATGTCTTATACATATTTGCCTTCTCCAAAGTACCAAGCATGGCAGTGCTGGGGCTCAGGACAGGCTGTCCCAAGATATGTCACAGTGGCATACTGATTATTTTGAATTAAAGTTACTTGAGAAACAGCTGGTGGAAACAAAAGATATAAAAAACACTCTGACTTCCCCCTTCCCCATGAAATCAAGAAATAAATCTCCCAGGTGAAGGTATCCTCCCTATACCAGGAGGCTACAAAGCGTCCTTATCACCCGAGTTAGGGAACTCAAGGCTTAAAAAGCTACACTATAAACAAATGTTGTTACTTCTTCATCAGTTTGCTCCCTAGCATAACTTAAATCTTCATAAATCTTTCTTTGTCTAAAAATGATATATGGACAACTTGCTTTGGTCACTTCGGGGGTCCCATTTCTCTGAGAATTCTACACATGCAAATTAAATTGTTTTGTTTTACTTCTTTCTCCCGTTAATATGTCTTGGGTCAATTTAATTATTAGACCAGCCAAAAGAACTCAAGAGGGATGGGGGGAAATTTCCCCCTCCCTGATAGTAGTTATTCAATTATTTATGGAAATGAGTAAGTCAAAATACAGATAAAAAAATTCTCCTAATGAACTCCGAGTAGAAACCAAAAACTCTTCTGCTTCTACATTTAGTGGCTGTATTGTATTTGCAAAATATATTTAGCGTAAATGAAGTGAATATTTCCCTCTAATACAGCCCCTTTTTGTGGGTAAATTTATTCTTTATTCCAATACATTTTTTGGGTGTGATGATGAAACTGATTTTGGATGATCATCCATAGGTGTCAAATGTCAAAGCATATTTCTTTGTCCTTTCTGGCACGGTATTAGCATACCACATATTCATCCAGAGCCTTTCCAAGGAAGAGCTCTCTAAACAAGCTATTTTAAATTTTATAACGTCCTCAGTTATGTGTTAAATAAGCTAAATTCAAAGAAACTAAGATTAACCACATCAGAGCAAAAAGTGAAAGAAATTTAATTAGAAAATTCCAAGAGATGACAGCAGAGAAAGTCTAAAATTAATTGTAATATGATCAGAATGAGATCTCATCTCATCATTCTAATATGTGAGCGAGGACACACGTACACAAAGAGTTTTCCGACCAAGCTAATTAATAGGCCAAAGGAGCTGGTTTTGTGAAGAAAAACCTAAGGAGGCAAAGTCATTCAGCATAAGTCTAACATAGGATTTTGGAAATTCTAAATCAGCAAGTCTCTTAAAGAAAACAAAAAGCAAATATCGGGCTTCCCTGGTGGTGCAGTGGCTGGGAGTCCACCTGCCAATGCAGGGGGCACGGGTTCGTGCCCCGGTCCGGGAGGATCCCACATGCCGCGGAGCGGCTAGGCCCGTGAGCCATGGCCGCTGAGCCTGCGCTCCGCAACGGGAGAGGCCACAACAGTGAGAGGCCCGCGTAACGCAAAAAAAAAAAAAAAAGCAAATATCACGTTGCTTTTCAGTTTAATCAATAATGCATTCATTTTCATATTCACTTTGATTATTAAATGCACAAAAATATATCAAATCACTTTTCTATGTGTTAAAACATTCAAGTATATCATTGAAAAAAGGCAATGCAACTTTGTCTCTGAAGTTTTTAAAGACAAGGGAGGCAACTAGAGATAAACAAGGATTAAGCCTGGAAGATCTCTCAAGGTCTGGCTTTTGATTCCTATGTCTCTAACTGAACAAAACCCTCAAGTCATAAAGGCACAGAGACACATTTTCTCCACGCCTTATATTCCTGTTCTAAGAGAGGTTAACACCGGGATCCAGACACATAACGCAGAATTTTCTAATTACCTAATTTCTACCAGCAGTTTCTGCTAACAACAACAACAAACAACTTCAGAGACTGTCTCCCTCAATAAACGTAACTAAGTTCAAGTGCATATTAAGGTTTGTAGAGATGAAATGACATAACTTGAAGATTGACTTTAAAATGTTTCAGTGGAAAAGAAAAAAAGGGGGATAGGTGAGCAATGTGGCAAAGTCTTATAATTACTAAATGTAGGGGATGGGTATGGGGGGATTTATCATATTATTTTTTTCTACTTTTGTGTATGCTTGAGAATTTTCATAATGAGACTTTTTGAAAAAGAGCTTTAGGCAATATAGTTCATCAGTATAGGTATGGGTCTATGGACTAGATAGAAAGCTCTGCTAAAAAGAAGAGTGGCTGGTCTTGAATCTGGGGCTCTTTACCAGGTTTAAAAAACCATTTCACCTGTCTTTCTCAAAGGAAGGAAAATCACACAAATCTACACATTATCTTGGGATGTGTATTAACACAATACACTGTTTAATGTTACCATAAAATTAGAAAAATCTAACTTTTCCAGCTGAACATGGAGGCTATATTACATGAAAGACATGGATTTAGATTTTGGTTTAGCTTTTAGTTTGAAAGAAAAAGAGGAGAGTGTTAATCAAAGAATTCAGATTCCCTAATCCTTTTCTCAGATCCAAGTAGTTTTTCTTTTGGGGATTTAACCTCTACCCTGACAGTTACAGAAGTATGTTGAGGGGGTCTCCTTCTGGAGGTCATACTTTGAGCAGAAGTAATCCTTTCCTGTGTTGAAGAAATCACTTTCACCCTCAGCAGAGAATACACTTTTAAGAAGGCCTCACTCTTTCTGGCCCCTCTCTATTCCCTTAACGCCTCATATATCCCTCTCTTCCATGCTTCCTATATTCTTCCCCACTGGTCCTGTCATCACATCCTATGCAATCCTCAGAGGTCCAAAAAGCCAAAGAGCCCCCTGGGTCTATGAGGACAATTCTTGTTCCTATGCAAAATGTGGCTTGGGGAACTGGAACTGGATTAGAAACAAAAGAGGAGTCAGATAGCAACAAATTCTCTCCTAGTTCCTTTATTTTACATAAGTTTCATGACCATAGGGCCTGTTCTGACATTGCTTTTTTTTTTTCCTTCTTTCTTTTTTAAAACAGAGATTAAGGGCTCACGTAAGAATTCACTCTACTAACACTGATGTCATGGACACTTCTTTTTTAAAATGAGGTATTTGGTTTACTGTCTAAAACAGTAAAGGTTTGGGCAAACTGCAGAAATGATATAGCAAGTAATAAAATAAAAGTGAATAACTGAAACATAAAACAGAAATGGGATCTGGCAACATAGTTGCTCTGACACTCTGAGAATCATTATGGTAGCCAGAATAAACCCACCCACCCTACATCTCTAAAAGCAAAACCCAGCATGATTTTTCCTAGGGGCATACATTTCTACTCAGAAAAGACAGTGAGAATGAAGAGATGAGTGAATATGAAAATGGTAAAGAGATTAAGACCACTCTTACTGCCCTTTTCCCCATTCTAACACGAATTACTTATTAATGGACCACTATTTCCCTTGGTTTCAAATTACCTTAGGAAAACATTAATAATTACAGCAACAACAGCATTTACAAGTGAGTTTATGTGGAACTGTTGTCAGAGTTCAAAACACCATGAAAGATCTGGAGAAGACAGTTGACTATTTCACATAAAAAACTGAACAATTAGGTTAGCCAGGCCCAAAATAATGATGAAAATGTGAGAGATTAACTTAGGCCATGTTAGACGCTCTTCTTGGTAGAGGGAAATTATATAGATGAGAGATGGATATATGAATACAAAGGCCAGGCCACATGCTGCTCCTGAATATCTGCAAAATAAAAGCTTTTGGGTTAATATTCATCCTGTGTTTTTCTGATTTACAATTATGGTAAATATAGTACAATTTAAATCCTCCTCAGTCTGATATTACAATAAAATTGTTTTTGATTCATTTGTTGACATAAAGCATTTGAGTTGAAAACTTATTTTACTTGCTAAGTTAATATAAAATATTATTTCCTGTTCATCTTTACAGCATCTGCTTGACAAAGAGTTTTTTATTCATCTCTCAAATCTCCCTAGTTCCTCTGTATCTCAGTGATTATGGCTACTTCCTCAGAAACATCTGGAGATAGGCTTCATACCTTTGATCTTTTATAAACTAATTATAAATTCTGAGTTGTTGAAGGACTGCTAGCATCTGCTTAAGACTGAGAGTGCCTCCTTGGCATTCAGCATAATTATCAAAGATAGTAACAAAAATACCTAAACACATGACAGAGGAACCTATACTTTCTTCTCTCCTTCCCTATACTTAGTTTTCTTGAAAACAGGTTAATGGGAACTTGTAAATCCATTATATTCAATAAGCATCAGGCTAAAAGTCTCCCCTTTTGTTTATTGCTACTTTCTTAGGTAAGGGTCTTCCAAAAAGTGACTCAGTCCTGCTTTCTACAGGTCAAGGAAATCAGATCATTCGAAATTTCAGTTTTCCGTGATTATCTGAGGTCACAAATATATTCCCAATCTACTCAACCTATCACAATGTATTTGGAGAAAAGATATTAAGGAAAGAGCCATCTGGGATCTAAACTCTTACTTTATGACTACAATCGACACTGAAATATGATCTTGAGTAGAAATGGATTAAGAAAGTTAGGACATAGCCTTGACATATTAGGGACATTTGAGGTACCCCAAGAAGTTATATATTATATATTAAAAACAACTTTATTTTGGATAAAGAAAAAGGAATACAGTAGAAAATTATGAGAAAAAGAAAAAAAGAGAAGGGAAAGGTACATAAAGCTAAGGGATAATGGGGCTTCTAGAGTCAGGAATAAGCAGAAATGGAAGATAATGAGCACCTTAACTGATACCAGGGAACTACATTTGAATGTTACCAGTTTTAAATACTCACAGGAATTTTATACAATTGTATCAAAACAACAACTACAACAACAACAACAACAGGAAAAGCATAAAAATAAAGACCAATATATGAAGGGGCAAAGTTCCCTTACAGGCAGTACCTTATGATTCCTCCTATGTTTGGGTAGAAACAGGCCATGAGCACGCCAGCTCCCACAATAACTAGATTAAGAATCAACACGTGGAAAATGCTACAAGTTGAGAAGAGAGTTTGGAGGAAGAAAAAATATAAAAACAGGCAAATTATAACAATTAATATGAGAATAAAATTCATTATTATCATCCTTAAAATGAGAATGTCTTAAACTTGACAATAAAATTACAGCATAAATAGAAGGCAACAATAGTACTCAATACTGGTGATGGGACAGTGATACTGGCCCTTTTTTTGCGATTATATAAATAGGTTAAATTTTGTAGGAGCAAACTGGTAGTGTGTATCAAGGTTCACATTCTTTGATACATAATTCCATTTGGGTGGAAAATCATAAGAAAATAATTGAAAAAGCTATTAACATAAAGGTATTTGTGAAAAGACAGAAGCATCCTAGATATATGGCAGGGTAACAATTTACTTGATGGAATATATTAAAAAACATTAAAAGTAAGTAATCACTGTTACCTAGATGGTAAAAATCCATCTAGGCAACTTGAGGAAAAGTTAGTTAGATTTTTACTACACAAGAAAATCTCAAAACACTTGAAAAAATATCAGAAGGAAATACACTAAAAAGGGTGTAGTGACTGTGTTATAATTTGGGATTTAGGGTAATCTTTGTTTCTATATTTAACAAATTTTGTATGTTTTACAATATTTCTTTGTAAAGTGTTTACTTTTATAATTAGAAAAATAAATTTTATTAAGGGGTAAGGCAAAATGGGCAGGTTTTTATTTTTCAGATTTAGTCATTTAAAGCTATTCAGTATTTACCATGAATAGAATATCTGCTAAATAACTTGAACTAGATGTTAACAATTCAAGGTTTGGGAATCAATTCTGGACACAAATAAACATAATGTAGATGGAATACGATGCTCAAGAAATAACTCCATTTCCCCCAAAAATGATCCTTAAAAGCCAAATTTACACATCAAAGCAACATTTTGAGCCCAAGTTATCAGAGGTTAATTAATCCTAGGTAAAGATTACAGAAAGAATTAAAAATAAGGAAAAGTATTTACACAAATAAGTGGTTAGTCATCCATCTTGATGAATTACAAAGATATTCAGGCTTCCAGATCTTACTATTTATCCAGAAACTCCAACCTTAAAATTGCTTCAGAGCTTTGAGAGAGACATTGGTTGGGCCTTTGTTATTTCTATATTGTAAAACGAATCAACTTTGTTTATTTTCCAAAGTATTGGTTCTCAAAGTGTAACCACGAACCCCAGGGAAGTTCCCAATTCCCTTTCAGGAAGCCCTGAGGTAAAAATTATTTTCCAATCAGACAAAACATTACTTGCTTTGCAAAAGCATTGGTGGGTAAACTGCTGCCCCCTTAGCATGGATAGAGGCAGCTTCACTTGTCTGTATTCTATACTGTATTCTTCACTGCCAAACACTCTCAAAAAAACCAAAAAAGTTTTATTAAAAATTGTCCTTGATAAAGGAGTAAAAATTATGTTTTATTAAATCTCATACTTTGAACATACATCTTTTTAATATTCTGTATGATCAAATAGCAAGTATATAATAAAGCACATCTGCTGCATACTGAAGTAAAAAGGTTGTCTTGAGGAAAAGTACTTGTGCAACTGAGCTGGGGGACAACCCTGCCGTTTTATCCAAAGACTGCTATTTTTACTTGAAAGGCAGATAAACTATGGTTCTTCAGACTTGGGTATTTGACAGACATGATCTTATCATTTCAAGGAAAGCAACTGGTAGTTTGTGTTGCCAATGATAACATTTGAGCTTTCGAGCAAAAACTAGAATTTTGGAGAGCTTGTATTTGCCACCATGAGAGCTCGACAGTTTTCCAATAAATATCTAAAGACTTTTGATATTAATGAATGTGGGTTTTGAAATGTGCATAATGAAGTGTGTCAACATTTGGAAGATCTACAGAACTCACTGAACCAATATTTTCCAAAGGATTAACCCTGATGTTATAAAATTATGCATGGGTAAAAGATCCAAAGTGTAAGACAGACCAATGGATTTTAATATAACTGAGTTTCAGATTCAACTAACTTTTAAAAAACTACCACTTGTCAAGGTTTGGCATAGTATCAAAGAAGAATATCCACAATGATCTTAAAAGGCTATTAAAAGTACTCCTTGTTCCAACTGGGAGGGTGTATTTTCTTCATATATTTAAACAAAAATTACACATTACAACAGAATGAATGCAGAAGAAGCTAGGAGAATCCAATGATCTACTAGCAAATCAGACATTAAATCAGTTTTTCTTTTTTTTTTTTTTGCGGTACATGGGCCTCTCACCGTTGTGGCCTCTCCCGTTGTGGAGCACAGGCTCCGGATGCGCAGGCTCAGCGGCCATGGCTCACGGGCCCAGCTGCTCCGCGGCATGTGGGATCTTCCCGGACCAGGGCACGAACCCGTGTCCCCTGCATCGGCAGGAGGACTCTCAACCACTGCGCCACCAGGGAAGCCCCCATTAAATCAGTTTTAATGTCATTAATCAGTTTTGAAAGGTAAAAGGAAAGTTTTTTTTGGAAATCATTATTTTTCAAAAATGTTATTTATGTTAACAAGTAATGGTTTTATTATTGCTTTTTAAGTAAATTAATAAACATTTAAAAAATTCTGTTCTAATTTTTCATATGTTAAATATTGATGGATATAACCCACATAAGCTAAAGTTCCTGGGGGTCCTCAAATAAACCTTAAAAGTGTAAAGGGGTCCTGAAATCAAAAAGTATGCTCCAAAGTATGCAGTCTGTAGAGTACTTGTAACTGTAGGATAAATGATAATGTCTTCTTGGTGGCAGGGGAAGAAATGTAATGTGAACACAAAAGGGAATTCCAGACTTTTTACAAGAAGAAAAAACATTCTAACAGCCAACATTATGCAAAATAATGGCAGAAAACAGGAATAAGGCATTTACCTAGAATTTTTTTCATCTATTACTTCTCCGTATTTATTTTACTTTGGTGAATGTAAATCTAGCAGGGTGTATAAACACAATAGGAATAATATTTACTGAAATCCAATAGGAGAACTGTAGCTGCTGCTATTGTCAATGCTAGAAGCCTGGTAACTCTCGATTTCTGCTTTTAAAAGCTTTTTTGTTTTTAAACCTACACATTTATAACTAATTATTTATTAAATGAGGGGAAAGACTGCATTAGTTCACTTCAAATAAACTGGTTAAGACCACTTGTTTAGCTGGTTACCGTAAATGTAATTTTTTTCAAATTTTATCCAAAAGTTTTCTTCATTTAAGATCATTTATTCCCAATAAAATAGGTCAGGACTAGGTACTTTTTACTAGAATGAATCTATAATAAAACTTAATTAAGAGTAGGAGTTAACCAGGGGTCCACAAGGAAGTTTCAGGGAAACCTGAAGCAGTATATGGAAACTTCTCTTGGATGAGGGTGACTAGCTTTGAACAGATTTTCAAAAGGACTCACAACTCCTCCATTACCAATAAGAGATTAAAAATTACAGCAATAGTTACAGAAGCAAATAAGAATTTAAACTTGTTATGTATCTCACCTTCAATCCTAAACAATGATCATTTATGTAAAAATGCATGAATGTTAAATATACAAGTAAATATCAATAACCAATAATTAAAAGAGTTGCTTCTTATTAGCCATACAGGTCCCTACATACTATTAACTTCTTGGCAAAGAGTAGATTAATAGTGACTAAATCATAAGATAAATGTAACTGGTATCAGAGCTAACATAAATTCACTGGAAGGAATTAACTTTAAATCATTCTGGACAAGGGAGAGGCTTCTATTTTTAAAGCTCTTCTGGGACAAGAACACGAATGATCTATCCTTGGTGTTAGGCAAGTTTTTCATTGTTCATTAGGCAAATTTTTATAGCAAAAGGATCAGTCACATTTTAAACTGACCTGTTTGCACAGTCATTTGTTGCTTGGCACATCTTGCTGGTCAAGAGAAGAGCCCTTACCTAGGATAAACGTCACCGAAGATATGGCCCAACAGCTGGACACGAGCCAAGTAGCCTAGGAGTGGATATACAGTCATCATCTGGAACAGCAGGAATATCCTTGCAATGAAGGACAGGATGTCACTGCTAGGGAAGTTGTCTAAAAAATTCTAATCCAAGAAAGATAATAATGTTACAAATCAAATTCAGTATATACAAATATATAAAATGGAATTTTTTCGCTTTGTTTGAACATGGGTGCCACTCAAATTGTGGTTTGTGGACGGGCGTCCATCCACAAACTGTTTGTTAACTATGATTCTTCAATGAGCTAAGTACAGAAATTGAAAGTAAGTGTTTGGAAACTTAAAGACATTTGACATTAGAATTAAAATGTGGCATTTTACGAAAGTATCAGTCTGCAAATGATTTGATATTGAAACAACAACAACAAAGAAGACCTTGTCCACCACTGACAGTCTGAGAAGTACTGCTCTATAAGGTTCAAGCATAAATTTGTTTGAATAAATTTAAATAGCTAATTCAATGCTACTTCATCCTTAATAGTTCTCTTGCTTTTCCTCCTCTGAAACACTGTTACACTTTCAAAGTAAGATTATAGAATAAGGTGAGAGTGTATCTATCACCTACTATCATTATTATGTACAGTCTATCAATAAATAGAAAAGAATTTATTTCTCCTTCCTTTCATGATTCTTTTCTCCATTTTCGTTAGGCATCTAAGAAAAAAAAAGCTAATCACTCAGATTTTTTTTTCCTTGCAAATACAAATACCACAGATATTCTTATTCCCAAGGGAGTGGGCTTTATATGGGATTGTTCACATCAGGGGAATTTTCAGCAAACATTTGGCTGCCAAAGAACTTGTGGAATCAAGGAAATCAAGAGAACATTTCAAGCTATCATAACAGCAATAACCCAAACCTATTTATCTTATAAAGATGAGAACATTATTACCACTATTATGCTGAAATAACCTTTATAATTCATCTGTAATAAATCATACTATATACTCCACTACACTCTATTAGAGGAATTTCTTCTGCCTAGAAAGAAAATCACCTGTGCATGCTATTTCTTGTGAGAAATTCTTCAGTTACATAAAACTAGAGATTATACTATTCCCAGGTTTATGACAGGCCAAAGCAAAGAAAATATTATTTATGGCAACCTTTTAGTAAAAGAATGTTTCTTTTATTCTTTCTGTCTCTCCCTCTGTCTTTTTAACAGTCAAATAGTCTTTCTTTGCTTTGATACTTGACACATAGTACCAAAATGGGTGTCAGACCTATTATTATGGACTGATGAACTAAGACACCAGTTTATTCAAGACATTTCCAGATCTGGACTTTGGAAAATAAGGGAATTGAATATAGTCTCTGTGGAGGGTTTATAAATTCAAGACTACTACTAGTACAGTTCTCCACACACCCAAAAATACTATGCATATAATAGGAATCATTTATTTGAGTACTACAAGGTGCCAGCATGCAGTAGGACTTCTCAGAGAGTCCATCTAAATATCTATGGAGTATCTATTATAATATTTAATGGAAGAGGAAACCGAAGCTCACAAGGGAGGGGTAAGGTGCTTAAATTCCCACATGCACGGTAAATAGTAGAGATTGTATTCAAACTCAGGCCTGTCTGGTATTATATTTTGCTACTGTATCACACTGCTTGCTCTGCAGATATGAAGGTGTAAACAATCACATAGAGAGGGTACACAGTGCCTTACCTGCTCTATACAATCTTTGGATAATGGTGGTGAAGGAAATGAAACAAAAACCAGGACTCCAATATAGAAATAAGTTAATGTCACCAGCATATAAGCAATGGACAAGTCCCTCACCTGTAAAGAAAGAATAAAATTTCCACAATGTTGAATAAATTTTTAGTAAGTAAGTATGCCTGAATAGGCTAAATAATAAGACTGACAAATAAATATAAGATTTATCTTTTTGCTCTGTGTGTCTGTGTATACCTCCTGGGTATCCAGTTTGCTCAGAGAAAGTAGTTAAAACAAGATTCACATACTTTACAATTAGTCTGACAACTTTTTAAAAACTATTCTGGAGTATGTAGACTAAGCTACCTGTTGGCAGACTTAGAAAGTGAACATAAATGGTGATTTAACATGATTGAAATCCTGACTTAATTTCAAAATGTAGTTCATTTACCAAAATATAAAATATTTAACTAAAATAATAAAGCTAAGGGACAACAAGAAATCAAGAATAGGCTACTTTCTGTATGACTTATGGAATTAAAAATTTTTTTTCTAGTGAATTAACTTGTTAATTCATCAAAGCATGCCTAGACCCAAGGAGACTGGTATATATTAAAATATATTTAATAAAGGAAAGCTAACGCAGACAATAAGCAGGTATTAAATACAAGCTTAATAAACCTAAACAGTAAACAAAAGAAAATCAAAAGGCAGCTGTTCAAACAGCTGCACAATCTTATGACTGGAGCCAGTAAACAAATGGAGAACGTTAAATAAATTGGACTGCTTTCTTCCACTGCTGCTCCCACCCTCCCAACCATCCCCATGCAAAGTAAAAAGCTCCAAGATATTTAATGAAGCCAGCTGTCAGATCCAAACAGAACAGATCCCACAGCATATAAATCTGGTCTCCATCACCACTAAAGTTATGGCCAAATAATTCAGCACAACTAAATTATGGCTATAAGCCTATTCAGTTTTCATTTTAAACACACATTACTTTGAAAGCTAAGAAAACAGGTAAGAAAAGAAATTATATATAATTTTGCTTTAGTTTGATTCCACAGTAAGAAAACTGGACATTTGGTATTAGAGAACATTTCTGATTTTTGGGAAAACGTTCCTCCTTAAATGGGCTAAAGCAATAGTACAGAGTTATAAACTTAAATGTTGATAAATTCACTTAAAAAGCAAGTAACAAAATATGAGAAATCCAAAGTTAGGTCTAAGTTGACAATCAGCTTGAAAACAAAACAGGGATTTCAAACCCTAAATTAGACAGTGGATAGGCTATGGAACTACAGGAACCTGGATTATGGAGATTGCTTCCAGCCTTTTCAGAGTTTCTAATTGTGTAGGGTTGAAGAAGGAGAGGCTGACCAAACCTCCAGGGAAGTTCCAAAGTCTTTCCTCTAGTTCTTGAAGCTCTAGGGCCCATCTCAGTCTAGACTTCAGTCACCCCTTGGGTTGCCTGATGGTCTTGTGTAGTTATTAACAGAAATGAACCAGGCAACTCTTATTTTCATATCAAAGGGTAGTAGTCTCCCATTATGACATTTGAAAGTCATTCTACCCTCAACCTACTCAATGTCACTCAAGAACAAAGAAGTTTTGCAAAATGCAAAACCTTGGAAGGCCAAGAAGGCTGCGTCAGAGAGAGCTATATATAAAAAAGGACAGCTACCATTTCATGGAGTCTTTAGCCAGTATACCACATGATCAACACATTATTTTGGGCAGGTTTCCTGCAAAGATGTGTATCTTAGCAGACTTTGGGGAAAATCTGATGAAGATAAAAAGGCAAAGATGCAAGGCCTTCCTGATAAGATAGTTTCCCCCTTCTGCTTCCCTGTTCTTATAGCACTGTACACATATCTGAAATATAGCATCTACTACCCTATATTGTAACTGTCATGAACTTTTATTATAAAAGAATCTATATATATGATATGAGGATATCAACTGGAAAGAAAATGTCCTTTGACACCCAAAAAGTAGTCAAGGTTAATAGTTCTTCTATCATGTTGGTATTTTAATTTTTCCGTATCTAAGTTGGTCCATACTACTAGACTATGAGACCCCTGAGGACAAGGACTGTGTCTTCTTCATCTTTGTATCCCCAATCCCCAGGACAATACCTGGCACATAGTAGGAACTCAGTAAATGTAGGTAAAAATAATCATGCTGTCTACAATTATTAAGTGCTTCTAGGTACTAGGCTCTGTGCAAAGCACAGTACATATATTATCTCACTTAATGTAGGTACAATCCTTTTCTTCATTTTATAGATAAGTAAACTAGTGCAGCTAGGTTATTTTCTCTTTTTTTTTTTTTTGGTGGCGTTGGGTCTTCATTGCTGCACGCGGGCTTTCTCTAGTTGAGGTGAGCAGGGGCTACTCTTCACTGCGGTGCGTGGGCTTCTCACTGCGGTGGCTTCTCTTGTTGTGGAGCACGTACTCCAGTAGTTGTGGCGCACACGTGGGATCCTCCCGGACCAGGGCTCGAACCCGTGTCCCCTGCATTGGCAGGCGGATTCTTAACCAGTGCGCCACCAGGGAAGTCCCTACAACATTTTTCATGGTTACACAGTGAACAGTTGGTGAAGTCAATATTCAAACCAAAGACTTTCTGGCTCCAAATTGCGTGCCCTTAGCTACTACAATGGAGAGCTAACCAGTTTCTAATACATTTGTGTCATAGTTAATAAACAATAGTAAAGAAAACGGTGAAAGAGAGGTAACAAGTTTTGAGTAACAAACGATACAATAAAGCACACATATAGATGCAAGAGAAATAACTATAATCAGAAAAGTTCTATTTCGCAGTAGCATAAATGTACATTCAGTAGAACTAGGTCAAGAGTTACATACCTGGGGACTTCCCTGGTGGCGCAGTGGTTAAGAATCCGCCTGCCAACGCAGGGGACACGGGTTCGAGCCCTGGTCTGGGAAGGTCCCACATGCCACAGAGCAACTAAGCCCGTGCGCCACAACTATTGAGCCTGCGCTCTAGAGCCGGTGCTCCGCAACGAGAGAAGCCACCACAATGAGAAGCCTGTGCACTGCAACGAAGAGTATCTCCTGCTCACCACAACTAGAGAAAGCCCACGCATAGCAACGAAGACCAACGCAGCCAAAAATAAACAAATAAATGAATTTATATATTAAAAAAGAGTTACATATCCGTTTTCATCTGAAAATACTCTAATGAACAGAAATGATATTTTAATATAAAAAGCAGCTGAGGTTTAGCACAATCCTGGGAAACATGCCACCTATGAAGAGCATGCACACATGTGGGCTTTGCTATTCTCTGGCTTGAACACAAGCCATCACTATTCTAGGCCTGGGGATACGGCCTCTTAAAAGCCTGTTTAATGGAAAATGGTAGAAAAAAAACCATCTTTTAGAAAATGAGGCTCAAAGTAAAAAAATATTTAAAAACAGGCACAAGTGACCATATGAACTGGTAATGTGTCAAGAATCCTACACATTAATAAGGTAACTTATTCTGCCTCGCAAATAAGCAGTGGCTAGCAGGGCTGGCACTAGAGAACTAATGACAGGAAGAATGACAACTGGGACACAAGTGGGTCTGGGAGCACATTCTGTTTCTCAAATATGTTTTATAATCTATCTGTTCCATGTACTGTTCATAGTGAAAATACTATCCAGTGGAGCATTTACTAAGAAAATGACAGACCTACCCCAAACATTTACATAAAAACTGCTGATGTATATAGTTGAGTAAACTACACAGATTCATAAGAAGCAAGAAGTGAATAATAAATTAAGATATAAGGCATCTCAAATAGTTTTTAAAGAAGCAGGGCATAAAACTAAACAAAGATAGGCAAAACAAAACAAAAAAAGCACAATATAGGTTCTGATTCAAACATGATGAGGAAATTCAAACAAGATGAGGAAATACCATATCCAGGATGGTTATAAAGAATACATATTCTGATGATAAGAAATGAGTTGGATGATCTTCAACTCTACAACTTTTTTTTTGGTAAGGTATGCCTTACTAAAAATAGAAATTATATCTCATTTAGTTATACATATAAAAAATTATGTTTGGTGAAAGAAAACCCATGAAATTAAGTCAAATTTGGAAAACCTGGAAGATCTGAGCACTACACCTGTGTAGGAGCCTCACTGTTCTCCTTCACAAATGTCTTTAGATCCATGTCCAACTATAGTTTATATAGAAGAGAATGAGGCCTTTTTTATTCTTATATCTTTTCTATTTTCAAGCTTTTTTTTTTTTTTTTACTGATCTGTGAATGACTAACTCAACATCAACATTAAGAATTCAGAGTTCCTGACAAGCTTCATATTTTCTGACTTAAATCTCAAGAAAATATTGTATCATGATATTAACAAAACATCTGTGAGTCAAATTACTTACTGACACCTGATTAAAAGTACAATCATTAAATAAATCAAATGACAAAGTTTTTCTCAGAATATAGTACCATTTAGCTTAATTTATGCAATATATAAGTACAGTCAAAAGGAGAGTATTCTATATTTACAAGTATTTAAACTGCTTAGAATTTTGCTGGCACACAGTGCTTCATAAATATTAGCTTTATCATTAGTAATTATTAATATTTTAAGAAGTTAACATGAAGCATAACTGATTTTTTGAACGCTGGGCCGCATTTCACATACTAGTTTCAATCAATTAAGACAGTAAGAAGACATCATCCATTTCAACTTTTATTTTTAAGCCTTTAAAAAAATATTTTCCACAAGGGACAAAAGTTGAGTTACACTTCATTAGCTGAACCTCACATACTAGTTCTACAAAATGCTAGTCCCAAAACTCAGTAGAAACAAGAACTCATTTTATGGTATTTACATATGGAATACGGATTTCAAGGCCCATTTGAGTGTTTTTGTATGAAAGGCAGGCAGGACTCTTCCTATGTCTTTCGGGGACTATGAACAGGAACATTCATCTCTCTACCCAGTCCGGAGCTTCTCACACTGAGGAATGCACACCTTCAGGTAAACTGGTGTAAATTTCCAGCAAAGCTCTTCCTCTTAAGAATTTTCAGGAGCAAAAAAGCTAAGTACAGACAGTCCTCTCTTTTCATGGTAGTATGAGACTGTGAAAGCGCCTGGACACCTTTCTGAGGAAGATACCTTTGCAGCTGCAGCACAGTTGGGGTCGGTCTGCTCCTGCCTCACCGCTGTTTGCTCTCACCCAGGAACAGGTCAGTCAGGAAGCTGCGCTGCAGCAAAGGCTTGCAGATACTGGGAAGACCCCTTTAACACCTCACCAAGGGAGAATTACTCCATCCAGCCACAATATAACATCTCTGGAGAAGGGGTGTGCTGACTCGATCAGAGGCACAAAGGAAAAATATCTAAAAACGAAAGGACCAGTTCAGAGGCCAACCAAGACTCTGGGAGTCACTACAAGAAAAACTCTTTGAGATGAAGGTTCTAAGACTCTAAGATTTTTCAAAGTTGGTTCCAGATGAAGGTCTGTAAGTGATTCATTGACTTGTACAGTCTTTCAGAGACTGTTAAGCAGATTACTTGCACCAGTATTGAGCAGTTGAAGTCACCAGTGCAGGTGCTTATATCAACTATTTTAATAGATTAATGGTTGTTTAAAAAAATGACCATGCAGTGCGATCATAATAATCAATGGGAAAAATTATGATTGTTCCGTGATGCTTCCTCTTTCTCACGGTATAATTGTAAGAGCAAACTTCCTTTCTATGCTTTGGTGAACTGTCATATTCCTTTCTTCTAAGTTTTCATCAGCTTCCAACATTTCATTTTTTGTGCTTTCAATGTTGTAAAGTATCGCTAAGAATTCTTTCAATGTGAAGTTTTTTGATAGTGTCATTTCCTCTGCAACATCTTCATCCTTTTCATCACAACCACTTTCTTCATTCCTGTTGGTAAGTTCACCTTGCCTAAGTTCCTCTGGCTGCATACCTAGAGTCTCTCGAATGGCAGCAATGTCAACATTTCCACAGTCAAATATGTTTGATTCAAATTTCATTTCCACCATTATGACTTTTTGTTTCATTTTTGCACTTTTGTGTTTGTTTGCCAATTTCCTTTTGATTCTCCATTTTTGTAAAATATAATGTGGGTTTACCACCTGGTGACAAGGAGGCAACTGAACTATCTGCTTTGTCATCTGGATGTAACGTGAATAATAGATGGGCAGTGACCAACCTCTGACAGATTTTGAAAGAAGTGGTGTGACTGGTAACTAATCATGTTGTGCATCTGTAATTTATGGAGTGAATTATGAACTGAAGGGCTAGTAGTTACTACTTTATGCAAGTACTCATAATTCAAATCCTGTGGCAACCTAAATTTGAACCATGTGGTTAGGGGGTACTGACATAATTTAACTAAGCCATAGTAACTGAAATTCATGCATATGGGAGCTGTGCAAAGTGAAGTCTGCCTGTAATTTAACTCATTATTTTCAGACTGTTTTCTAGTAAGACAAACTAATTATGAGCACAATAAAAATATGCATGAGTGTTTAAGATAAAACATGAGAGTTCACTGAAATTGTGTTCTTCACCCCCAGATACCCAGCGTATACAAGGTGTTGTTCTCTGTCATTAAGGGGACTTTGGTGGTAAAGTTTGAGAAACACAGCCTTATGGATAGAATGACCCAATATACATGAGAATCCAACTTCACAAAATGTGTTTCTGTGGTACTTGGTCTAAGCTGGCATAGTTGATAAGGATAGATAGGTGACTTGGCTGACACCAAGGTATACACTGTTAATGAAATACACTATTTCCTGTAAAGATAAAATAGATTTTTCCCACATATCTCTAAACTTCCTAAACATGTGGTAGGCAGCTTAGTTCAAGTCAGGAAATTTGTGAAGGAGAGGAATTTAAGAGTAAAGGCCATAAAGTATATCCTCAATTTTCCCTCTACACCCCAAAGTTCCAAATGATTATTTAGGATAAGTAACATTTTCTTCCTATTCCCTCAAAAGGTTTAAAACTGTTTATGATAAAAATACAATAAGACTAAACATTTCCAAAATAAAAACCCTATCTAAAGTGTGAGGGATACAGGGAAAGATAAAAACTCTAAAAATACATTTGCCTAAGAAAAGTTATAGAAACAGATAAAAGAACTTAATACTTTAAGTTTTCCAAAAGTCAAAGCAAAAATTGAAACAAGAATAGTTATATGACCCTTACTGTCAAACAATGAGTTTATTGAGAAACTTTTTCCTAGCCTTGAACACAGGAAATTTTCTCTCCACAGTCTTTGTATAAAGGATGTTGAGCAATTTAACAAAGACTATCCCAATTACAGTTCTTAATAAACAGTGAAGCAACATTCTGCATATGGCTTTCTTGTATTACCCTGAACCTTTGGTAAAAAGTCAGTTTTAACATTAAAATCTAGTGCAGTGATGAGAGAAGAGAGAAAGAAATAACTGATGTGGTTCAGTTATATATTTTTCTGAGACTCTAACAATATCATAGGAAGAAATCTTGGAGAAGACTTAATATGTTCTCATTGCAAAACAAATTTAAAGGCACTAGAAAAAATCTGTGGGATACTCTCCTGTTAACAGAAAGATCCACAGTTTGTAAACGTCAGGAAAGCAAGGGTAAGAGAGGTAGAAAAGCTAAAAACTTCTAGCCCCTACTATACACCAGGTCATGTTAAACACTTTTCCTATTTTATAATATTTGATTATGATTAAAAACTTGAGAGGTAGGTATCAAATTAGGCTATTTTTATATACAAAGAAAATGAAATTTGAAGATCACCAAGCTAGGAAGTTGGGAAAAATCAAGGTTTACTCAATTCCAACACCACTCACAGGTAATATGCCAGTCGTATGTAACCAGGTAACAATAAAGATGAAAATGGAAGAGCTTGACTTATATTCTTGCCCTAATTTGAGACCTAACTTCCTTCTACTTAGAAAGGCCCTCATAATGACTCTGCCAAACATTACTTGAAGCCTTCTCAGAATCCCCAGGCACAGTGAACTCTTCTTTCCTTTGTATTTCAGTAACAATGGTATAGACTCCTATTAGAACTTCATCATCTTTGTTTACATGGTTAGAAGCTATCAAATCGAATTCAAATTGTATAAATAAGGCCACAGGTAACTGGTTAAATTTTGCTTCCTTTGGGTTTAGTTTGCTCTTCTTTTTTCCAGTGTCTTAACATAGAAGGTTAGGTTAGTGATTTGAGATCTTCTTTTCTAACGTAGGTGCTTACAGCTATAAATTTCTCTCTAAACATTGTTTTAGCTGCATCCCATATATTTCATTATGTTGTGTCTTCATTTTCAGTAATCTCAAAGTACTTTTCTAATTTTTCTTGTGATTTCTTTCTTGACTCATTAGTTATTTAGGAGTATGCTGTTTAATTTCCACATATTTGTCAATTTCCCAAATTTCTTTCTGTTATAGATTTCTAACTTCACTGTGGTCAAATAACATACTTGGTATGATTTCAGTCCTTTCAAGTTTATTGACTTGTTCAGTGACTCAGCATATGGTCTATCTTGGTAAATGTTTCATGTGCATTTGAAAAGAATGTGCATTCTCTTCTTGTTTGAGAGAAGACTTTTATAAATGTCAATTAGATCAAGTAGGTTGATAGTGTTTTTCATGTTTTCTACATCCTTACTTATTTGGTATTTGTTCTATCAATTATTAAGGGAGGGGTGATGAAATCTCTAATTATAATTGTGGATTTGTTTACTTCTTGCAGTTTTGACAGTTGCTGTTTCATTTACTTGGAAACTCTGTCACTTGGTGCATATGTGTTTAGGATTATTATGTCTTCTTGATGAACTGATCCTTAAAGATCATCATATAATGTTCCTCGTTATCTTTGGCAGTACTCCTTGTTCTGAAGTCTACTTTGATATTAAGACAGCCTCTCTTGGGGCTTCCCTCATGGCGCAGTGGTTAAGAATCCGCCTGCCAATGAAGGGGACATGGGTTCGATCCCTGGTCAGGGAAGACCCCACATGCTGTGGAGCAATTAAGCTGGTGCACCACAACTACTGAGCCTTTGCTCTAAAGCCCACAAGCCACAACTACTGAAGCCCGTGCGCCTAGAGCCTGTGCTCTGCAACAAGAGAAGCCGCTGCAATGAGAAGCCCAAGCACTGCAACAAACAGTAGCCCCCGCTCGCCACAACTAGAGAAAGCCAGGGTGCAGCAATGAAGACCCAACACAGCCAAAAATAAACAAATACAAAACAAACAAACAAAACCCCCCAGCCTCTCCACCTTTGCTATGTTTAGTGTCTGCATGGTATATCTTTAAAGTAAATTTCTTGTAGACAGCACATAGTTACGTTTTGTTTTTTAATCAGACTGACAATCTCTGTCTTTTAGTTGTAGTCTTTAGACCATTTTTAATGTAATTATCTATACTACTCGGTTTGAATCTATTATCTTTCTGTTTGTTATCTATTTGTCCCATATAGTCTCGTTTCCCTTTTCCTGTCTTCTTTTAGATTACTTGGGTATTTTTAAAGATCCTATCACCACTATTTGCTATTATCTGTACATCTTTTTTTTTTTTTAGTGACTGCTCTACAGTAAACTATGGCCCATGGGGGAAATCTAGACCACTGTCTATTTTTGTAAATAAAAGGTGAAAACAAAAAAACACTCCCATTTACCACTGCAACAAAAAGAATAAAATAGCTAGGAATAAACCTACCTAAGGAGACAAAAGACCTGTATGCAGAAAATTATAAGACATTGATGAAAGAAATTAAAGATGATAAAAATAGATGGAGAGATATACCATGTTCTTGGATTGGAAGAATCAACATTGTGAAAATGACTCTACTACCCAAATCAATCTACAGATTCAATGCAATCCCCATCAAACTACCACTGGCATTTTTCACAGAACTAGAACAAAAATTTCACAATTTGTATGGAAACACAAAAGACCCCGAATAGCCAAAGCAATCTTGAGAATGAAAAACGGAGCTGGAGGAATCAGGCACCCTGACTTCAGACTACACTACAAAGCTACAGTAATCAAGACAGTATGGTACTGGCACAAAAACAGAAAGACAGATCAGTGGAACAGTAGAGGAAGCCCAGAGATAAACCCACACACATATGGTCACCTTATCTTTGATAAAGGTGGCAGGAATGTACAGTGGAGAAAGGACAGCCTCTTCAATAAGTGGTGCTGGGAAAACTGGACAGGTGCATGTAAAAGTATGAGATTAGAACACTCCCTAACACCATACAGAAAAATAAGCTCAAAATGGATTAAAGACCTAAATGTAAGGCCAGAAACAATCAAACTCTTAGAGGAAAACATAGGCGGAACACTCTATGACATAAATCACAGCAAGATCCTCTTTGACCCACCTCCTAGAGAAATGGAAATAAGAACAAAAATAAACAAATGGGACGTAATGAAACTTAAAAGCTTTTGCACAGCAAAGGAAACCATAAAGAAGACCAAAAGACAACCCTCAGAATGGGAGAAAATATTTGTAAATGAAGCAACTGACAAAGGATTAATCTCCAAATTTACAAGCAGCTGATGCAGCTCAATAACAAAAAAACAAACATTTCTCCAAAGAAGGTATACAGATTGCCAACAAACACATGAAAGAATGCTCAACATCATTAATCATTAGAGAAATGCAAATCAAAACTACAATGAGATATCATCTCCCACCGGTCAGAATGGCCATCATCAAAAAATCTACAAACAGTAAATGCTGGAGAGGGTGTGGAGAAAAGGGAACACTCTTGCAGTGCTCGTGGGAATGTGAATTGGTACAGTCACTATGGAGAACAGTATGGAGGTTCCTTAAAAAACTACAAACAGAACTACCATATGACCCAGCAATCCCACTACTGGGCATATACCCTGAGAAAACCAAAATTGAAAAGGAGTCACGTACCAAAATGTTCATTGCAGCTCTATTTACAATAGCCCAGAGATGGAAACAACCTAAGTGTCCATCATTGGATGAATGGATAAAGAAGATGTGGCACATATATACAATGGAATATTACTCAGCCATAAAAAGAAACGAAATTGAGCTATTTGTAATGAGGTGGATAGACCTAGAGTCTGTCATACAGAGTGAAGTAAGTCAGAAAGAGAAAGACAAATCCCATATGCTAACATATATATGGAATTTAAGGAAAAAAAAATGTCATGAAGAACCTAGGGGTAAGACAGGAATAAAGACACAGACCTACTAGAGAATGGACTTGAGGATATGGGGAGGGGGAAGGGTAAGCTGTGACAAAGCGAGAGAGAGGCATGGACATATATACACTACCAAACGTAAGGTAGATAGCTAGTGGGAAGCAGCCGCATAGCACAGGGAGATCAGCTCGGTGCTTTGTGACCACCTGGAGGGGTGGGATAGGGAGGGTGGGAGGGAGGGAGACACAAGAGGGAAGAGATATGGGAACATATGTATTTGTATAACTGATTCACTTTGTTATAAAGCAGAAACTAACACACCATTGTAAAGCAATTATACTCCAATAAAGATGTAAAAAAATAATAATAAAACATTAAAAAAATAAAAATAAAGTATACAGGAGGATAAAAAAAACAAAAATAACCAAAAGTATATTCTTGACTAGGGCAAAACTATTGTCTACTATTATTCAGAAATTTTTTAAAAATCTGAGAGGTGTGTTCATTAATATTAAAACCAGATAACATGGTATCAACAATAAAGGAAAATCTCAACCAAAATTGTAAAAAAAAAAAAAAAAAAAAAAATTTTCTTGCAACACAGTCACCGCCCACTTGTTTACATATTATCGTTACTTTCATGCCACAATAGCAGAGCTGGGTCATTGTAACTAGATGGCCCACAAGGCCTAAAATATTTACCACCTGAACCTTTACGGAAAAGTTTGCAGACCACTGTTTTGTGGTTTAAATTTAAAAATTAATATCTGGTAACAAACTCAAATCCTCAGGTAATTACTCACATTGTTTTCTTGGTTCTTGTTGTTCTTCAAGAGGGTGATAATACAATTATGAATAAAGAAAGCAAGGGTAAGCACGCCAGTCAGCTGTGGAAACTGAAATCTTATCTCTAGGAGAAAAAGGGGGGGAAAAAACACATTAAAACTGACAGTTGGAAAATGAATATTAGTAGTTTAAAGTTGATTACTAAAAATCAGTTGTCTCTGTTTTGTCCAGGGAATAAGAATATTAAAATGTCTTTACAAAGTTCCTCAAGGCTAACATTATACTAACAAATACTTGAAAAGGGAAAGAAAAGGAATCAAGAAATGACTACTCTGTAAAGGTACTTTATATCAGTTATTTCTGTTTGAGGTCATACAACTAGTATGTGGCAGGGCAAGATCAAATACAGGGTCTGTCTGATTAGAAAATGGGCAGAACACCATGGAGAAAAGTACGGAGGTCCCTTAAAAAACTAAAAATTGAACTACCATACGATCCAGCAATCCCACTACTGGGCATATACCCTGAGAACACCATAATTCAAAAAGAGTCATGGGGGGCGTCCCTGGTGGCGCAGTGGTTGAGAGCCCGCCTGCCGATGCAGGGGACACGGGTTCGTGCCCTGGGTCTGGGAGGATCCCATATGCCACGGGGCGGCTGGCCCGTGAGCCATGGCTGCTGGGCCTGCGCGTCCGGAGCCTGTGCTCCACAACAGGAGAGGCCACAGCAGTGAGAGGCCCGCGTACCGCAAAAAAAAAAAAAAAAAAGTCATGTACCACAATGTTCATTGCAGCTCTATTTACAATAGCCAGGACATGGAAGCAACCTAAGTGTCCATCGACAGATGAATGAATAAAGAAGAAGTGGCACATATATACAATGGAATATTAGCCATAAAAAGAAACGAAATTGAGTTATTTGCAGGGAGGTGGATGGACCTAGAGTCTGTCATACAGAGTGAAGTAAGTCAGAAAGAGAAAAACAAATACCGTATGCTAACACATATGTATGGAATCTAAAAAAAAGAAAAAAAAAAGTGGTTCTGAAGAACCTAGAGGCAGGACCAGAATAAAGACGCAGACGTAGAGAATGGACTTGAGGACACGGGAGTGGGAAGGGTAAGCTGGGATGAAGTGAGAGAGTGGCATGGACATATATACACTACCAAATGTAAAACAGACAGCTAGTGGGAAGCAGCCAGATAGCACCAGGAGATAAGCTTGGTGCTTTGTGACCACCTAGAGGGGTGGGATTTGGAGGGTGGAAGGGAGATGCAAAAGGGAGGAGATATGGGGATATATGTATATGTATAGCTGACTCACTTTGTTATAAAGCAGAAACTAACAAACCATTGTAAAGCAATTATACTCTAATAAAGATGTTAAAAAAACTAAAAAAAAATGGGCAGAAGACCTGAATATACATTTTTCCAAAGATACACAGATGGCCAACAGGCACATGAAAAGATGATCCACATTGGTAATCATCAGAAAAGTGCAAATCAAAACCACAATGAGATACCACCTCACATCTCACACAAAATAGCTATCATCAAAAAATCTATAAATAACAAATGTTGGTGAGGATGTGGAGAAAAGAGAACCCTAGTACACTGTTGGTGGGAATGTAAATTTGTGCAGTCAATGGAAAACTAAAAATTAGAACTACCATATGATCCAGCAATTCTACTGCTGGGTATTTATCTGCAGAAAATGAAAACACTAATTTGAAAAGATAATGCACCCCAATGTTCATAGCAGCATTATTTACAATAGCTAAGATATAGAAACAATCTAAGTGTCCCTCCACAGATGAATGGATAAAGACGGTATGGTATATATACGTATAATGGAACATTACTCAGCCATAAAAAAAGAATGAAATTCTGCCATTTGAAGCAACGTGGATGAACCTAGAGAGTATTATGCTTAGTGAAATAAGTCAGAGAAAGACAAATAGTATATGTTATCACTTATACATGGACTCTAAAAGATAAAACGAAAAAATAGAACAAAACAGAAACAGACTCACAGATATAAAAAACAAACTAGTGGTGAAACAGTGGGTAGAAGAAAGGCAGGAAGGGCTAGATTGGGGTATGGGATTGAGAGATACAAAGTACTATGTATAAAATAAATAAGCAATGAGGATACATTGTACAGCACAGGGAAATATAATCATTATTTTGTAATGGAGTACAAATATATTGAATCACTACACTGTACACCTGAAACTAATATTGTAAATCAACTCTACCTCAATAAAAAAAAATTCAGGTGTCTGACTGAATTTGTCTGACTCTGAAGTCCTTCCTCTTCTATTACTTGAATTTGCCAGAAAAATACTTAGAAAAGTCATCAGGGAAGGGAGAATTTGTCATTTAACATTCTTCAATGGCTAATCTAAAATGCATTGCTTAAAAATACTGGAAATAATTTAAATGTCTACATAGAGGGGAATGGCTAAACTATGATGCAGTTGCTCAGTGGTACATATTATGCAAGAATTATGTTCCAGAGAAAGATTTTATGCTACAGCAAATGTTCGTAAGTCAAATAGCATGTATAATACAATTTTATTTTTATTTTAATAAGTGTGTGTATGTGAAAAAAAAAAAAAAGACTGCAGAGATAGCCACAAAGTCTAAATAGTGGTTATCTCTGGTTAATGGAATTTATTGTAAATTAATCACTTACCTATATTCTCTAAATTTTCTACAATAAACATAGTTACTTTCAAATAAGAATAATAAAATAACATTTTAAAAGCACTGCCAATTTTTGTCTTTAAGGTTTGCTAATATAAAAATGAAAAAATTTCTTTTCTGTAGAAAAAGATCATGATTTACTCAGAAACAGTGCTGCATCTAGGCAAAGGAGGTGGCAAAGTGGAGGACAACTCATCACAAGTGATTCCTTAGTGTAAAAAGTAGAAATAAAAAAAAAAAAGCCCCCTGGCTTTTTACCATATTTTAGGAAAGGAAGCGAGAACAACTAAGAATCAAGCAGTAGCTCTAAAAGAAATCAGGAAGTAAGATAAAAAAAATATTACATACTTTTGTTTTATATCAAGTTTTTTGTCTGCTAGCTTTCATCTGAATTTTTATCTGTGGAAGCAATTCAAAATGTATTTTTCTTAGGAAAAGTCTCTCCTTCTGTCTATAATCTTTTAAAATTTTACATGTCAGCAACAAAGTAAAATGTGGGGGCAATTTCCACTTCTGTTTTTTAAAAAACTCTTAAATTGGGAATAGAAGCATACTTTTTTTTTTTTGACATTCTGCACAAAGGGTCTTTTTTTTATCATGTGTTACATAGGCAAAATTATTTAAATCAATAAATCTTTAAGGAATTTCGCATGTTCTGATTCTTTCCACGGCCAATCACATTAGTTCCTCCAAAGTCATAATCTTCAAGATAAGATAGCCCTTTCACTTCCCTGGTGGTGCAGTGGTTGAGAGTCCGCCTGCCGATGCAGGGGACGCGGGTTCGTGCCCCAGTCCGGGAGGATCCCACATGCCGTGGAGCGGCTGGGCCCGTGAGCCATGGCCGCTGAGCCTGCGTGTCCGGAGCCTGTGCTCCGCAACGGGAGAGGCCACAACAGTGAGAGGCCCGCGTACCGAAGAGTTTGACTGTTAGGTTTTTCAATTTATTTAGCAGCTCTGTCTTGTAGTTCTTTCCCACTGATCTAATACATAGTTCTATGAGTAAAGGAAACCACATAGTTACTCTATGAAGTGCTTCCAATGATATAGGTTTATAGAAAAAACCCCATCGGGATAGACCTCAACAGAAGGATACTTTCTCAACAAGAAAAAGAATGATCACTTTAGATCAACAGTTAGCATTATATTTATATAATTATATAGAGCCCCGAATTTTGGGGAAGATGATAAAATTATTATTTATACATGACAGGCCTAACTCAAGAAATAAGAAAAATCTCAAATAAATGGTCTAATTTTACACTTAAAGAAACGAGAAAAAGAAGAACAAATGAATCCCAAAGTTAATAGAAGGAAGAGAAATAAAGATCAGAGTGGAAATAAATGAAATAGAGACTAAAAAGACAATAGAAAAGATCAATGAAACTAAGAGCTGGCTTTTTTTGAAAGATAAAACAGACAAACCTTTAGTTAGATTAACCAAGAAAAAAAGAGAGGACTAAAATAAATAAAACTATAAATGAAAGAGGAGACACCACAACTGATACAATAGAAATATTACAAAGGATCGTGAGGCTACTGTGAACAATTATATGCCAACAAATTGGACAATCTAGAAGAGCTGGATAAATTCCTAGAAACATACAACCTACCAAGACTGAATCATGAAAAAACAGAAAATCTGAACAGACCAGAGATTGAATCAGTAATCAAAAACCTCCCAACAAACAAAAGTCCAGGACCAGATGGCTTCACTGTGAATTCCACCAAACATTCAAGAATTAATACCAATCCTTCTCAAACTCTTCCAAAATGTGAAAGAGGAATGAACACTTCCAAACTCATTTTACAAAGCCAGAATTACTCTGATACCAAACCCAGACAAAGACACACAAGAAAAGAAAATTATAGGCCAATGTCCCTGATGACCACAGATACAAAAATTCTCAACAAAGTATCAGCAACCCAAATTAAACAATACATTAGGACTCTCCTGGTGGCACAGTGGTTAAGAATCCACCTGCCAAAGCAGCGGACACAGGTCCAAGCTCTGGCCCGGGAAGACCCCACATGCCGCAGAGAAACTAAGCCCATGCGCCACCACTACTGAGCCTGCGCTCTAGAGCCCGCCAGCCACAACTACTGAAGCCTGCGCGCCTAGAGCCCGTGCTCTGCAACAAGAGAAGCCACCTCAGTGAGAAGTCCGCACACCACAACGAAGAGTAGCTCCTGCTCACCACAACTAGAGAAAGCCTGTGCACAGCAACAAAGACCCAACGCAGCCAAAAATAAATAAATAAAATAAATAAATTTTAAAAATACATTAAAAGGATTACGCACCATTATCAAGTGAGATTTATTCCAGGGATGCAAGTATGGTTCAACGTGTACAAATCAATCAATGTGATACACCATATTAACAAAATGAAGAATAAAAATCATATGATCATCTCAATGATGCAGAAAAAGCATTTTACAGTATTCAACATCAATTTATAATAAAAACTCTCAACAAACTGGGTATGGAGGGAATGTATCTCAACATAATAAAGGCCATATATGACAAACCCAGAGCTAACATCATATTCAATGGTGAAAAGCTGAAAACTTTTCCTCCAAGATCAGGAACAAGACAAGGATGCCCACTCTTGCCATTTTTATTCAACATAGTATTGTCCTAGCCAGAGCAATTAGGCAAGAAAAGAAATAAAAGCCATCCAAATTTGAAAGGAAGAAATAAAACTGCCTCTATCCATGGAGGATATAATACTATATATGGAAAACCCTAAGGATGCCACCAAAAAACTGTTAGAACTAATAGTCAAATTCAGAAAACTTGTGGGGTACAATTTCAACATACAAAAACCTGTTGGTGTTTCTATACACTAATAACAAACTATGAGAAAGAGAAATTAAGGAAACAATCCCATTACAGTTGCATCAAAAAGAATAAAATACCTAGAAATAAATTTAACCAAGGAGTTGAAAGACCTATAAACTAAAATTTATAAGACAATGATGAAAGAAAGTCACAAATGGAAAGTTATTCCATGCTCATGAATTGGAAGCATCAATATTGTTAAAATGTCCATACTACCCAAAGCAATCTGTAGGTTCAATGCAATCCGTATCAAAATTCCAAGGCATTTTTCACAGAAATAGAACAAACATTCCTAAAATGTGTATTGAAACATAAAAGACCCCAAACAGCCAAAGCAATCTTGGGAAAGAAGTACAAAGCTGGAGGCATCATACTTCCTGATTTTAAATTCTAATACAAGATATAGTAATCAAAACAGTATGGTACTGGCAAAGAACAGACATATAGATCAATGGAACAGAGTGCCCAGAAATAAACCCACACATATACAGTCAATTAATTTATGACAAAGGAGTCAAGAATACACAATGGGGAAGGGACAGTTTCTTCAATAAATGGTGTTGGAAAAACTGGGAGACACATGCAAAAGAATGAAACTGGGCCCCTATCTTAAACCATATACAAAAATCAACTCTAAATGGATTAAAGGCTTGAATGTAAGACCTGAAACCATAAAACTCCTAGAAGGAAATGGGGGGCAGGGGGAGGGTAAGCTCCTTGACATTGGTCTTGGCAGCGATTTTTTGATTTGACACCAAAGCAAAGGCAACAAAAGCAAAAATAAACAAATGGGACTACATCAAACTAAAAGGTTTCTGCACAGTAAAGGAAACCATTAATGAAATGAACAGGCAACCTACAAAATGGGAGAAATGTTTGCAAATCATATATTGGATAAGGAGTTAATAACCAAAATATATAAACAACTCATATAACTCAATAGCAAGAAAACAAACAATTCAATTAAAAAATGGGGGCTTCCCTGGTGGCGCAGTGGTTGAGAGTCTGCCTGCCGATGCAGGGGACATGGGTTCGTGCCCCGGTCTGGGAAGATCCCACATGCCGTGGAGTGGCTAGGCCCGCGAGCCCTGGCCGCTGAACCTGCATGTCCAGAGCCTGTGCTCCACAACGGGAGAGGCCACAACAGTGAGAGGCCTGCGTACCGCAAAAAAAAAAAAAAAAAAAAAAAAGGGCAGAGGACTAAATACGGGCATACCTTGGAGATATTTTGGGTTTGGTTACAGACCACTGCAATAAAGTGAATATTACAATAAAGGAAGTCACATGAATTTTTTGGTTTCCCAGTGCATATAAAAGTTACATTTACAATATATTTAGTATATTAAGTGTGCAATAGCATTATGTCTAAAAAAATACATACCTTAATTAAAAATACTTTATTGCTAAAAATGTCAAAAATCATAGATCACCATAAAAATATAATAATAATGAAAAAGTTTGAAAATTGTGAGAACTTCTCAAATGTGACACAGAGATATGAAGTGAGCAAATGCTATTGGAAAAATGGTGCTGAAAGACTTGCTAAATGCAGGGTTGCCACAAACCTTCAATTTGCAAGAAAACGCAATATCTGCGAAGTGCAATAAAATGAGGTATGCCTATAGGCTGTTATCCAAAGAAGACATACAAATGGCCAACAGGTACATGTAAAGGTGATCAATATCACTAATTATCAGGGGAGCACAAATCAAAAACAATGATAGTGCTTGCTTTGGCAGCACATATACTAAAATTGGAACAATACAGGGGCTTCCCCAGTGGCGCAGTGGTTAAGAATCCGCCTGCCAATGCAGGGGACAGGGGTTCAATCCCTGGTCCGGGAAGATCCCACATGCCGCAGAGCAGCTAAGCCCGTGTGCCACAACCACTGAGCCTGCGTTCTAGAGCCCGTGAGCCACAACTACTGAGCCTGCATGCTGCAACTACTGAAGCCTGCGTGCCTAGAGCCTGTGCTCCACAACGAGAAGCAACTGCAATGAGAAGCCTGCGCACTGCAACGAAGAGTAGCCCCCACTCGCTCCAACTAGAGAAAGCCCGAGCGCAGCAACAAAGACCCAACACAGCCAAAAAAAAAGAAAAAGAAAAAGAAAACTGGAACAATACAGAAAATATTAGCATGGCCCCTGCACAGGATGACACACAATTCGTGAAGCATTCCATATTTTTTCAGTATCCTGTAATAAGCCATAATGGAAAAGAATATGAAAAAGAATAAATATGTGCGTGTGTGTGTGTAACTGAATCACTTTACTATATACCAGAAATTAACACAGCACTGTAAATCAACTATACTACAATAAAAAATTAAAAACAAAAACAAAACACAATGATATATCACACCTGTTAGAATGGCTATCATCAAAAAGATAAGAGATAACAAGTGTTCTTAAAGATGTGGAGAAAAGGGAACCGTGGTATATTGTTGGTGGGAACGGAAATTGGTGCAGCCACTATGGAGAATGGGATGGTGGTTGCTCAAAAATTTTTAAATAGAACTACCATATGACCCAGAAATTGCACTTCTGGGTATATATCCAAAGGACTATCTTGAAGAGACATCTGCATTATGTTCACAGCAGCATTATTTACAATAGCCAGGATATATAAACAACCTATAAGTCCATCAACAGATGAATGGATTAAGATGTGGTAAATATATACAATGAAATATTATTCAGCCATGAGAAAGAAGGAAATCTTGCCATTTGTGACATGGATGGACCTTGAGGCCATTATGCTAAGTGAAATAAGTCAGACAGAAAAAGACAAATAGTGTATGATATCATTTATATGTGGAATTTAAAAAAGCTAAATTCATAGAAACAGAAACCAGAATCCTGGTTATCAGAGGCTGGGGAGGTAGGGCAAATGGGGATATATTGGTCAAAGAGTACAAACTTCCAGTTATAAAATGAATAAGTTCTGGAGATCCAATGTATAGCATCATGATTATAGTTAATAATACTGCATTACTTGAAAGTTGCTAAGAAAGTAAATCTTAAATGTTCTCACCACAAAAAACAAATGGAAATTATGTGATGGAGATGTTATCTAGTGCTATGGTGGTAATCGTTTTGCAATATATAAGTGCATCAAATAAACATGTTGTACACCTTAAACTTACACAGTGTTATATGTTAATTATATCTCAGTAAAGCTGGGGAAAAAAGAGTTCAAAGTAAGGGAGCTGGAAAGAAAATTTTATATAAATAAATAAATATATATATGAAATCAACATCTTTCTTATATACCTATAATTGGTTAGAAGATATAAAGAGAAATTAAAGAAGTCCATTCACAATAATAAAACAAGCATACATATAATACCTTTAACATATTTAACACACTGTTAAAGGTATTCCCAGGCCATAACTAGGAATAACATTAATAACATGACAAATTTATATTAAAATATTATAAAACTTCACTGTGGCAGCCATGTAAATGTACTACTCCGATATCCAAGTGAGAACCTGATGCAAGGCATGCAGTGAGCTGATAAACTCCAGCTGCAGCCTCTTTGGGCTGCGCTGTGCTGACCTAATCAAGAAGTCACATTTTCCCTGGGCAGCTCCTAGTCAACGACTGAGCAGAGCAGAGTACTTGGGCCTGACCACTTTTGCCTAACCCTAGACTCCTCTGCAGGCAATCTTTGACAGAGCTTCACATTGGGCTGGCTAAGACTTTCTTAATCTATTCCTACCCAATCCTCCTTCTTTCCTTTTCTCCTTTTGTAGATTTGAGCTACAATATGGTCTGATGTAGCTACCTACTCCTGCTTGCCCTCCTCTTTCACAAATGCTCCCCTGCAAAATTTCTTATACTTCTAACCCCATTTTGATGGCTGCTTACTGATATTGGAAGTTGTTTAAGAAAGCAGACAGTGAGATGGGATTTGGGCATGGGATCAGTCATCACCCATCTCTGAATTACCATGTCAGCAATGCTTTAGTGATATCCCAAGGTTCTAACAGTGTTTTCACTGTCATTGCTTTTCTACAGATTCTATTGATTCAAAGAGGCTACAGCACCTCTGACCTCAACTTACCTTTTACGAGGGTGGTATCTGACTGCAGCAGCTCCATTATGAATCCTATTTTTAGGCAGGGAGTTACAGGACTACTCTTTCTCTACTCTATTAACCTAGGGACACAGAAGCCTAACTCTTAGTTCAGCCAATCCCAAATAAGGGAGAAGGAGGGTCTCATAGCCAACCAGAGAGTTATTTCTAGCTTAAAATAGAAGACTCTTCATGATCTAGCCTTTGCCTCTTTATCCCTGTCTCCTATTACTTCACCAATAAGTATTCTTTCACTTCAGCCATCCAAATTCTTGTAATTTCCTAAATGGGTCATGGTATCTCAGGCCTTAACTGTTTCTTAAACATATTGATCCCTTGACCTGGCATAAACCCATTCCTCCAATTCTTCATTTAAAGAACTCCTTTTGGCCTTAAAATACTCTTATTTAGAACACTTCTCTGATTCTTAATTCTCATTTACATGCAATTCCTCTATACTACTATGTCTCTTGTGTATCTTCATACTGTGATCATTAATTCACAAAGCAGTCTTACAGCTCAACTGCAAGCTCCCGAACGGCAGTGGGCCATGTCTTTTTGGACAATGCATGACATAATCACAGGCATTCATTTATTTTCATAATAAAGGACTCTTGGCCACGAAAGTGGTCAACATTCTACTTTAAATGGCTCTTCAGAATGATTTTGCTTTTTGCTAAGATTTACACGTTTTCAATAAGCTCTTTTCAATTCAGCTGATCTTTCCTGTCTTCTGGAGCACTCAACGTCTATTACTTCTAAGATGCCTCGTGAAGCAACTTGTTAGTTGATTCTTCTGTAATTAAGGCAGGTGATACCACTGTTGTTTCTAACTTGTCAAATTAGAGTGAGTGAATATCCAGCTTTTTCCAATTAACCAACAAAAACTCTGAGTAAATTTCTTGAAAAACCTAAGATTATCTTTAACAGCTCTACTGAGATATAATTTACATATCTTTCACCCGTTTAAAGTGTACAGTTAAAAGTTTTTAGAATATTCCCAGAGTTGTACAACCATCACCACAATACCTTACTCCTTTCTATTGCCAAATAATATTCCATTGTACGGATATACCACATTTATTTATCCATTCATCAGTGATAGCTATTTGGATTGTTTCCACCCTTTGACAACTATGAATATTGCTGCTATGAACATCTGTGTACAAGTTTTTGTATGAAAAATATGTCTTTTAAAGAACCCAGACATTTATACCATGATCAATGTGTAGTAAATTAAAGAAGACAGATTCCTTCACAAAGTGGTTTTAAAGAAGCCCCAAACCTCCAATCATTCTCAAACTGCCTACTTTATTCCTCTGAGAAGTCATATTAAGAAAGGAAGTAAGCAGAGGGGGAGAAGATAATTGAATACATAAGACAGGTACTTAGAAAGTAAAAAGAACTCCTATAAATCAATATGAAAAAAATAGAAAATGGGCAAAAGACTTGAAAAGGCACTTGACAAAAGAGGAAATCCAAATTGGCAATGAACATATAAAAAGGTGTTAACTTCATTAGCCACCAGGGAAATGCAAATTAAAAGCACAATACCACTACACACCCACCAGCAAGGCTAGATGAAAAAGAAAACAGAAGTGTTGATTGATGAAGACATGGAACGACTAGAACACTCCAACACTGCTGGTATGGACGTAAATTGTACAACCATTTTGGAAAGCTGACTGGCAATATCTGCAAAAGTAGAATATATGCATATACCCTTTGACCTACCAATTCCACTCCTAGGTTTATACTCAAGAGAAAGCAGGCATGTATGTTCACCAAAAGATATGTAAGAGAATGAAGAGTGCTACAATAAACATAATGGTCGCAAACTGGAGACTACTCAAACGTCCCTTAATAGGAAAAAGATAAATTGTGGTATAGTTATAAAATGAAATACTAATGAGAAGGAATAAAATACACACAACAATATGGCTCAATATCACAATATAATGCTGATTGGAAGAAGCCAGACACAAAAGAATACATACTGTATATTCCAATTACAGTCAGTCGAAAAACAGACAAAATTAATCTTTGGGATTAGAAGTTAGAACAGGTGGTTATCTCTGCAGGGAGACAGCAATTGGTAGGGAGAATGAGAGGGACTTCTGGGGTGCTAGTAATTTCTGGTTTTGATCTGGGTGCTGGTTATCTGGTTTGTTCAGTTTGTGAAAATTTTGTGAGACGTTACTTTCTGAAAATACCTTTATTGTACTCTTAACAGTTGAATGAGAGTATGGTGGGATTTAGAATTTTAAGTTAAAATAATTTATTCTGAGACCTCTGATGATACTACTATTGTCTTCTAACTTTCAGAGTTGTTGTTAAAACGGCTGATACTATTCTGATTCCAGACCTTTTGTACAGACTTGTTCTTTGTCCCTGAAAGCTCTTCTCTTTATCCCTGGTGTTGTAAAATTTCATAATGAGCTTTGGTGTGGGTCTTATTCACAATGCTGGGCATTTTGGGCCCTTACATCTAGAAACACATGCTCTTCAGTTCTGGGGAAATTTCTTAAATTATTTCTTTGATAATTTCCTCACCTTCATTTCCTTTCTTCTCTATGAAACTATTTTTAGCTGGATATTGGGCCACCTGAATTAATTATCTATTTTCTCATCTTTTCTGTCCTATTTTTTTCCTTCCTCTCTCCCTCCCTCTTTCTCTCCCTCCCTTCCTTCCTTCTTTCTTTCTAACCATCCATCCATCTGTCCATCCATCCACCCATCCGTAATCTCTAGTCTTTTGGGGAAGTTAGCTTTATCTTCCAAATTTTCTTTGAATTCTTAATTTCTATTACATATTTTATTTCCAAGATCAACTCCCCATTTTTCCTTCCTTGCTTGGCATCCAAATATTGTTTCATGGATATCACTGTCTTTTGTTACTTTGAGGATGTAATTTTTTGGAATTTTGCTTTTGTTCCTTCTTATTATTTTCCCCTTTAAATTCCCTTTTTATCTTTCTTTTTTTTTAATATTTATTTATTTATTTGGTTGTGCCGGGTCTTCGTTGCAGCAGGCAGGCTCATTAGTTGTGGCATGCGAACTCTTGGTTGCGGCATGCATGTGGGATCTAGTTTCCTGACCAGGGATAGAACCCGGAACCCCTGCATTGGGAGCATGGAGTCTTAACCACTGCACCACCAGGGAGGTCCCCTTTTTTATCTTTCTTGTTTTATTTTTATGTAAGAGGTTTTCCACAAATATCTAGTGCTCTTTGTATGTTTGTTTATATTTAAAAGTGAAGCACTAAAAAAATGCATACTTAGTGGACATCTAAATGGTCTGATACAAGCAAGGTACCTGCCATTTCTTTGGTAGAACCCGAATATCTGAGACTCTAGGTCTTTCCTCTTAGGCTTAGTTTCTCCTGAGAAGAATCCTCTATTACCCTATTCTATCAGCATTTTGGGAACCAAGGAATAAAGAAAAGAGAATTGGAGGGGTAGATGGTGGGGTATGGCCTCACCATTCAGCACATATGCTTTCACTTAACCTGTTTTCAGACTAGAGGCTTATTCCTACCCTTTTGCTGTATCTGGCAAACCCGAGTCCAGAGAGTATCTGATTTAGTTTCTTCCATCTCTTGCTAGGTTGAAGAGGGAAAGGGGATGGATTATAGCTAATTATTCCTGATATAAACCTTCAAAGAATTCTCCCATTTTAAGCCCTTCTCCTTACCCTTGCTTTCAGAGTTAACCAGTTTTCTCCAAACACTCAGGCTTTCAAGAACTGTGTAGTTCAAACTGGCCTCCTCTCTACAGGTACTTACATTTCAGCTTTCTCTGCTTTGCTGTCAGTTACCAACCATGTATCGGTTTTCGAGCTTCTAAAAATCTGTTGCTCTCTCTCATTTGCTATTGTCTCTTCTATAGAGCCTCTTTGTGTTTGTTTTTTACATTTATTTTTTTAACGTAAATGTTTTAATGGGATTTAGAAAGGAGTGGATATAAACACATTTACTCTTAATAATTATTTATTGAGCACTCATTATATGCCAGAAGTATTACAGGCCTTGGGGACACAATAGTAATAGAGAAGTATAAAAAACAAAAAAAAATTTCTTTTCTCAGAGAGCTAACATTCTAGTTAAGGGAGACAGATACACAGGTAAAAAAAATAATACAGGTATTTCTTACCATCCGAACTTTCACTACTCGAATTCAAGAACCAAAAAGATTCGGAAACAGTTCTAGGTAAGTCTCTTGTTATCTTAACATCTGCTACTTTTTATCTTAAACTCAGGAGCTAAGTTGATTAGAAAAACAGATATGCCTCAATATTCCAACTAGTCAGAATCAAGAACTTAATAGATTTAGATGACCAGGGATACCTGCATATAAGATTTGGTAGTGATGAGGGCTCTAAAGAAAATAAGGAACAAGAAGGAGGTGTGAGAATGGGCAGGAAGTCAGGGAAGACCTCTCTAACGATACCAGCCATGTAGATACCTGAGAAAAAGACAACAACGTTTCATGTACAGGGAATCCTAAGTGCAAAAATTCTGAGCTAGGAGTGTGCTTGGCATTTTTGTGGAACAGCAAGGAAGACAGTGTGGTTGGAGTGGACTGAATGAGTGGGAAAGTAATAGGGGATGAAATAAAAGAGGAAGCCAGGAGTCAGATCATATAGGGCCTGTGGACTATGATAAAGACTTGCCTTTATTCTGAATGAGTTGGGAAACCATTAGAGGCTTTTGAAGGTTGTTTCAAAAACACCACTCCAGGGCTTCCCTGGTGGCGCAGTGGTTGAGAGTCTGCCTGCCGATGCAGGGTACACGGGTTCGTGCCCTGGTCCGGGAGGATCCCGCATGCCGCGGAACGGCTGGGCCCGTGAGCCATGGCCGCTGAGACTGCGCGTCCTGAGCCTGTGCTCCGCAACGGGAGAGGCCACAACAGTGAGAGGCCCGCGTACCGCAAAAAAAAAACAAAAACCAAAAAACCAAAAAACACCATCCTAATTAGCCTGAAAAACAGCAATATTAAAAGAAAAAAACCCATAAGGGGGACAATGATGTTAATTACCAGTACTGTCCACATATATTTATCACTGACTATGTTCTAAATAAGTCTCTGAAATTCTAGGGCTATGTGTTTCCTAGAGAATGAGTTCTTGACTTTTCAATTGCATTGTGACTTTAGCTCCCAAGTAGAAATGACAAAGGGTACTGGTTATCCCTAACTGCAAGAAAACCACAGTAATTTCAACTGTACTCCTGTTTTTAGCTTAACAGCATTAATAAACGTGTTCATCATAAAATCTACCAATACTTCTTTTATAGTAACAATAGTTAACTGAAGATCACATTATTGTAATTTATTAATTCTTTACTTGGGACAAATAGCTCACCTGGGACAAAAAATTCTGTTGGCATAAACCAATGAAACTCCAAATGAAATCCCAAGTGAATAGCCTTCAAGGTGACAAGAAAAATCAAGTAGAGAACGGACACTGTGCCTGTAAGGAAAAATTCAGAAACCATTTATCAACTTTGTTTTACAGACTATTTCAAAATCAAGTTTTGTTTCTATATTCTCAGCATAGTTTGGAAAATTATTACCTTTGTTGTTTATGCCCACTAAAACCCAGGTAAGATCTAAAGAACAGAAAGAAGCTATGTGAGATATCAAAAGACAAAGCAAAAAACTATGTAGTAGGCCTAAGAAGAACTTATGACCTGAGTTTAGTGGAAGATACATGCAGAGAGTCCATTATAAAATTGTAAGGTTACATAGGAGAGAAAAAACAACCTGAAACTGACTCTTATTCTTTGTATTGAAAGTATTAGAGGGGAATTCCCTGGCGGTCCAGTGGTTAGGACTTCTCGCTTTCACTGCTGAGAGCGCAGGTTCAATTGCTGGTCGGGGAACTTCAAGATCCCGCAAGCTGTATGGCGTGGCCAAAAAATAAAGAAATAAATAAAAAATTTTAAAATGAAAAGGAACGGGTAAAATTAACTTAAAAAAAAGTATTAGAGACAGTCAATAAGTTGGAAAAGTCTGTCAAAATATTTAGTATAAGAAAGAAAAAAGAAAGAAAAGTAGTAAATGTGGATTATAAACTTATTTGAGAAAGGCAATAAGCCACATAATCCATGAACAATCTGATCTACTATCTAGATGAAGTTTTGATTGAGCAGTACTACTTGCTAGATGGAAAGATTCCAGATTCCATTCACTTGTGTAAATGCCCACTTTATGCAGGGTAAAGTGGGCATTCAGAATTTCAGGATTTTTAAGTAGTCTAGATGTTAGAGGATTTAAGGAATTAAGTCCAGTCATTATGGAGTAGAGTCAAGAAATCCAGAAAGGTTTCTAGAGGAATTAGATTCTAATTTCTCTAAAGAAGCTTTATATAGTTTTAAAAGTGAAAGTACCACGAAAAAGGGCAAAAGAAAAATATCCTCAAGGAGGTAGAGAATAATTAACCTGGTTAGAAGCCTAGTGATTGTTTTGCCCAACTGAGCAAATTCTTCTATAAGTTTACATGCTAACTTTTAAAGATCTGTTCCATGGGAAAGTCGGCAAGCAAATCAGGAAACCACAAATGAGCTATATAAGCTCTGCTGTGGGTTTGGAGGTTAGCTGATTCAGAAAGGATGAATATAAGAGGCTAAAGCTTATATAACCACAACTCTTCATTTTCTGTGTGTGTCTGTGGTAGTCAGTCTTACAGTGAATCCTGTTGTGAGGCAGAGGTATAGAGAAATATCCTTACCTCCTCCTTTGGTCTTCTGAAAACCCAAAGCCACCTCCTTGATGTGATGAGTAATCTAATTATTTCATACTCTAGGCCGCCTACCAAGAGGTCAGAACTATAGGGAGGAGGTGAAATCCTATTATCTATTTAGGTTATCAATTCTTTATGAATGATATCCTTGTCTTTAGTTAACCAGATCTGAGCTTTCATAGGGGTTCCTTTTCTAAAACAGGTCTCACAAAAAGAAGTCTGTTCCTTTAAGGAGGCAATAGTGTTCTAAAAAAGAAAAAGCACAGAGGAAGAGAGCAGAAGCAGAATAAACCTAAGGAGCTTCAGCTAGAGAACAATATCCCAGGTTGAAAGTCAAGTGATAATTTTGTGCTATACTCTTAAATAGATACTATAGGAAAAAAATATTCCATAACCTCCCTTAGTAAGTTCTAATATTTCCAACCCTTAGAATTGAGAATTCCTAAATTATCCACTTTGGATCTCTCCTGCTGAAATCTTAGTTTACTTCCTCTAGCTGTTCTCTTAGAGGAAATGAGGAATAGTTGTTCAGTAAGGATAGAATGGAAACCACAGCAACTCATCCTTTTTTCTCTTTTTTTAAATTTGCTTGAACCGGGTCTTAGCTGTGGGAGTTGGGCTCCTTAGCTGCAGCTTGAGGGCTACTTAGTTTTGGCATGCAAACTCTCAGTTGCAGCATGCATGTGGGACCTAGTTCCCTGACCAGGGATCAAACCCAGGCCCCCTGCACTGGGAGCGTGGAGTCTTATCCACACTGTGCCACCAGGTAAGTCCTTTTTTTTTTTTTTTAATGCACCCAGCAACTCATCTTAAAAAGGGACTTGGACTTGAAATGGTCATCTATATTTTTCTTTTTTTTTAAAGATGTTTTTTGATATGGACCATTTTTAAAGTCTTTATTGAATTTGTTACAATACTGCTTCTGTTTTATGTTTTGGTTTTTTTGGCTGCGAGGCATGTGGGATCTTAGCTCCCCCACTAGGGATTGAACCTGCTCCCCCTGTACTGGAAGGTGAAGTCTTAACCACTGGACTGCCAGGGAAGAGCCCATCTATATTTTTCTCTCTTCCAAACTCCATAAAGAAAACCAAAAAGCAGGGTAACATATGCATGAACAAATTAAACATAGATGAACAGGCCTGGAAGGTTAAGTATTGATATTTCCCCAGTCAGACCATATTTCCACAGAATCCAGCATGTATTCTACTACACAGAGGCTCTATAACACAGTGCCTTGGCTTACCTAGGATATTAAATTTTGAAAAAAATGAAGGAGATTTGAAATTAAGCAGTGGCAGGAGGAGCCCCATGAGGTAAAAGGGCACTGTCTTGGACTTATTCCACCACTTTTCAAACTGCTGGAGTCCCGAGTCATTGGTGTAGAAAATCATAGAGATCATAGAGCCATTGTCAGGATGGTCACCACTCCTGGCACTTGGACAAATCACTGCAATAGGGAAGCAACAGATTAGAGAAGGCAACAAAGAACAGAAAATTACTACCCCCAAGACTGACACTTGTTCTGCCAACCGCAATTTTTACCATGAATGCTAAGTTTCTTCTTTCTGGAAAAAAACAGAGGGTTATATTTAGATATATTAGGAACCCTTTTTATTTATTTTTATTATTTATTTTTATTGAAATATAGTTGATTTACAGTGTTGTGTTGGTTTCAGGTATACAACAATGCGATTCAGTTATTTATATATTTATATATTCTTTTTCAGATTCTTTTCCATAATAGGTTATTAGAAGATATTGAATACAGTTCCCTGAGCTATACAGTAGGTCCTTGTTATCTATTTTATATATACTTATATTAGAAACCTTTTACCTATAAATAATTGAAGGTAGGAGAATGTTAGAAAATTTTGAGGTATAGCCTTAATTTCTACTTGAAATTATAAAATTATCCTACCAAATATCCTTTGGTCCCATTGCTAGAGAGAAAATACTGGGTTGGATGATATTTGATCCTATTTATATAATAATATAAGAAATATCATACAGGTAATTGTTCACTGTGCTAATAACCCACACAAAGGCCAAAGAACAGGTTTCTTCTAACAATAAACAAAATCTCTGGGTTTGGAATAGAAAGTGGACACCATCAAAACATCTGCCATGGTATTGCCAAAATCTAATTATTGCTTATAGCTTAAGAATCTTGAATTCCAGCAATCCACAGTAACTGTCCTGGACGTTTATCACAACTTGTAGCAGCTTAAGAGCCCAGATGATATCCAGAGAACTGGGAAGCGAGTAAAACGTATTTTTCCTAACACTGATCTTCTGTTAGCAGAGAGAATACAAATCATTCTCACTGTTTCTAGTTTCGTAATAGTACTTCTTCTAATAATCAGCTCTTTGTAAAGAATGTTTAATGCTAGTGAAAAATGCTGACAATTTAATTCTCTATCCGTTATTTCGCATACCACAAAACCAAACAGTTTTCTTTCACCTTTTTTCTTAGCACTTTAACATGCACATTTTTCTTCTATGCTCTGGAGAGAAGTAAATTAACTTTAATTTTTGTGCTAATAACTGTGCTAATAATTACAGTGGTAAAGAGCACAGGCTATGGAAGTATATTGACTGAATAAAGAATCTCGACTCTGTCACTTAATAGTTATGTAACCTTGGGCAAGTCACTAACTTCTCTGTACCTTGGTTTCTGCATAGAAAATGAGAGAAAAGATCTACCTTATGGAGTTGCTGTAAAATATTTAGAACAATGCCTGCACACAGTAAGTATCCAATAAATGTGAGCTGTAATTTTAAATATTAACTGAGACGGACTGTTTCATACTCTATTTAATACACTGTTCAAAATAAACCAAAGAATCAAGAAGTGCTACTATCAACATATCACTATGCAAACTAAACTGACTTTGCTGATGGTGCTCTCCAAATTATCACTGTAATTGTGATATTTATGAACTCAAGTGAAGAAATCCTATTAGATATTAATAAACTAGTTTTATCAATAGATATCACAATAGCTATAGTAAAATGAATTTCTCTTTTAAGACAAGTATGTTACTTGGTCTTTTGAAAATTCTGAGGTAAGGAACAGTGTGCAAGAGATATATGTTTAAATTATACTAAAATACTTTAGTATAATTATTGAAAACTGTGTATGTGTGTGTTCACAGAAATAAAAGCTGATACTTCACTCATTTTCTAGTGTTAATAAATGACAGGTTAATCCGTTTAATCAAGGGGTAAAATAAGACACTGAATAGAAAACATGGGAATGTACGCTTTATGAGAGGAGAAACTCTTATCTGTCCATTATATCCCAGAGCCTAGAACAGTTCCTCACAGGTAATAGGCTTAATAAATATGCATTGAATGAATTGTCCTCTTAGTGATCAATGTGTACCTCCATGAAAATGCTATGAATTCAGTATCTCTGAAACTTAAACACATAAAAGCTTTAGGTGATGTTAGTTACACTGTTAACCAGGTTATTTTATCTCTTCTATTCACTCTTCCTATGACTGCCATATTGGATAAACCCATAGGCTACAAATGTTTATTTTTAATAAATTAATTAAAAGAAACTTTTCTAAGAGATTAAGGGTTTTTTTGGACAAATCTTTAATTTATTTTTCTGTATTTACTAACCTTGGTTCATTATTAGGAAATTTAGGCCACAGATTTGTATATCTTAAATATTACTAACTAAAACAATAAATATCTAAAACTAAGTTAACAAACTGAGAACTATGGTTCTAGACTTCCAAAACAATTAGCAGTGATATAGGTTCTTCAAAATGTGTATTGATCATAGGCAAATATGGATACTATAGATGTGAGCTATAACTGGATTGAATAATATGAACTAAATATTGTTTAGCTCACATTAACACAAAATTTTGTGGAGTATTTTTTTTTTAAACATACTGACTGCCAACAACTTAATAGTGGCTTACTTAACATAATGATTTTATGCTGGTCATTTACCTAAAATAAAGTTATAGGTTCTACCTTAAAGCATTTTTGAAGCGAGGTGATGAATAAAGAAACAAGCCAAACTTTCAATTCCAAACTACTTACCAGGGTTGCTATCGTTGGTGCTCAGTATTGCATCTGTGTCATTAATGTGATGAATAAAGTCTAAAAATTAAGGGGAAAATATAGTTTAATACTGAATGAAAGATGCTAAATCAGTCACCCTCTAAAGTCTTTTACTTATAAAAATCTTTTAAGATCTACTGTGTGGTAATATTACCTAGTACACTGAACAAAGGCTACTTCACTGTTAACATAGCTTTACCTTCTTCAGCTTTCTCTACTTACAGGAACAATGTCATTGGTGTCACAGTCCCACTGTGTTTTACATGATTGAAGATTTTTTAAAAAAACTACTCACAAGGCTGAATTTAGTTAAAAGCCCTGGAATAAAGACAGTGTGCACAATTTTTTTACCTATACGGACACTAATTTATATAAGTGTAGTTACATCTTACATAATAAAGTTCTAAAGTCTGCAAAAGGGGTAAAGCCAGTACTCATAACAGCTGAGTTTATCTGGAAAAACACTTAAAGTTTTTACAAAGTATAGGACGTGCTATTATAAACTGAAGGCTATATAGTAATTATTGCTCACAAGCACCATTAAGTAATAATAAAAGAAGTAGCAAAACAAAAAGCTAATGCAGATACCTGAGCATTCATGTCATTCTACAGTGAATGAGAGAATGGGTAAAGAATATGTTTTTACTTGCCTGAGGGAATTTACTTTATTCTGTTTGATGTTAACCTTTTATAACCTTAGTAAGCATTAATAAAAGTAATGTAAAACTTAAAAATAGGATGATAAAAAATGCTGGAGTAAGTTAAATATGTGAATTATTCATTCCATTGTACATTAAATATGTGAATTATATTGTAAGTTATATAAAAGTAAGTTAAATATGTGAATTATTTATCTCCATTGTAAAGTAAGTTAAATATGTGAATTATTCATCTCCATTGTACGCCTCTCAAGATAGAATGAAAGAAGTAGTCTAGTGCTCTAGGTTTTTACAGTTATCTCCAGGGCTTATTAGTGATTTAAGATAGGAAGTTATGAATCTTTAAGGAATCCCTGGTGCCAAAGACTTACATAACGCTAGTAAAACCTTGATACCAAGTATACTGGGTTGAACTGTATTCTCCCCAAATCCATGTCCATCGGGAAACTCAGAATGTGACCATATTTGGAAACAGACTCTATGTAGAGATAATCAAGTTAACATTAGGTTATACTGGATTAGGATAGGCCCTAAATTTAGTGACTGGTGTCTTTAATAAGAACAGGAAATTTTGGACACAGAGACACTGAGGGGAGATGGCCATGTGAAGGCAGAAGCCGAAACTGGAGTGATACACCTACAACTCAAGGAATACCAAAGACTGCCAGCAGTCGATCACCAGAAACTAGAAAGAGGCAAGAAAGGCTTCTTCCCTAAAGGCTTCAGAGGGAGCAGAGAGCCCTACAGATACTTTGATTTTGGACTTCTAGTTTCCAGGACCGTGGGAGAGAACAAATTTCTCTTGTTTTAAGCCAAACAGTTCATGGTAATTTGTTACAGCAGCCCTAATACATCAAGGCTCAATGAGGACAGTATGAGAAAGAAAAACTCTAGGCCACTATCTCTTATGAAGAGACACAAAAGTTCTAAATAAAATATTACTCCCACTCCTCCCAAAAGTAAACTGAATCCAGTAAGAAAATTTAAAATAAACATCATGACTTACAAACTAATTTAAGTTTGTCCCAGAATATAAGTATGATTTAAATATTATAAAATGTATTCACTTAATTATCCATATTAACAATTTAAAGGAGAAAAGCTTTACAATCATTTCAAGAGATGTAGATTAAGTATTTAATAAAATCCAGCACACATTAATAAAAATGCTTAAGAAAACAATAGGCTAGAACATCTCTGAATTACTAAAGGGTACAACCCTTTGATCCTACAACTAATGCAATATGTAATGGTGAAACATTAGAAAGATTTCCTCAGAAACAATATAAGGATGTCTACCAGCACTGCATCCATACAACTTTACGGTTAAAAAAAGATAAATATATCTAGATGTATATATATGTAAACATATATACATGTGTGTGCATGTGCCTGTGTGTATATATGTACATATTAAATATAAATGTATGCATACAGATATGAATCATTCAAAAAATAATAACTAGAGAGGAAGAACTTTTCACTATTCATAGATGACATAACTACCTAAATAGAAAATCAAAAGTGAATCTACAAAATTATAAGCAATAAGAGTTCAACACATTTACTAGATTCAAGATAAATATTAAAAATTTAATTAGGTTCTTTTATTATAACAGCAACAAATAACCTGAATTTTTTATACTTAAAAACTATATCATGAGAAGCAAGAAAAACTACAATTCTGCAGCCTGTGGAAGGAAAACCATTCACAGAAAGATAGACAAACGAAAAGGCAGAGGACTATGTAACAGATGAAGGAACAAGAAAAACCCTCAGAAAAACAACTAAATGAAGTGGAGATAAGCAACCTTCCAGAAAAAGAACTCAGAATAATGATAGTGAAGATGATCCAGGAGCTTGGAAAAAGAATGGAGGCAAAGATCGAGAAGATGCAAGAAATGTTTAACAAAGACCTAGAAAAAGTGAAGAACAAACACCTAGAAGAATTAAAGAACAAACAGAGATGAACAATACAATAACTGAAATGAAAAATATACTAGAAGGAATCAATAGCAGAATAACTGAGGCAGAAGAATGGTAAGTGACCTGGAAGAGAGAATGGTGGAATTCACTGCCACGGAAGAGAATAAAGAAAAAAGAATGAAAAGAAATGAAGACAGCCTAAGAAACCTCTGGGACAACATTAAACGCAACAACATTCACATTATAGGGGTCCCAGAAGAAGAAAGAGAGAAAGGACCCGAGAAAATATTTGAAGAGATTACAGTCGAAAACTTCCCTAACATGGAAAGGAAACAGCCCCCAAATCCAGGAAGTGCAGAGAGTCCCAGACAGGGTAACCACAAGGAGAAACATGCCAAGACACATAGTAATCAAACTGACAAAAATTAAAGACAAAGAAAAATTATTAAAAGCAACTAGGGAAAAATGACAAATAACATACAAGGGAACTCCCATAACGTTAACAGCTGATTTCTCAGTAGAAACTCTACCAGCTAGAATGGAGTGGCACGTTGTATTTAAAGTGATGAAAGGGAAGAACCTACAACCAAGATTACTCTACCCAGCAAGGATCTCATTCAGACTGACAGAGAAATCAAAAGCTTTATAGACAAGCAGAAGCTGAGATAATTCAGCACCACAAAATCAACTCTCCAACAAATGCTAAAGGAACTTCTCTAACTGGGAAACACAAGACAAGACAGGGACTTACAAAAACAAACCCAAAACAATTGAGAAAATGGTAATAGGAACATACATATTTGATAATTACTTTAAATGTGAATGGATTAAATGCTCCAACCAAAAACACAGGCTTGCTGAATGGATACAAAAACAAGACCCATATATATGGTATCTACAAGAGACCCACTTCAGACCTAGGGACACATACAGACTGAAAGTGAGGGGATGCAAAAAGATATTCCATGCAAATGGAAATCAAAACAAAGCTGGAGTAGCAATACTCATACTAGATAAAATAGACTTTAAAATAAAGAATGTTGGGCTTCCCTGGTGGCGCAGTGCTTGAGAGTCCACCTGCCAATGCAGGGGACACAAGTTCGTGCCCTGGTCCGGGAATATCCCACATGTCGTGAAGCGGCCAGGCCCGTGAGCTATGGCCGCTGAGCCTGCGCGTCTGGAGCATGTGCTCCGCAATGGGAGAGGCCACAACAGTGAGAGGCCCAAGTACCGCAAAAAAATAAAAATAAAAAAAATAAAGAATGTTACAAGAGACAAGGAAGGACATTACATAATGATCAAGGGATCAATCCAAGAAGAAGATATAACAATTATAAATATATATGCAACCAACAGAGGAGGACCTCAATACATAAGGCAAATGCTAACAGCTATAAAAGATGAAATTGACAGCAACACAATCATAGTGGGGGAGCAACACCTCACTTACACCAATGGACAGATCATCCAGACAGAAAATTAATAAGGAAACACAAGCTTTAAATGACAAAGTAGGCCACATAGATTTAATTGACATTTATAGGACATTCCATTCGAAAACAGCAGATTACACTTTGTTCTCAAGTGCACACGGAACACTCTCCAGGATAGATCACATCTTGGGTTACAGATCAAGCCACAGTAAATTTAAGAAAATTGAAATCACATCAAGCATCTTTTCCGACCACAACGTTGTGAGATTAGAAATAAATTACAGGGAAAAAAAACATAAAAAACACAAACAGGACGTCCCTGGTGGTGCAGTGGTTAACAATCTGTCTGGCAATGCAGGAGACACAGGTTCAAGCCCTGGTCTGGGAAGATCCCACATGCCACGGAGCAACTAACCCATGAGCCACAACTACTGAGCCTGCGCTCTAGAGCCCATGAGCCACAACTACTGAGCCTCTGTGCCACAACTACTGAGTCTGCGCTCTAGAGCACGTGCTATGTGACAAGAGAAGCCACCGCAATAGGAAGCCTGTGCACTGCAATGAAGAGTAGTCCCTGCTCTCCGCAACTAGAGAAAGCCTGCGCACAGCTATGAAAACCCAATGCTGCCAAAAATAAATAAATAAAATAAATAAATTAAAAAGAAAAAACACAAACACATGGAGGCTAAACAATACGTTACTAAAAAACCAAGAGATCACTAAAGAAACCAAAGAGAAAATCAAAAATACCTAGAGACAAAAGACAATGAAAACACGATGGCCCCAAAACCTATGGGATACAGCAAGAGCAGTTCTAAGAGGGAAGTTTATAGCACTACAATCCTACCTCAAGAAACAACAAAAATCTCAAACAATCTAACCTTACACCTAAAAGAACCAGAGAAAGAAGAACAAACAAAATCCAAAATCAGTAGAAGAAATCATAAGGATCAGAGCAGAAATAAATGAAATAGAAACAAAGAAAACAATAGCAAAGATAAATGAAACTAAAAGCTGGTTTTTTGAGAAGATAAACAAAATTGATAAACCTTTAGCCAGACTCATCAACAAAAAGAGGGAGAGGACTCAAATCAATAAAATTAGAAATGAAAATGGAGAAGTTACAATGTACACCACAGAAATACAAAGCATCATAAGAGACTACTACAAACAACTCTATGCCAATAAAATGGACAACCTGGAAGAAATGGACAAATTCTTAGAAAAGTATAACCTTCCAAGACTGAACCAGGAAGAAGTATGAACAGACCAAGCACAAGTAATGAAATTGGAACTGTGATTAAAAATCTTGCAACAAACAAAACTCCAGGACCATATGGCTTCACAGATGAATTCTATCAAACATTTAGAGAAGAGCTAACACCCATCCTTCTCAAACTCTTCCAAAAAATTGCAGAGGAAGGAACACTCCCAAACTCATTCTACGAGGCCACCATCACTCTGATACCAAAACCAGACAGAGATACTACAAAAAAAGAAAATTACAGACCAATATCACTGATGAATATAGATGGAAAAATCCCCAACAAAATGCTAGCAAACAGAATCCAACAACATATTAAAAGGATCATACACCATGATCAAGTGGGATTTATCCCAGGGATGCAAGGATTCTTGCATTAATATGCAAATTAATCAATGGGATACATCATATTAACAAATTGAAGAATAAAAGCCATATGATCATCTCAATACATGCATAAAAAGCTTTTGACAAAATTCAACATCCATTTATGATAAAAACTCTCCAGAAAGTGGGCACAGAGGGAACCTACCTCAACATAATAAAGGCCATATATGACAAACCCACAGCAAACATCATTCTCAATGGTGAAAAACTGAAGGCATTTCCTCTAACATCAGGAACAAGACAAGGATGTCCACTCTCGCCGCTATTATTCAACATAGTTTTGGATGTCCTAGCCATGATAATCAGAGAAGAAAAAGAAATAAAAGGAATACAAATTGGAAAAGAAGAAGTAAAACTGTCACTGTTTGCAGATGACATGATACTATACATAGAGAATCCTAAAGATGCCACCAGAAAACTACTAGAGCTAATCAATGAATTTGGTAAAGTTGTAGGATACAAAATTAATGCACAGAAATCTCTTGCATTCCTATACACTAATGATGAGAAATCTGAAAGAGAAATTAAGGAAACACTCCCATTTACCACTGCAACAAAAAGAATAAAATACCTAGGAATAAACCTACCTAAGGAGACAAAAGACCTGTATGCAGAAAACTAAAAGACACTGATGAAAGAAATTAAAGATGATACAAACAGATGGAGAGATATACCATGTTCTTGGATTGGAAGAATCAACATTGTGAAAATGACTATACTACCCAAATCAATCTACAGATTCAATGCAATCCCTATCAAACTACCACTGGCATTTTTCACAGAACTAGAACAAAAAATTTCACAATTTGTATGGAAACACAAAAGATCCCGAATAGCCAAAGCAATCTTGAGAACGAAAAATGGAGCTGGAGGAATCAACCTCCCTGACTTCAGACTATACTACAAAGCTACAGTAATCAAGATAGTATGGTACTGGCACAAAAACAGAAATACAGATCAATGGAACAGGATAGAAAGCCCAGAGATAAACCCACGCACATATGGTCACCTTATCTTTCATAAAGGAGGCAACAGTATACAATGGAGAAAAGACAGCCTCTTCAATAAGTGGTGCTGGGAAAACTGGACAGCTACATGTAAAAGAATGAAATTAGAACACTCCCTAACACTATACATAAAAATAAACTCAAAATGAATTAAAGACCTAAATGTAAGACCAGACACTATAACACTCTTAGAAGAAAACATAGGCAGAACACTCTTTGACATATATCACAGCAAGATCCTTTTGACTCACCTCCTAGAGAAATGGAAATAAAAACAAAAATAAACAAATTGGACCTAATGAAACTTAAAAGCTTTTGCACAGCAAAGGAAACCATAAACAAGATGAAGAGACAACCCTCAGAATGCGAGAAAATATTTGCAAATGAAGCAAGTGACAAAGGATTAATCTCCAAAATTTACAAGCAGCTCATGCAGCTCAATATCAAAAAAACAAACAACCCAATCCAAAAATGGGCAGAAGACCTAAACAGACATTTCTCCAAAGAAGATATGCAGATTGTCAACAAACACATGAAAGCATGCTCAACATCACTAATCATTAGAGAACTACAAATCAAAACTATAGTGAGATATTACCTCACACCAGTCAGAATGGCCATCATCAAAAAATCTACAAACAATAAATGCTGGAGAGGGGGTGGAGAAAGGGGAACCTTCTTGCACTGTTGGTGGGAATGTAAATTGATACAGCCACTATGGAGAACAGTATGGAGGTTCCTTAAAAAACTAAAAATAGAACTACCATACAACCCAGAATCCCACTACTGGGTATATACCCTGAGAAAACCATAATTCAAAAAGAGTCATGTACCACAATGTTCACTGCAGGTCTATTTACAATGGCCAAGATATGGAAGCAACCTAAGTGTCCATCGACAGATGAATGGATAAAGAAGATGTGAAAAAAAAAAAAAAAGATGTGGCACATATATACAATGGAGTATTACTCAGCCATAAAAAGAAACGAAATTGAGTATTTTGTAGTGAGGTGGATGGATCTAGAGTCTGTTATATGAGTGAAGTAATTCAGAAAGAGAAAAACAAATACTGTATGCTAACACATATACATGGAATCTAAAAAGAAAAAGAAAGTTATGTAGAACCTAGGGGCAGGACAGGAATAAAGACACAGGTGTAGAGAATGGACTTGAGGACATAGGGAGGGGGAAGGGTAAGCTGGGACGAAGTGAGAGACTGGCATGGACTTATATATACTACGAAATGTAAAACAGACAGTTAGTGGGAAGCAGACACATAGCTCAGGGAGATCAGCTTGGTGCTTTGTGACCACCTAGAGGGGTGGGATAGAGAGGGTGGGAGGGAGATGCAAGAGGGAGGAGATATGGGGATATATGTATATGTATAGCTGATTCACTTTGTTATACAGCAGGAACTAACACACCACTGCAAAGCAATCATACTCCAATAAAAGTTTTTAAAAAAAAAAGACCCAATGCAGCCATAAATAAATAAACAAACAAATAATTTTTTTTTAAGAAGGAAAGAAAACAGGTGAGGGGAACATGAAGGTTCTTTATGTTGTTCCATTTAATTTGTACATGTTTGAAATTTTCTATAATAAAAAGTATGTGTATTTGAATATTAAACTAAAACTGCTTTACTAAAGAAAAAATATTTTAGGGCCCTGAGAATAAAATAAGTCTAAAAATAAGATATGTAAGACCTTTATCAATAAAAATTTAAAAGATATTTAAAAAGACCTAAATAAATGGAGAACTATTCCATGCCACGATCATGGACAGTAAGACTCAGTATCCTAATGATATTATTCTCTCCACATTTATATATCCAATGCAATGCCAATCAAATTCTAAAGTCAGTACCCTAATGACATCAATTATGGTAGTGGTTGATACATTAAGGTACACTGATAAATTCAATACAATTTCAATCAAATTCTGATTGGAATTTTTTGTGGAATTTGACAAGTTGATTCTAAAATGTATGTGGAAGAGTTGTGGACCATAATGAAAAAGACTGAGTAATTTGAAAGTAAAAGAAAAACTTCTGAACCAGAGAGCCACCATAGACCAAGTGAAGATAAGTCACTAACTGGAAGATATTTGCATACATTAATGAATAAATATTAGTATCAAAACTTTACAAAGAGTTCCTATAAATAAATAAGAAAAAGACCAACAATCCAAAAGAAAAATGGGCAAAGGATATAACAAGCTATATAATGTCCAATTAAGAGAAGATGTCTAGGATCATTCCTTATGAGGAGAAATGCAAATTAAACCATATCCCGACTGGCAAAATTTAAGTCTGATAATATCAAGTGTGGATGAGGATGTGGAACAAGGGGAAGTTTCATAAACTGTTGGCAGGAATACAACTGGTATAAGAATGATAAAGAACAATCCCGTAATTTCTAGTGAAGTTGAAAATGTGAATATTCTAAGTTCCAGCAATTTGTCTTATAGGTACATAGTTTGAAGAAACTCTCCCACATATACACAAGGAGACAAACAATGATGTTTAACAAAATCTTGTTTGTAACAGGAAAGTACATAACTGAAAACAAATTAAATAGCAAGAGAATGGATAAAGAAGTCATGGTACATTCATATTATGGAATAAAGCAGTTAAATTGAACTAGAACAATGTATTATTGAAGATGATTACAGAAAAAAGCAAGTTGCAATAGCATTTATACAGATTAAAAACATGCAAAATAATATGGTATGTTGCTTATATATTTATATAGTAAGATAACAAAAACATGTAGGTACCATTATTTTGTACCAAAATTAGGGAAGAAGGAAAATGAAATTGAGAAGGAGTACACCTGGGGCTACATTTATAGGTCTGTAAGAATAGAGAACTAATGTAAATATGGCAAAATGTTAAGACATGAAAACTCATTTAGTGGGTACAATGGTATTTCTATTACCCTCTGCATTTCCTTGGTAGTTTGAAACATTTCATAATTTCTCATACAAATGATTGTTAATAAAAAAACTTAATTAAAATGCTAATTTTATGGTTTAAAGTAAAAATAGAATTTATCTCCCTCACTCACCTGCCTCTCAAAAGTTCTTAGGAAAACTGGCTGTTGTAGTTATGTTAGAACTTATTTTGAAATTTGGTTTTCATGTAAATCTAGATTTTAAATATATAGGGCTTATTTAATAATATATTTCCCATATAAATTCCACTATTCTATTGTTTCCTAATTTTAGATCCTAATATTTTGAAAATACATGACTGAAATTTGTTTCTTCAAGACTCTACACATTGAATTCTTTAGCAACAAACACCAAGGAACCTCATAAGTTTTTCTGTTACACTAAAATTTTGTGGTAAAAACTGAGCAATGCTTAAAACATCTGTTAGAACTTAGAAATATTTTATGTTAATTAGAGAATTTGAAGGAATATTATTTATTCAAAAATTAATTTTTGGAAATTAACATACACATTGTATTTGAGATCATAACCATAGAAAACAAACTGAATCAAGTATATCTTCTAGAATTACAAATATTACTTTTTACTTTATTAATCCCAAGGCCAGAATTTAAGGTTGAAACGAAAATATTATAGTAGTTATTGTATCTGAAAGTAACTCTGTTAAATATGGATATGGATACTTACTAAAAATAAACTTTCCAGTATTAAAAAGAAAATTAGACATAAGCACCCAATACACTATCATTGCTCCAATAAGAGACACCAAGGAGCAAAGGAGACTTGACCACTGCCCAAAGGAGCCAAAATAATATCTGCAGACATCTGGATATTCCCAGGTAGTGGTATCCACTGATGCTAGATAAAATATAAAAGGGAAAGAATAAAATTAGATGTTAATTATATATTCCATATTCATAATTTGTGTTTTCCAATTTAAATCAAAACATTTAGCAAAAGATTATGGGTATTCCACCACCAGGTATTAGACCATATTATGAAATAATAGTAATTAAAACATTATATACAGCAGAAATTAACACAACATTGTAAATCAACTACACTTCAATTAAAAAAACAAAACAAAAAATTATAGAACAAATACATAAAAAGAAATGTAGGTGAATGAAATAGTACAGGTAATCTGAGAAGTAGATTATAGTATCATAAAATTTTATAATTAATAAAACCAAGTGATAAACCAAGGCTAGAAAAAATCATCAATAAGGGACAGAAGACATTATCCAATATTTGGCATACTTAATAATAACATTTCTTGAGTCATACTTCACACCACATGCCAATTTAAATTTCAGATAATGAGGGAAGTGGGGAAGGGCAATAGAGTAGTAGAGGAATAAGAGATACAAACTATATATTATGTATAAAGTAAGCTATAAGGATATATTGTGTAATATGACGAATATGGCCAATATTTTATAATAACTAAATGGAATATAAATTTTAAAAATTGTGAATCACTATACTGTACACCTGTAACATATAATATTGTACATCAACTATACTTCAATTAAAAAAAAATTGAGACAACTGAGTTAATTTAAAAATTAAATAACAGAAAATTTAGATGACAATGTAAAAATAGCACCTGAAAGGTTATCCTTTTCTATCAACTGAAGAAATGGAAATTACAGTGGAAAAGATAGGCAGATATAAACAAACTAATACAATACAAAAGCCATTCAAATATTGAATAGGAAAGAAATTAACAAAAAATAACAGGTAAAGGGCTAACTGCTACCTCATATAAAGAATTTAGCATATCTATAAGAGCACCAAGGGACCTGTGGATAAATGGGAAAGGGATATGACTAAATAATACAATTAAGAGAAAATATACCACTGCTTAGTAGAGACAGAATAAAACTGGAGGCAAAGCCTGGTCTGTTGATTCGCACTTGCTAAGATTCAATGAAATAATGTATGTCTATTTAGGTCCTAAACTAAAACAACCTAAAAAGGTATTTCCCTGACCTAAATTATAGAAATGACTGGAGGTAACGCATTGGTACAACTTTGAGAATTCATTACAAAGGACACATTGCTCACATTTTCATACTTACAATTTCTACTTTTAGGAGATTCCAACATTTAGATCTTTTGGTAGGGATAGGTCAAAACAAGTCACCATAAACTGATAAGAATCATAGAATTCTCAATTTAGTTCTAGCAAAGACCTTATTTTTAAAATACAACTTTTTAAATGATTCTTATGAGGAAATTAGCACCAAAGTAAATGCACTCTGCAAAGAACCAGACTCTCAGAATTTCAAAGGCAGCCACTAAATTCATTAACATATCAGTTCAGTCAAATGCTATGAATTAGAGAAGTAAATCTTTAGGCAGAAAATAGTTAACACATTTGTGAAATGTACACATTAGTGATCTACCTCAGCATAAATTCCTAATACCCATATCACTCATTTGTTTTTACAGTGGCAAGTTCTTACATATGATAGTTCGTGATTTCACCACTCTGTAGCAGCAATAAAGTGTTAAAAGGCCCATCAGCATGATGACACACATTCCAGTAGTAAACCCAGCCTGTTTAAAAAAATAAAAATACAGAACAACATATATCATCATTTTAGAATAAATTCATTTATAACCATAGTTACCCTAAACAATTATGATTAAAAACCAGACAACTAATGTAAAATTAAATATAATCATCTAGGGACCTCCCTGGTGGTGCAGTGGTTAAAAATCTGCCTGCCAATGCAGGGGACACGGGTTCCATCCCTGGTCCAGGAAGATCCCACATGCTGCAGAGCAACTAAACCCATGCGCAACAGCTACTGAGCCTGCGCTGTAGAGCCCATAAGCCACAACTACTGAGCCCACGTGCCACAACTACTGAAGCCCGCGTGCTGCCACTACTGAAGTCTGTGCGCCTAGAGCCCGTGCTCCACAAGAGAAGCCACCGCAAATGAGAAGCCCGCGCACCGCAGCGAAGAGTAGCCTCCACTCGCCGCAAGTAAAGAAAGCCTGTGTGCAGCAACAAAGACCCAACTCAGCCAAAAAATAAATAAATAAAATTAAAATAAATAAATATAATCATCTATTTTCTTTAATAAATTTTATGTAGATTTATTAAAACCTCTATTGTAAAACTTAAAATACAAAGAGAAAAAAATTCTGGTAAAAAGTGTGCTGAAGATTATTACCTGTCTTATGCCCCAAGGAATACTTAGTATAGATGTTCCCATCATGGTATTCCAAATCATAAAACTGAAAGCAGAGTAAAAGCAGTAAAAATATGACGTTTGACTCTTCAAACATTTTAATTAAGACAAAAAATTAAAATAATCAATAACTTTTGTTTACAAAAAGTTTGTTATGCTCCAAACAGTAGTTTTACTCACATGGTTACTAAACTGGTGTTTTTACCATATCCTTCAGTGTAACTTTGAAGTTTATAAGCAGAACCTAATGGACTATACACATAGCACTCTTCTGGAGCTGGAACTACATGATCTGGGGCAACCTGGTTAAAAAAAAAAAGTACAGAAATGTTAGAACCAGTAAATGTGCAACAGAGGATATTTTCTATACAACAGAGTACCTGACTCTAGACACATTTCCAAATATCATGAACAATTAAATAGTGTGTATATCTGATTAATATAAAAATTATTTTTCAAATATAGTAGAAGATCTAAAGGAGCAAGAGTTTAAATACTATAAACAATAAGCTGTTCATCTCAAATGAGAATGAATTCCTAGAGTATGCAATTGTCAAAATATTCTTCTCTTCATTTTCATGAGACAGGAGGAAGAAGAGCCAGCAAAGACCTAGATTAAGTAATTCTAGATGGACGAGACTTGGGTCTGAAGTGAGGGAAATTTTAAGAATGAAGTGGTCACCAAACTCCTATGTGAAGGTGGTTTTAGCAAAGAGGCAGGTAGGGAACTCAAACTATAAAGAATTGAGGAGTCAATAGAAGGGAAAGAAAGGAATAATAAATATGGACTATTCTTCTAAATGCTTTGGTACCAGAAGAAAAAGGTGAGCTAAAGTGGCTTAAGGAAAAGGCGAAGCAAGGGTTCTTAAAGACAGAAGATGTAAGCAAAAGGGAAGGAGCCAATAGAGAGGTTGAAGACGTACACAGAAAGAACAATTGAATAGATATACATTTTTATACACATAGCTCCCACCTTACCCTGACACATTTCTTTCTAATTCTACCTCCCTATTTTGGAGGGGAAAAAAATATGGCTTCCTGATGGAATTCTGACCATCTCCCTGAGAATTGTCCTTTGAGAATACGTAGTCCTTACACATAATATTAAAGACGTAGGAGCTGACTGGTATAAATCAACAATCTTTTATATCAGTACTTACTATGTAAATCTACAACTCTGTGCTAGGTTTAGCATTCAAGTAAAAATAATATACAACCCCTAACTTCAAGAAGTTTAAATACCAGTTGGAACACATGTGAAACAATTAGAAAACGCTATAAGAATAAAAATTAAGTGTTCAACTCGAACACAGGAATGACAATAATAATGATAACAACAACAATGGGGACAAGAATAGTTGGGAAACACCTCAAGAAAGTGGAGCATTAGGACTCAGCAGGTAGACAGGATACGAACTGGTGCAAAAAGAAAAAATATCAAATCCTTCTCTCTTTATGCATATGATTGGTGGTGTCTTGCGGGCAAAGAATGTCTTGAATGCCATGCCTGGTGTGGCTTTGGAAACAACTATTTCCTATAGATACAAAAGCATATATGGAAATAGGCCTGCTGCCTTCTCTTTACCCTCAGTCCTCTTGGGTCTGAGTTCTGCTGTCTTCTACTATGGAGTAAAAAGAAAAAAGGGGCAGGACCATGTCTGTATCAGGCAGCAGATAAACCATGATATCTAGCAGAGCAAGGTCAGAAAAAGTGAAAATCAAAAGTTATCAGGGATAGGATTAGAAGCTACAGGATAAGAAATTATTAGGAGAGACAGAAAAATTGGAAGATTGGATCCCACACTCTCATCAGTGGTCTAGGACAGTGCTTTTCAAACTTGAATGTTCTTGTGATTCACACAGAGAATTTGTTAAAATACAGATTTTGATTCAGTAGATCTGGAGCAAGGACTGAGATTCTGCCCTTTTAACAAGCTCTCAGTGATGCTGATATTGCTGGCCTGTGCAGGCCACACTTTTATTAGCAAGCATCTAGGAGATGTCAGCAGCCAAATAATTTACTACTCTTCCCCAATTTAGAGTAAAAATATTAACGTAAGTGGGGAAATTTTCAGAAATAAAAAGGTGTAACTCTGTAAAGACCTGACACCTGTGGTTTCATATTACTCTTCCCTAAAAGGTCTTTTAGGAAAAATAATTTTGGGATTCTCAGAAAATGAGCATGGATGTATACACACAATCATTAAAAATGGTCATATTATTAATTTTAGATCACTGTTTATATACTTTGATTAACTAGACTCATCTCACTGTCAGTTAACAAAAGGGATTCAACTTGGTGTACAATGCTGACTTAATTTCCAGGCAAACAACATACACTCAGACCTAGACTGGCCCAGTTGGTATCTCTGAAGTTTGCTTCCATAAGTACAGTCTCTAGGAGGTCTGAACTAGACCCAGAGATATTGGATTACTTCTACTCCCCAGAAGGCTTAGATAATTCTGACATGGAACTAAGACTTTATTACAACTATTGATGTAAAGACCTAGGGGAAGAAAAAGTGAAAAAATTGGGGAAAAAAATTATCCCACCCAGAATATTTTGGAAGTCCCTACTATGATTACACAGAAGGAGATCTTAATAATTCACAAGGCTTAAAATGAGATATCTGTGTTCAAGTGACTAGCCCAGTCCTTGCCCCTCAGTAAACATTTAGAGTGTTGAATTCCCTTCTCCCTTTTTATTATTACCTATAAAAAATCATTATTTTTTTCTCAGAATGCTTCATTTTTCTTTCAACTTCCAAATTTCCGAATATTGTTAATTCTTATAAGAAATGAAATTACTTACATATTTTTGATTCTAAGATAATAACACAGATTTTGTAAGATCAAGAGTCAACAAACCATAGCCCATGGGCCAAATCTAGCCTTCAACCTTATTTTAATAGCCCCTTTGGTAAGGGGCTGTTTAAATGATTATAAAAGAAAAGTAGAGAAGAATATGCAACAGCAGGTGGCCCACAAAGCTTAAAATGTTTAGTATCTGCTCTTTGACCCTGCTTTTTGATCTATAAAAGGACATTACCAAATAGGAAAAAAATATATGTTATGTATATATTTCAGTTTCTCACTCCTGTAGAAAATTTCTAAAAACATTTTTCCCTTGTAGCTTCAAACTTAAAAATTGAATAGACTAACCAGAACTTGTTATTATTTATGTTATTAATCAATGACCTAAACTACTTCAACAGTTTATCCTCCTCAAAGCTTTTAGGATTATGGATTAGCAGAATTTTAATCCAACAAATCTCTAGGCTGTTGTCAACATAGAGAGATTGTTTCAAATCTCTCTATGCCAGGCTAATAAGAATGAACTAGCCTGAGATGTAAGACGTATTAATTAATATCTTTGACTTTCCATGATGCTGTCCTTGGAATATGGCCAGCAAAAAGTTCAACTACTGGGAGCTGCCGTGGCTTATGTTGTTCAGTTCATTTCAACTTAAGCTTAGACAATTAGCAATGCTTTGCCCCTTACCAGTGCCTTGTCTGCAGGAGCAGTGAGCCGGCTGTAGTAATGAATCCTCTTGTTCATTGCAGAGGCATGGTCACTAACCCTCTGAATGACATCATTCACACTGACGATGTTTGTGGGCTCTATATAGAAAGGCCTAGAGAAGGGAATATACACTTGACAAAGAACGTTCAGGCAGAAATTCTGGAAGTCAGCCATTGAAGAAAATAACTTCTTGTCCTCCATTAGAAATGGGATGTACAAAGGCAAGGCATTCACTTCTCACTTTTGGTGGGAAAAGAAAATGTCACAAGAGAAGTATTATCCAATCCACAGAATAAAGCTTTTGTTTCATAATGCTATTACTTTAAACACACTTTTTTAAACTTAAGGAATTTTGCAATAGAGGAGACATAACAGAAAGACTTTCAATCAGTTATTAAAAAGAAATATAGCAGCTGGCAGTTTTCAACAATGAAACTCAGACAGACACGGCTTTGAATGTTCTCTCAATAAGCATCTGGCACTGAATCAGAGAAATTACGGACAAAAATGTTCCTCTAGTTAAGAGTCTCTACTCCTTCTTTACGGGCCAAAGTTACTTCTTATGATAAATACAATTCCTATTTGTTGGTTCATGTACTAAGGATTAGTGATCTCAACCATCTCCCTTATGAAACTTATCCAAAATACTACCAAACAGAACATCAAGATACTAGAGATATTTTGTCTCATTCTACTTTTCTTAGATTTCAGTAACATACCATTATGTTACTATTTATATGTATGCTTTCTCCTCATAACTATGTCCCAATCAACTGCAGATTATGGTTTTCAATCATCATTTTCAGTCATTAACCCATTCAGTTCCTTATTGAAACTCCCTCCATTTGCTTTCTTTCCATTAATAAACTACCCAAAATGGAAAGATCTGGCACAAGCTCATGAAATGACTGCATTCCTCAGATGCCCTGAAGTCACAAATGACACTGTCTCCCAAATTGTATATAATTTGCTATTTCAGATTATACACAGATCCAAATAAGAAAGGGGAAAAAAGCCAGGAGGTTTATCACTGGTTCCACATAAGTCTTCCTCATTTACAGTTCTGAAATAAGCTTAAAAGTTATCAAAGTATGGTAACCATTTTTGGAGACACTGTTAATCTAATCTTGTGGGAAGCACTTGAAAAACCAAGTGACTAGAATTTTAGTTTATGCTATTTTTCCAAATAACTCTGTGATATTAGAGAAATTAAATTTAGCCTAGTCTCTCTAGTTAGCATACAGAATCTTTGAATCTTTCTTTTATTATTTACTCTCCATCACAGCATCTAAATTTGGTGGGTACTTTCTAGTTCAATCTAACAAATATCTAAGAGCACTTACTAGAGCAAGTATGTGGATATAGAGATCAACATGACATACTACCTATAGTAAGCATATAACTGCTAAGCGAATTCATCGGTATCAATAAATCTCAAGGGTATACAATGAAAACGAAAGGGTCGGAGGCCAAATAAACTATCCCTACTTATAAATTTGGTAGGCTGAGATAACTACCTCGCCTTCCAAAGCATTAATGTGTTCTAAATAATTTACATCTCTACTGTGACACTCAGTAGTACTAAAAAGCAATGTAAAAATATTTATGTCTGGGAGATAGTGTGGGGTCACACTCTACAGGGCATTCTCTTCTTGTTTTATAAGTATGATATCTGACAAAATTAAAGCTACAGCTTTAATGCCAACATAAAGCAGAGATTTAAGCTAATCAAGGATTACTAGTAGAGACTAATAAGTATGATATTGATAGAAAGAGTTGTAGAGGTTCTACTTGTAGCTTATTATCTGAAAATTCAATGGTATTAATATCAAGCACTAAGTTGGCTTGAAGGCCTGTTGAAAAGCAGTCCAGGAAGAGCTACATTTCTTGGCTCCTGGCCTCTTACAGAAGTGTTAACTGTACCAGTTTAGTTGGCTTGGGTACTCAGAGAGCAGAATGACTCTTAAAGTTTTTCTTTTCCAACAGTTTTCATCAAGATGCTGAGTGCCTATTCAAACAAATATTTTGGAATCTTTTCAATGCAGATTCTTTTAAAAAATATACAACCCAGCATATTTTAACTGAATTATTAGAAACATATGCTTAAAGCTTCATCTGAGAAAGCAAAAAATATAAATTATATTTCTAAATTGAACTTTAGTTGGATCTGAAAACACTTTTAAAATTAAAACTATACAGAGGACAATATTCAGAATAAAACATTTTTTGAAACTTGGGTTTTTTCTTTTGAACACAGTTTCACATGAGTGCTCCCTATCAATGTTACTTCCCATTTGAAATGTAGCTCAACTGTGCCACACTGAAAATAAATCATAATATTTTATGTAGAGGTTATATTTGTCTCACCTTAAAAATATTTATGGTCATGCTACAGAAAAAAACTGCTTTTAACATTCAGCAAAATTTAAAAAAATATTTTAAAATGTGACTCAAAACCCTTTATTTTCATTTAATACACTTATAAACAAAGAAACCTTATTTCTACCTAACACCTTTTCTAGGTTCCACTCCTTAAATTCCTTAAAAGTTTTTGGCTTTTAAATCTGTCTCCACCCTTCTACTGACGAGTTATGCTTCTCTGAAGTTTAATAACAATTCCATGACTCTTAAGAAGGTTCATACTCAATATGAAGACCCTTCATTTAAAACTATTCCTTTAGGGCTTCCCTGGTGGGGCAGTGGTTAAGAATCCGCCTGCCAATGCAGGGGACATGGGTTTGAGCCCTGGTCCAGGAAGATCCCACATGCGGCGGGGCAACTAAGCCCATGTGCCACAACTACTGAGCTGGTGCTCTAGAGCCCTTGAGCCACGACTGCTGAGCCCATGTGCCACAACTACTGAAGTCCACACACCTAGAGCCCGTGCTCCACAACAAGAGAAGCCATGCTAATGAGAGGCCTGCCCACTGCAACAAAGAGTAGCCCCCGCTTGCCACAACTAAAAAGAAAGCCTGCACACGGCAACGAAGACCCAACGTAGCCAAAAATAAATAAATTAATTAAAAAAGAAACAAACTTTAAAATTAAAATTAAAATTTAAAATTTAAATTAAAAAAGAATAAAACTTTGCTTTATTCACATCTCTATGGAAGCTGCAACTCTCAAACACCTGCCAGATTGGAGTAGTTTGCTAGAAAATGAAAAGGGAATCAAGTATTCAAAACATCTTATACAAATAAACATTCAAAATAATGAACCCACTGTACTTGTATCTACCTGCTTGGTAAAACACTATGTCTGCCAGGCAGCTTTTCAATAAAGAAGACCGAAAAGAAGTTAATCAAGCCATTGTACCTAGATATTTATTGCTACAAAAAAAATATTGGTAACTTCTGGCTTGCCGACATGTTTCTTGCTTCCTCTGATGCCTAAATAACACCCTCTTTCACAAAAACCCTGCTCTATACACTCCAACTTCACTCACTGTCTCCAAAGGCTAAACCTGTATAAGCTCTTCTCTTTCTATTATGGCTAATTAATTTATTGGTTCTCTAGTTTATTAAATATTGTTTAAGTGCCAACCAAGTATTCAGCACTGTGCTAAATGTTAAATGATGAATAGGACATAGAACCTCAAGGATCATAATCTACTGGAGGAGATACATAAGTAAGCAATTCCAATCCAGGAAGAAAAATAGAAAAAGAGAGAAAGTGCTTATGAGCAATAATGGGAGTAAGGAGATTGTGTGATGCTGGGTATGTGTACAGTACATAGAAGGGGAAACTAAACCACGTCTCACAGACCACTGAGGAAGCTATTGTTGAGGTGAATTCTAAGATATAAAGGAGTTAATCAGGGATGGGGAACAGGAGGAAAGAAATAGTGCTTCAAAGAATGGAAAAGCATGTAGAAAGAACCCAGAAAATGAGCACAATATATTTTTTAAAACTATAAGTAGTGAGAAGAGAAGTAGTAAGAGATGAGGTAAACCTGGGTTAGTACATGGAGGACTTCACATGCCAACAAAGACATAATCCTAAAGGGAAGAACTCTGTCTCCTTTACTGATTCCTTCTCAAACCCCCAACCCTTAAATCTCAGAGTAACCCAGACATTGTCTCTTCTCTGTCTACACTCAATCTCTTGGTGGATTTATCTAGTTACATAATTTTAAATATCATGTGTACGCTGATGGCACTCAAACTATTATCTTCAGCCTGAACTCCTGATTCATGTATCAAACTGCTCTCTGCTACCTCTCCCCCACCCCACCTCTAGGACTTCATTGTTTACCACACTAACCACAGTAGTTTCCTCACCATTCCCGACACACCGCAAGCATGTACCTACTTTAGGACCTTAGTTAATAATTTCAGGTATAAACAAAGGCTCTGAAGGCCTCTTCCCTAAATATTTTCATGGCTTGCTTTTTTACTTCTTTCAAGTCCTTCCTCAAGGTCCCCTTTCTCAATGAGGCATTTGGCTATCCTTGTCACCATACCTAAAATTTCAACCCCTCTTCTCTATCCTTGTCATTTCCTATGCACCATCTCTGCTTTTCTACCTTACATTTTCTCTTTAGCATTTATACTACCTAGCATAATACATACTTTTTATTTATTACTGATCACCTCCAGTAAATATAAGTTTCATGAGCGCAGGGTTTTTGTCAATTTGGCCACTACTATATTCCCAGGGGCTAGAATAGTACCTGGCATATCGTAGGAGCTCAATAAAATGTGGTGAATAAATGTATTTTGAAATAAGTTTAAACTCATACAGAAGTTGAAAAAATAGTACAAAGAGCTCCCATATATACTTCACGCAGGTTCCCCCCAATGATGACATCTTATATAACCATAGTATGATCATCAAAACTTGTATTGCTTTTATAATCAGAAAAAAAGTTAATAAAAAATTATAAGGATAATGCTTTTAACTTTTCTTTAGTTTAAAAAATTTTAAAATAAATATCTGGGGGAGAAATGATAGAGGCAATAATCAAAAGTATCAAATGCTATAAAAAATGAAAAGCAGCAACCTATAAGAAAATCAATTTATTGTGGTATCCTCAAGCAAATTAAAGACTTTTTCAGGGTTAGAAAATGACTGTCAAGTGCTACCGCTAAGTCAAATGAGATGCGGACTAGTCGATGAAATGACCACTGGTAACCTGCATGTGAGCAGTTTCAGTGGAGTGGTTAGAACAAAAGCTTGTCTGGGGCTTCCCTGGTGGCGCAGTGGTTGAGGGTCCGCCTGCCAATGCAGGGGACATGGGTTCGTGCCCCGGTCCGGGAAGATCCCACATGCCGCTGAGCCTGCGCTCTGCAACGGGAGAGGCCACAACAGTGAGAGGCCCGCGTACCACAAAAAAAAAAAAAAGCTTGTCTGAACCGGGTTCAAGAGAAAAATGTGGTATGGTGAGCACAAATAATCCTTGCAAGGAATTTTCCGTAAAAAGGAAAGAGAGCAATGAAATGGTAGCTGAAGAAGTAAGTGTAAATACTATAGGAAATACTTTAAAAGAATAAAAAATATAAAAATCACCTATAATCCCACAACCAGTAATCATTAATAACATTTTACCAACCTCAATCTCTTGGAAAAAAATAGAATGAGATACTGCTATATGTTCATCAGAATGGTGAAAATTTAACAATCTCAGTATGAAGCACGAGTAGGAGGTAGAGCAATGGAAACTCTAGTGGGAATGTAAGTTGGTATAATCCCTATGGAAAACAGTCTGGCACTATCCAGTGAAGTTGAATATACACATACACTACCGCCAAGCAAATCCACTCCCAGGTATATATCATAGAAAAGTTCTTGCATATGTATACCAGGAGACACATATACTAATGTTTATAGAAGCATTCTTTGTAAGAGCCCCACACTGGAAACATCCCATATGTTCTAAAGTAGAATGGATAAATAAACTGCAGATACTTACAGAATAAAATGCTAGAAACCACTGGCAATGAAAGTAGAGTTATATACAACTTGGATGAAAATTATAATGCTAAACAAAAGTCACAAAAGAATACATACAGTGTGATCTCATTTACATGAGATGCAAAAACAGGTAAAGCTGAATTCAGTATTTAGGGATACACAGACAATAAATTATAAAGAAAAGTAGGAAAATGATCACACAAATGTCATGAGAGTGATCACCTGTAGGGAGGAAGAGGGATGTGCTTGGTGAAGGACACATGGGGAACTTCTGAGGTGCAGCTAATTTCTAGACCTTGTTGTTGAACATATGTATCATGCACTCTTCTGTATATATGATATGTCATGTGGTAAAAAGAACTTTAAAAACAAATCTTAAAGTAACATATGCTTTCAAAATTTAGTAATGAGACCAAGAGGGACTGAAAAAATCTTGTGTACCATACAGAAATTTGCTGGTTATCTTGTGGCAAAATATCTTAAAAATTTGTCAAACTTAAGTACGAATTATCTACTTTTCTTCTATAAAAAGACAACTGTTCCAAATTCGTTGACCTCTTCTATGATGACTGTGGCTATCAACAGTACGCTATGTAAGTACACAGCAGGTATCAAAAGCCAAAATAGCCGCCCACATATCTAATCCATCTCCCTTCAAGGTAAAGATATTTTAACAATGACTGAGAAAGCAGCTGCTCTTAAAAGAACTCACAATATACAGAGAATATTCTGATAATGGATGTTTAAAAATGTTTCCATTGTTACATGATTTTATTGTTGACAATAATGTCTGTCACCAATAAAAACTCAAAACTGCAGTTTTATAGACATGGAATAATTGGTCGAGAAAAACAAGGACATTCCTGAAGTATTGTATTTAGCTCCCCTCCAATGGAGCTTTCAGACCAGCTAGGCAGCTCCTGCATTCTGGCCAGAAGCCACTGGGTTGTAACAGTTTTGATTTTAATCCCAGTTAACCTGGGAAGGATGATTCTATTAATTTCTCCCCTTCCCCAAGCAAAGAGATCAGCTGCTTTCTGAAGGCTCTCTCTAAATCAATGCTTTTTTTTTTTTTTTTGAAGCAGAGGAGAGGTCGGAGGATAGACTGGAGAGAGAACCAAGAAAGGTGAACAAAGCTACTGGCTGTTTCCAAATTAACAGTTTTAAGCCAGTAAAAACAGGAGTATTTTGGACTTTAAAAATAACATGGGATACCAGAATACACAAACTAGCACAGCAATCACTAAATGTAAGAACTGAGTCATATCAGGGAGGATAAATTTAACCAGGCAAATTTCAACAAAAACTTCCACATAATTGTAGGATGAGCAGAAATGAATTTCAAATCAGCTTGAATTACTATTGTGGCAAGGTGTTATGAGTCTCAAAAATAATAAAGCGTATTCTATTGTTACTGTTAATATTATAAAGTGAAAGCAAAAGTGTTAATGTACTGTTAATAGATAAAATTTTAAAGTTAATTTTATCAAGATCATTACATCTTATAATTTAAAATTTTCTATTTTTATGTTTTATAATATACATATTTTATAAGTACAGAAGTACATGTATATAATTTGCAAACGAACACACATACACACACATAAATATATACAGTCCCAAAGTTTTAGGTTGTTATTATTTGTTTAACTGATGAGGATGATATGAAAAAAGTAAATGTTAATAAACACCTGGTTGAAGGTTATGGGTTCTTTATTTTAGAGTTCTAAGCTGTTACTAAGCCATGAGTAGACATCTTCATTAATGACATACGGACAAAGAACTTGACCTGAATATTAATTCTCAGGCCTAATTAAACTATATGTTTAATTAAATGCAGATTCTGCTAAGAATGAATTTAAAAATTCTTTCAATGCAATTCATGCTTTCAAATTTTGGTTTTTAAAAACACATAAATTGTTTTAATTCTACTGTCCTGAAAACAATCTCTTCTTTCATGGTTACAAAATGATCAGTAACAGAAATACAAGGGTTTTTTTGTTTGTTTTGTTTTTAGTATCAGCACTGGAATGAGGCTAAAAGAATTATATAAACATCAGGAACTTTCAACAAAGTTAAGATGCTAGAAGCACCTGTAAGTAAATACAAACATAACAGTTCTTTAGTTTTTCACTAGGTTGATATAAAACAATAACAACACCAGCATCACCACATCCTATCTTCTATCTAGAAAAAGCAGTTCCAATGGAACATACTGACTGACATTCCACAAAGGAAGATTAACAATACTTAATTATAAATTATAATTAAGATATACTTAATTATATACTTAGTTATAAATAATTATATTAACTATAAACAAATAAATTACAGAGACACTGTAAGCTTCAACCTGTAATGTCATGCCAACTATTATTCTCCTTGTTACACAAATCTACCAAAAGAATTTCTGGAAAAGAAATGAAATTTCTAGTTTCAAAACCTAGTTATTCCCCATTAAAAAGAAAAGAAAAAAAAAAGCAGGGAAGAAAATTGCCAGGCCAGCATTTTAACTAAAATTTCCTCAAAAACTTGAAACGTGGGCTTCCCTGGTGGCGCAGTGGTTGAGAGTCTGCCTGCTGATGCAGGGGACACGGGTTCGTGCCCCGGTCCGGGAAGATCCCACATGCCGTGGAGCGGCTGGGCCCGTGAGCCATGGCCACTAAGCCTGCGCGTCCAGAGCCTGTGCTCCGCAACGGGAGACGCCACAACAGTGAGAGGCCCGTGTACCACAAAAAAAAAAAACCCAAAAAACTTGAAACATAATGAAAGAAGGTAAATATTTCATTAAGTATATATATTAAGATAAATCTTATTTTTAATATATACATGTGATTCTTCAGATGAACACTAAAATTGCTTTCTTCATTCTGTTATCTAGAAATTGAAAACACAAAAACAAAAATTCATCTACTCTTTAAACAGACTACCAAAGAAAAGGAGCCTCTTTCTTATTCTTCTTCCATAACTTAAGAAAGGGATACTACTTATCACGCCTTAGAAGTCTTTATCATGGCTCCCAAGAAAGGTAAATGGGCTAAGAGAACTTCTGCTTTGCCACTGGAAAGAGAGCAACAAATCGTCTACACAAACTGGCCTTTCAGGTGACCATGGCTGTATTTTCAACCCAGACAGCAAACACTGTAGTAGTCTGACCAGAATCCATTGTTGGTTGTATGACATGTTACTCCGCAAACCAATCCCAAAATAACAGAATAGACTGATAAAGGCAAGTGTCCAAAGTGAAACCTGCTGCCAACTGGCTCTTACCAACTTTTACATATAGGAAAGTTTTATAAACAAAATATAAGATGTTTTAGTAAAAAAGAAAATAAACAGTGCTAGAAAGGGGATTTTGAAACAGGAACTTTCACATATTGCTGGTAGGAGTATAACGTGGTACAACCTTTCTAGAAAACAATTTGGCTATATATATCAAGAACCTTAATTGTGCTTTACATCCTTTTATGCTAATAATTATGCTTTTGACAGTCTATCAGAAGGAATCAAAATATGGTTTAAATACAATATGTAGAAAGCTGCTAATCAAAGCACCATTTAAAATAATTAAAATTGTAAACAGCTTAATAAAACATTAAGTGGTTAAACATTGTTAAATTATGATATATTTAAATAATACATATTTATTTAAAATGATATTCAGAAAGAATATGGAAAATTGCTTACAGCTTTGTGGGACATTTCAGTGATTCTTAAGAATAATTTTTATTGTAAAACTTTTTACTATTCCTTGAAACCTGGTACTTACCCCTTATTTATCACTCCTAGCTTCAGTCACTATCTCTACAGTTTATGGCAGTTAAAATCCTTGGATGACCTTGCCAAAGAACTCTAGGCTTGCTGCAAGGGCATGAGGTTCAGGGGGAGGCTGGAGGTTGTTTTGTTGTCCAAAACACTACTTTGATTAGAACAACTTCATTAAAAGCAACTGTGAGGGTGGAGTGAAATTAAGGTGAGTGGGCCTCACTTTTTTAACCTCTCTAAAAGGAAGGCAAGAGGTATCCTAGGGGTCACAGCAGTAGAAGTACCAGTCCCTATGGCTGCTTACACCTGAGTCCAGAGTCTCTCCTTGCAGACTAGAGGTTGGTAGTCAAGGACACATAGGACAAATCTGGACCATGGCCTGTTTTCATAAATAAAGTTTTATTGGAACACAGCAAGGCCTGTGTGATTATGTGTTATCTATGGCTGCTTTCACTCCACAATGGCAAATTTGAGTCCATATGCCCACAAAGCCTAAAATATTTACTATCTGGCTCTTTACAGAAAAAAAAGTTTGCTGACTCCTGCCCTAGACCACTGAATGTTCTTACACAGAGCAATGCCTGCACTGAAACTCCCAAAGCACCTAGCCATCAGTACCACAGATGACCTCATTCTACTCCTGGCTGGGCTTAGCCATACTCTACAGCACAGTTACTCGCTGGGATATGATCCCATGGGTTCTTTGTAATGCTGGATCAGGATGGGTTAAATCAGTATTTTTTTCCTAATGAAAATTGAGTACTGAGTTAAAAAGAAAAAAATATATATGTGTGTGCGTTTGTATATATACATAACAAGTCAAATATTTATAACCCCTCATCATAGTGATTCCTGTCCTTTTTTTTTGCTGTGTCTATCTCCTTCCCCAAAGTGTCTGGCACCAAAAAAGAGCTTAGTGAATGTTTACTGACAAAAGGAAGGAATACAAGAACAAAAGGAAGGGAGGCAGGAAGTAGAGTGGGAAGGACAGAAGCAGAGAACAAGAGAAACAGGTAGGCAGGCAGGCTGGCAACTTGGGAATAGCTTACAGAAGTACCAACAGCACTCAACAGAAATTTAAACTGAAAAAGTAGCACATTAAATTGTATATAGTATATAAGCTCATAAAATACCATAGAAAAGGATAGAAAAAATATACTAAAATGTTTTAACAACACTTGCCTCTATGTGATGGGAATATATTTCTTTATGCTTTTTTTTCCAGAATATTCTCTATACAAGAACAAAACAAAATAACAAAACAAAACATCCCCTAAGTAGAGAAAAAAGATAATTTGTATCATCCTATAGAAGCACAGGTGATTTAAACATTGTTTCTAATAAAATGGGTTTTTCATTTTGTATATACTATTTTTATCCTAAATTACAGGAACGCTTTATTTTCTGAATAACTTTTTTCTCATTATAAAAGTAGTACATTGTTTTTGTATGAGGATAATATAGAAGTTATAGAAGAAAATAAAAACCACCCATTAGAAATAATCAGTTAACATTCTAGTATATTTTCAAATGAGTGTAGACCCACATACGTGCACACAGGTGCACACACACACAAAATTAGTTTTACTTGTTTTTGAACTTTACATAAAGTGGAATCACACAATATGTATTTTTCTGTCTAGCTTCTTTTGCCATCATTATCTTTCTGAGATTCATCCATATTCTTGCATGCAGCTGTAGACTGTTATAGCTGTGTAATATTCCATTACATGAAAATACAATTTATTTAACCATTCCTGGTTGGTGGGTATCTGGGTTGTTTCCAGTTTGGCACTCCTATGAATAACTCATAATCTATATATTTGTACATGGCTTTTGGTGAAATGTGCACACATTTCTATTGATTATAAACAGAGTATCTCAATGTTAACAGATAATTACAAACCCTTTTCCAAAGTGATTATGCTAATTTACACTTACGTTAGTACTGCATAATCATTCCCATTGTTCTACATCCTTGCCTTGATTTGTTTTCATCATTGATTGATTTCTTACCTTAGGTTACTGTTTTTTGTTTTTTAGTTTTTAGTTTCAGATTTTCCATTATTTTTTTATTCAATAAATATTTTCCACGAATTTGGTTCTTTTTTACATTTCTAGCCAGTGCCAGAATTCTCAACCTTATTTCAATTTCCCTGAACATATTAAACATAGTCTTTAAAAAGTCTGTTTCTGATAACTCCATTGTCTGGATCATCTGTCTATTGTATATCAAGTCTCTTAATTTCTAATCATGTTGTCTCATCTTCTCTTATGCCTAGCTATTTTTGATTAAGTACCTGGCATAATACTTAATAAAATTCTAGTATACAGAAAACAGTATAAGTAAGTTGAAGCCTAGAATAATATTATTTTCTTTAGAAAGGGTTTACATTTGCTTTTGGGAGCCAATTTGAGACACTTAGCAGTCCTAGATTACCTTAATCCAGTTTTAGGGATTGAGATGAGTTAAAGTTGAGCTACAGTCCCTGAAAGAAGGCCATTCTATTTCCAGTTCACTCATATTTCTAGGCTTATAGACCTTAGGGCTTCCAACCTAAAGCTTGCATGGGGCCTACCTACTATTAGTGAACCCTGGATTCCAGTTTTTCTCCCTCTAGCCTTGTAAAGGTATTGAAAGCTCTGTCAATTTAATAGTCATTCAGCTAATAAACTGGAATTGGCAGATACCCTTGAGGAAATGCTGGACTCCCCTCTCTTCGTTTCCTCCTTCTTCTTGATCTAGACCCCATTATTCTTCATTGTTTTATCAGTTCTCCCATGTCTTTAGGCAGATTAAAAAAATTTTTTTTGGTCAGTTTTTCCAGTTATTCTCAGCAAGATGGTTGGTCCAAATTCCTTAATCTGCCCTTGTTGTAAGCAGAAATCCCCCATGCCCTCTTTAATTAAAAAAAAATTATTAAGATATTAATTCACATACCATAAAATTTACCCACTTAAAATGTACGATTCAATAGTTTTTAGAACATTTATGGAGTTGTGCCTCCATCACCATAATCAATTTTTGTTTTTTTCTTTTTTTTTGGCTCTGCCATGAGGCATACAGGATCTTAGTTCTCTGACCAGGGATCGAACCCATGCCCCGTGCAGTGGAAGCAGGGAGTCTTAACCATTGGACCGCCAGGGAAGTCCCACCATAAGCAACTTTAGAACACTTTCATCACCCCCAAAAAAATCCTGGACTCCATTAACCCCTCTCTCCAGCCCCTGGCAGCCATTAATCTGCTTTCGGTCTCTATGACTTTACCTAATTTAAATAGTTTGTATAAATTGAATCATACAATATGTGTCTTTTGTTGTGTGGCCTCTTTCACATAGCATGGTTTCAAGGTTCATACATGTTGTAGCATATATTGATATTTTAATTGTTTTTTACAGTCAAATAATATTCTGTTGTATGGATATATCACATTTGGTTTATACATATATCAACTGAAGGACATTTGGATTGTTTCCACTTTTGGCTATTATAAATGTTATGGACATTTCTTTATATTTGTGTGGACATATGTTTTCAATTCTCTTGGGTATATACCTAGGGGTGGAATTGTTAGGTCAAATGATAATTCTATATTTACATTTTTAAGAATTATCAAACTGTTTTTCAAAAGTGGCTATACCAAAAAAAAAAAAAGTGGCTATACCAGTTGCAAAAGGAGTCACGGGTATGAAATGAATAGTATGGGGAATACAGTCAGTGTAATATCTTTGTATGGTGACAGATCGTAACCAAACTTATCGTGGTGGTCATTTTAAAATGTACAGAAATATCAAGTCACTATGTTGTGTAATGGGAACTAACATAGTGTTGTATGTCAATTATACTTCAAAACCAAACAAATTCATAGAAAAAGAGACTGGATTTGTGGTTACCAGAGGCAGGGTGAGGGTGGGGAATGCATGAAGGCAGTGAAAAGCTACAAACTTTCAGTTACAAGATAAATAACTACTAGAGATGTAATGTACAACATGATAAATATAGTTAACATTTCTGTGTTACAGATGAAAGTTGTTAAGAGAGTAAATCCTAAGTGTTCTCATCATAAGGAAAAATTTTTTTTCTATTTTTTAAAGTTTGTATCTATATGAGATGGTGGATGTACACTAAACTTATTGTGATAATCATTTCATAATGTATGTCACTCAAATCATTATGGTGTATACCTTACACTTATACAATGCTGGATGTCAATTATATCTCAAAAAGCTGGAAGGAAAAGAGAGTGGCCATACCATGTTTCAATCCCACTAGCAACATTTAAGGACCATGCCCTCTTTTTAAGCAATTATTTTTAACACCCAAATTTACTAGCCTTAATAAAATAGACCAATTATTCCTGAATAAAGCTGAAATAAATAAAATAGAAAATATTCATAAAAATAGGGACTTTGCTGGTGGCTCAGCGCTTAAGAATCTGCCTGCCAATGCAGGGGACACAGGTTCGAGCCCTGGTCCGGGAAGATCCCACATGCCATAAAGCATAAAGCCATAAGCCCGTGCACCACAACTACTGAGCCTGCGCTCTAGAGCCCGTGAGCCACAACTACTGAGCCTGTGTGCCGCAACTACTAAAGCCCACGCGCCTATAGCCCATGCTCTGCAACAAGAGAAGCCACCACAATGAGAAGCCTGCACCCCCGCTCCCCACAACTAGAGAAAGCCCGTGTGCTGCAACGAAGATCCAATGCAGCCAAAAATAAATAAATAAATAAATAAATAAATTTATAAGAAAAATAATAAAAAATAAAAATAATTCTAACTATAATAAAGGAGAAACAAAATAAAATATAATAAATTAACATAAATTTTAATATGTAAGTTGTAGGGCATAACAATGAACACCAATGCCTACATCAATTTATAATGAATAAGACAGGATTTAAGAGAAGATTCAGCTATTCTACAGAAGAGGTATAAGAAAATAAAAAATCAGAGGTATTGGTAGATATAAAAACTCGTGTTAGAATAAACAAGTCATATAGGAATTTGAAGAAATGCAAATTTCAATTTGATGAAATTCAAATTCAAATACGAGATATGAATTGTTGGAATTCAAATTCAAATTTGAGAGAAATAACCTTAATTGAAGTAGTGAGAACATGCCAAGATAAATTATAAACTAACTGAAATAGAAAAAATGAGGAAGTGTGATGCTGTTGCAATGAATCAGGCTTTTTAAATTAAGTATAGCACCAAAGTAATTTTCTATGTTACTGTATAGAAAACATATTTCCTCACTTAAAATGTTGAGGCATTCACTTCTCTCTTAATATTTAAAAGATCTTGGAAACCATACCTTGTGACAAAGGAATACAGAACAGATTGCAAGAAGAAATCTTAAAAAAAGAAGCCAGAGGAAAAAAATGTAATAGCCTTTTGGAGACAATTTCAGACTAAGACTAAAAAATAATAGGCAAGCCAAAGATACATAATCTCAGTATGTTATTTTTACATCAGTTCCTTATCTTTGGGTTACAGTCATCCATTAGGCTTTTAACAAGATCCGTAAATTTCATGTGCTTCCATAATTTTAAAACACTTGATTTTAAGTCTTTGTTAAAAGGAGCTTCCGTTTTCTTATTGTACATTTGCAATTGGTTTCATTGCTTTTGCAGTAATAGTATAATTACTTGTGAAAGGAAAATCCAAATGGAGTTGGTATTGCTGAGAGCTCTCTAAAATGGAGCCGGGAAGCCATTAAGGAATTGTGACTTACGCATGTCTCAGCCTGGATGGAGTGTGACCTTTTGACCTTACAAGCAAGTCATCCAGAACATATGCCAGAAACTCAAGATACTTATCGGATCCTTACCTTAAAATAACTAGTGATAGTCTATCTACCTGTAGGACCCCTATCCTAAAACAACTTGTGATTCCTTAAGGATAAATCACAATCCTTCCCAGGCAATTTTTAACAACCTCGTGGCTTTTTGTCTTTATAAGCCCCTGACTTTCTCTTCCTCAGAACACTCTTTCAGGATTACCCAAATCTGTGTCTCCCGAATTGTAATTTTAAGACCCCCCCCCCCAATAAACTCTTTTCTTATTTGCAGCCCCCTGCATTATTTTTTTTTGGTTTACACACTAAAAGCCTTTTCAACTATATACTTGGAGATGTTATAATACTGAGTAGACAGAGGAAGATGCTAGCCCAACTCTTCATACCCTTTCCTCCCAACAAAACACACTTGATTGGTGCTAATGAGCACTGGTCAAACTCATTAGGCTCCCTCTTTCTTCAGGCTTGTCCAAATAATGTCAATGAGGGAGGAAGAAAGGGAAGAAAATAAAGCATTAGTTTAGAGGCAACGAAGGAAACAGCAAAATCAGACAGACCAGAGAGAATAAGGAAAGAAATGGAAGCAACTCAGGCAAGCAGATATGGATACAAAAGGATAGTTAAGCAAACAAAGACATCTGGAAAGAGAGACAGAAGTAAAAGAACCTATGAACTTGAGAGAATAAAAAGGTTCTGATGGGACTAGAAATAAGATCCCATTCTAACAAAGTCCATAGTTAGATTTATTTATTTATTTATTTAAATTAATTAATTTATTCTTGGCTGCATAGGGTCTTTGTTGCTGTGCGCAGGCTTTCTCTAGTTGTGGCGAGAGGGGGCTACTCTTCGTTGCAGTGCGCTGGCTTTTCTCACTGCAGTGGCCTCTCCCACTGCAGAGCATCGGCTCTAGGCACATGGGCTTCAGTAGTTGTGGCACGCAGGCTCTAGAGCGCAGGCTCAGTAGTTGTGGCACACGGGCTCAGTTGCTCCACGGCATGTGGGATCTTCCCGGACCAGGGCTCGAACCCGTGTCCCCTGCATTGGCAGGAGGATTCTTAACCAGTGCACCACCAGCGAAGTCCCTTTAGTTAGATTTAAAGCATCTCTGAATCCATGGCCAGGGTTGCTCTCTTCAAGCATTTAGCAAAAAGAGTTCCACTGGAGAAAAATAATGGTGGAGAGTGGGGAGAAGAGAGGTTAGAGAAGTGGACTAAAAAGGGAGAGAAAAGAGGAGAGGGAAGAGAGTAGGGAGAAAAGGAGGAAGGAGAGGGAAGGGTACAGAAGTTGTAATACAATCAGCAAGTTCGTATCAGCTCCATGGCACTGATAAATGGTTAAGGGCCCTGGTCCTGTCTATTTAACATAGATGGCAAGTTCCTCAAAATGCAATTCATGCAGCTCTGGAAACCAGTCCTCCTGGGAAAACTACTTTTCTAGATCTGTATAAATCCCCAACTATGAAACTACCAAGCCTCAATAATCACTGTTATTGGTCCAGGGCACAACAGATAAACTCTTCACTTTGTTATGCGCCCCCCGACCCAGGACCACAAATACCAAAAAGAATCAATTCAGCCTGCTATTCAGCGATAGTATTATTGACAGATGAAAGTGAGAGAGGCCAGTTTACAGATGTGTAGACAAGTAGACACTCTAAAAAAAAAAAAAATAGGGGCCATAAGCATGCTTAGTATGTTTGAAGGACACCCGGAACTGCCTATTTTCAATGTCTACCTCTACCCCACTGGCTTACCAGAGTACTTGAAATGTTATCAATTAGAAAAATCTAACCTTTAGGTTAGGCTTTTATTTATTTAATTAATTAATTAATTTTTGTCTGTGTTGGGTCTTCGTTGCTGCACGTGGGCTTTCTCTAGTTGCAGTGAGAGGGGGCTACTCTTCATTGTGGTGCACGGGCTTCTCATTGCGGTGGCTTCTCTTGTTGCAGAGAACAGGCTCTAGGCACGTGGGCTTCAGTACTTGTGGTGTGTGGGCTCAGTAGTTGTGGCTCACGGTCTCTAGAGCACAGGCTCAGTAGTTGTGATGCACGGGCTTAGCTGCTCTGCGGCATGTGGGATCTTCCCAGACCAGGGCTCGAACCCGTGTCCTCTTCATTGGCAGGTGGATTCTTAACCACTGTGCCACCAGGGAAGCCCTAGGTTAGGCTTTTATATTCTAGGATTCTCCTTATTAAAATGCAAACAGCCATGGAAAAGTAATAGAGTAGGTCTTTGACACATCAGATTGTTTGCCATCATAACACCTAAACAGACAAGAAAGCCCTGCACGAATACGACAGATAAGCACTAGTGAATAAGGGGAGGAAGAAAAAGTATAACTTACAAAGCACTGTCTAGAGGAAATTTTTGAGTGAATTCCCTGAGAAAAACTGGGCACATAGAGAGGAGCAAGAAAGCCCTAGGTCCTGGGAAAAAAGGAAGAGGAAACAGAGTTTGAGAAAATGGAAAAAGGGAAGTGCAAAGCCCAATTAACCACTTCACAATTTGGTTTCAGGCTGGCTGGAGTGGTCAACTCCCAAAGGTCATAATCCCAGAGTAGCAGCAAAGCATGAAGCAATCCTGAATACCAGGTCTAATATTTGGTTACCAGAAAGTCTGGGAAAAGCAGGAAAACAATCTCTAAGACCAGTGATTGCCAATGGAATATTATCAAATACAGTATAGCAGATTTCTAAACCTTCCTGTCCTGCCACCCACATTCCTCACTCCACCCCAAACCAGGTAAAAAAAACTAATAGGGGAGGGGAGGGGAGGAGAGGGGAGGGGAGCGGAGGCATGCAGAGGGAAAAGTGGATTTGTACAGTTTGCAAAAGGCCCCCAAATAATCCAAATAATTATGACATGTATCATTCCTCTACAGTGACAAGCTCCTTCTTCCACCTAAGTCTAATTAAACCCCAGGTCCAACAAAATGATAAGCAGGTCCAGCACGTTATCTTTTAGTCCAAAGCAGTTCTTAAAATTCTTATATTTGAACCAAAACATGATTTTGACTGCCACCTGGTGGAAGAGATAAAGTCAACCACAAACTAAACTGAGGATAAGCAATCTAAAATTATCAAATGTTGTTCTTTATATTCTAACAGCCTAAGACAGTTTCCAAAAGTGTGGTTATATGTAAGATGATTTTAGGTAGCACAAGGATAAATGCTATTTTAACTACTTGGTATTTACTGCAATGCATATTAGAAAAAAGTATAAACAATACTTCATTTCACGAATACATGAAGATGAGGCTAAATTAACCCTAATTTTTCAACGTTAATAAATTTAAAAAATATTAAATTATAATATTACACAGGTGGTACTGGGATATCACCAAAGTCATAAGGTGACTCTAAAATGACTGAAGTTTTGGAAATAGTTGTCTAAGTTGGTTCTTCTAATTGAAGACACTTTTCCCTCACTGTGTCTGAGATTTATGTATATAAAGTGAAATAACAATGTTTTAAGGTACTCCTGTTTTTTTCTCATCAAATAAGTTTCTGAAATTATTTCACAAGCAAATTAGCATTCAATACTGCTAAACCCCTATAAATATTTGCCTTCCTTAAAACATGCTTACCTAGATAGTTATCCTGATTGAAAATAGTTGATTCCCTCTTATTTTGACAAGTTTCATTATAGAAAATATGTTTCCATTTAACCTACACGGTTAAACAAATTCTCAGAGAACTGTTTGAACTTCTGCCAACCTACTGCAGTGGAATACACTTTAATGACCTATGTTCTATTGTCACAGTGGTCAATTATTTATCATAGAATTTAGAGGTTTCAAGAAACTCCTGAGCATTTAATCAGCATTCATTAGTCCTTGTATTCACGGATATTGGAACATATAAGTGAAAATTACAAGATTCACTTCATTATCTTCTCTGATGGCCACCTTAAACGACAAAGATAAATTTCTCATGTGATAAATTTCACACTGCTCTAGCTGCAAAAAAGACTAAAAAATTAAGTATCTGGAAAACGGAAATGGGATTATCAAGACTAGCTTAAATCAATCCTCCTTCATCTCCTGGATTGGAAACTACTTCGACCCTTAACACAGTTAGGCTTCCGCTGGCAAAGAGGTGGGGTTGATGAATAGTTGGGCATTTCCCAAATAGTAATCTGCCACACGTCCCACCTCAAGCACTCAGTTTCCTTCTGAGGAGGCAACCACTCTTACAGTTTCCCATTTATTCCCCCAGAGTCATTTATACATAATTGCATAATATATAACTTGTTAATGTTGTTTTTACCCAAATGGTAGTATACTATATACACTGCTCTGCACTTCACTTTTTTCATTTAACAAAATAAGTTGAAGACTTGTTCCATTTTGATATGTAATAAAGCCACTTCCTTCTTTTCAATGGGTGAAAAATATTCCATTGTATCAATGTGCCATAATTTATTTATCCAGTCCTATAAGAAAAGACATTTTAGTTGTTTTCAAACTTTTGCTATTATAAAAAATAGTGCATTAAACAACCTTGTGCGTATATTATTTGACATTGCAAATTAATGCTTAGAAATGAAATTGTTGGGCCATGTAAACTTTGGAATTGGTTGCTGGCATGTTTTTTGGTGAGGGGCAGATCACATTAATTTTATGGATTAAAATTTAAAGAGCATGACATTTTATTTTAGAGTCTTCCCTACTGAGACCAGTATATGCCTTTTTGTTACATGTCTTATCTTATTAATTCTAATATGCACATTTAATCATTTCTAAAATATGGATGCATCTCATAATTCAGGACATCTTTTAATCACTGTCAGCCAGGTGGCAGTCATGAAAGTAATTATTTCTGGTGGCACGACAGGTAACTGTCACCTGTGATCGTTTCAGTCATCAAACCATTTAGGGACCATTTAAGGAAGAAATGTGAGCCACAGTGTTTAGAAAGCTTTCTGTGACACCTTCTGGTAAGATCAGGAAAGTGCAAGCATCAAAACTAAAAGTGTCAGTGACTAGGAAGAAAATTCTTTCAAGAAATGTTACACTATCAATGTTCTCAGTGATACTAAGGACAATTTTGTGTGGGCAGGAAAAAAAACACTGATTTTGATGACTGCAAGTCAAAAAGTGATTCAGAAGAATTAGACTCTATATGCGAAGAATCAGATTTGTAATACCTTAACCGATATATTTTGTTTATATTTTTATTTTTATAATTACAAGAGTTCTTCTAGTAAACATCAAAATAAAATTCTAAGTCCAAAGAAATTGTTGCATCAGAGGTATGGGTAGCAGTTTATGTATTATATTAAAAACAACAACAAAAACAACAGGGACTCCCCTGGCGGCGCAGTGGTTAAGACTCTGCACTCCCAATGCAGGGGACCCGGGTTCGATCCCTGGTCAGGGAACTAGATCCCACATGCATGCCGCAACTAAGAGTTTGCATGCCACAACTAAGGAGCCCAGCTGCCACAACAAAGACATGGCGAAACCAAATAAATAATAAATAAATAAATAGTTTTAAAAAAAGCAGCACAACTTATAATCAGCATCTCAGATTTGAAGAAATACTCTACATGTTATTTTAGGTCTCTCAGTAGTATTTTAAAGTTTCTCTCATATAGATTTTGCACATCCTTAAGGCTATTCCTACGTATTTTATCTTTTTCTTCATTATATTTTCTCATCAGAATGCTATTTATTTTTGCCTGTTTTGTAAACAACCACGTTACTGAATTGTCTTATTATTTATAATAATTTTTCAGTGGATTCTTTTGGGTTTTCCAGGTATGCAATGAAATAAATTTTAAACTCTACTTATCTTAAGCTATCTGCTGGAAGTTAAGCTCAATGAAGGTAAGGATTACGTATTACTTTTACTGTTCTATCCCCAGCACCTCTCATATTACCTTGCACAAATCAGATAATCAATATATATTTGTTAAATGAGTTATATGCATCTTACTTCATAAAACTTCCCAACCACCCCTGACAGACAAGTGGAGTTTAGTATAAAAAGTCAGATATAAGTGAGAAAAGAGTATTTATATTTATTCTCTACCACATACAAACATACAGATCCTGTAAGAAACTGGATATTTTATAATCAAAGTTATATATATTTGGTTATAATTAGTTCTTATTAATAATTAAAAACCTTAATTATAAAATAAATATTTTATTTTAAACACTTACCTTTTGGATCTTATATCTGATGAATCAAACTGGATATTCATAGGTCCAGGATTTATTTCATTATCTACCTCAGGGATGAGAAGATGGCTAGAATCACTATCCATATTTGCCATTTTTTCTCAGACTCTAAGCACTGAAGAAGTCAGTCCTATAATAAATCAGAAAAGAGAAACAATTTAAAGTTTAATTTAAAAATATTTTATTATTAATAGGTAATATATTTGCATGCATAAGAAATTGAAAAAACACAGGAATTTGCTGAAGATATCTTAATGAGCTACATGCCTAAAATATTTATATTATCAGAAACCTGTTAAGTTGAAATGGAGTTACTGCTTATTTTTCAGCTTAGTAAAAAAGAAGCAGGGCAATCCATTTCCAGTAATAAAATAGATTAGGCTACTTGGACTCATTTTCCTGCAGAAAACAACTAAAAATACTGGATAAAATATTATTATTATTATTTTAAATCAGAGATCTCATACGTTCATTTTATTTTATTTATTTTTTTGTCTGTGAAATATATTAAAACTTTGCTGATGACAGCTGGAAATCAAAACATTAAAACTTTTAACATAATAAAATAGCTGTGTTTGTGAAGATCTTTTAAAAGTTTCCTAAACCAATAAGAGAGAAAAATTAAAAAGTAGTGAATATAATACAAATTAAACATCAATTGAAAATAGGAGTCAGTGTGTTAAAAAAAAATTAAGAGGTTGGTCAGGTATAAAGGAAGTCATCTTAAATTTCTAATACTGTTACAGTATGTACAGCACAGCTGAGGTAGGGTGATGGACAATATGACCTCTTGAAGCCCTTTACAATCTTTTTGTTGTTATTATTTTTTTTTAATTTAATTTAATTTATTCTTTTATACAGCAGGTTGGATACAATATTTTTTTTTAATTTTTGAAAAGCACCTTTTAGTAAGGAAAAGCAGGCCATTTGCAGGTGAATTTAAGGAACCTACAAAGTAAGTAGCTCAAAGAAGTTGCTTCTGCTCTGAGGGTATTTGCTGTGCCAGGAGAAACTGGGCTGAGGTTTTCAAGACCTTGTGAAGTATTAAGAAAATAGAAGACAAAACCCAAGATTCACCCAAAGTAAGGAACGACTGTAGTAAGAAATCATCTCCTCTCCCTACTTCCCATACAGCTGGGACTACAAAGAACTTTACCATCAGATTAGGAGTTAACAAGAAGTAAAAGTGCCTCACTCCCTCACAAAGCAATAACAAACAAGTTTTCTTGACAATGGCTACAGCCTGTATATGTGTGTGTGTGTGTGTGTGTGTGCGCGCGTGTGCTTGAGGGAAATATTATATAACACAAACTGCACCTCATGTGGATTTGCAAGGTGATCAAAGAACACTTAAACCTGTGAATATAATTTCAGGTTACTTGCTTGGTAAAGCTTATAGGCAATTGGCCAAAGCAAATGTAAATCTTTTCTATGAGGATACAGAAAAGATTGATCCTAGGCCTCAAAAGACTTGCTAACAATCTTTCAAGAACAATGAACAGTACATAGTCAAAAATAACCTAGCATATAAAGAAACAAAGTACTATTAGTGAGAACCAGAAGAAATAGCAGAAGCAGATCCACAAAGGCTTCAACTATAGGGATATCAGAATAAGATTATAAAATAATTATGCTTCCTATGTTTAAACAAATAAAGGAAAAAGTGGACATTTTCAAAAAGTAACAGCATATTTGAAAAGGACCAGAATGAATGTTTAGGCCTAAATAAAAAAAGAAAAAATATAGTAACACAAAATGTAATAGCCAAAATTTAAAACTCAATGGATGCATTTTAAAGTTGAAGAGAGGGCGTTGGCAACATGGTAGAATAAGAAGCTACCTTTATCTTTCCCCTTCAACCAGTAAACCAGTAAAACATCCACAACACAACAAAGGTGCCTCTGCCCAACATACTAGGATGCTGGAGAATCCCACACATCTGTACATCTACAAGTGAGTGGACTGGAACACACAGAGGAGGGGAACTGAGGGAGGGAGAAACCAAGGGAAGAGCAAAGGCAGTGCCTGTAATCCTACCCCTCTGGCTACAGCAGCTGAGACTGCAGCCCCAGAGTACTGGGTAGCAGCAGGGGAGGCAGGGCACATGACTCCTGCCTCAACAGCCCCCATGGCCACAGAGGCAGAGATGTAGAACCTTACAACACTGAAAACAGCAAAAGTGCCCATGCAATCCTGGCTCTTCTTCCCTTTCGTCTCCCTCCTCCCTGCAGTGTTAGAGTCTGTGACTCAGGAGATCCTGGATGCGAAGGACGAGTCCACCGTCCTGGCTGATGATGCCAGTGACAGTAGCAGAAGCAATGCACCAACAACCCTGGAGGCACAAGAAGCAATAATGAGGACCCAGGGTAATGCCACTAACAGAGGTGATGGACGATGGAGAGTAAGGGCTCAAATATAACCAGAGTTGGCTCAGGTAAGAAAAACCAAAAGATTGTGCTATAGCACCACCTACTGGAAAGAAAAAGAAAGGCCTCAATTTCTAATCTGTTTAACTCATTATAATCAAAAAAAAATGTAAAAAAAAAAAAAAGTGCCTGTGGAGAAACAGCTCAAATGTGCCTGCGGAGAAACAGCTCAAGTGTGCCTGCAGAGAAACAGCTCATCAGGCACCATGAACCACAGTAACAGTGCACTACAAAAAGAAAATGACAATTCTCCAGGAACCAAACATAAAGTCATGCAATATTGTGATCTAATTGATAGAGAATTCAAAATAGCTGTTATGAAGACACTCGACAAGCTACAAGTTTTCTTGTAGAAAGGCAGTTTCAATGAGCTCAGGAATAAAATTAATGAACAGAAGTAACAAAGAGACTGAAACTAAAAAAGACCTAAACGGAAATTCTAGAGCTGAAGAATTCAATAAATGAGATGAAGAATGAATTAGAAAGCAATGGAAACAGAGCAGACCAAATGGAAGAGAGAATTGGCAAGCTTGAAGACAGAAATCTAGAAATGATACAAGAGCAAAGAGAAATAAGATTTTTTTTTTTTTAATGAGGAAATTCTACAAGAGCTATCCGATTCTTTTAGGAAGGGCAACATTAGGGTAGTGGGTATCCCAGAAGAGAGAAGGGAACAGAGTTTACTTAAAGAAATAATAGCTGAGAACTTCCCAAACCTGGGGAAGGAATTGGATATACAAATCTATGAAGCTAAGAGAACACCTAATTACCTCAATGCAAAGAGACACATTATATTAAAGTCATCAAAAGTCAATACAGGGCTTCCCTGGTGGCGCAGTGGTTGAGAGTCCACCGGCCGATGCAGGGGACACGGGTTCGTGCCCCGGTCTGGGAAGATCCCTCATGCCGCGGAGCGGCTGGGCCCGTGAGCCATGGCCGCTGAGCCTGCGCGTCCGGAGCCTGTGCTCCGCAACGAGAGAGGCCACAACAGTGAGAGGCCCGCGTACCGCAAAAAAACCAACAAAGAAACAAAACAAAACAAAACAAAAGTCAATACAAAGAAAAAATTTTAAGGGCAGCCAGGGGAAAAAGGATGATAACCTACAAAGGAACCCCCATTTTACTGTCAGCAGATTTCTCACCAGAAACTCTACAGGCCAGGAGGGAGTGGGATTATATTCTCAAAATACCATGAAAGATAAAAACTTTCACCCAAGAATACCCTATCCAGCAAAGTTATCATTCAGATATGAAGGAGAAATAAAGACTTCCCCAGATAAACAAAAGCTGAGGGAGTTCATCAACACTAGACCTGTCTTATAAGAAATGTTGAAAGGAGCTGTTTTACCGGGAACTAAAAGGCAAAAGTACACAGCATTTTGAGTAAGGTGATAAATAGATGAAATCAGAAAATTGCAACTCTTTATTAGAATAGGTTTGTAAACACTTTATTATAGTGTAAAGGTAAAGGGGGGGAACAGAAAAAAATTTCAATTTGGTAACAAACTCACAATATAAAAAGGGATAGTTTGAGACAACAAAAACACAAAAGGGGAAGAGGAAAAGGACAGAATCCATATAGGTAAATGTAGCTAAGATGCTATCAGCAGGGACCTCCCTGGTGGCACAGTGGTTAAGAATCCACCTGCCGATGCAGGGGACATGGGTTCAATCCCTGGTCTGGGAAGATCCCACTTGCCTCAGAACAACTAAGCCCATGCGCCACAACTACTGAGCCTGAGCTCTAGAGCCTGTGAGCCACAACTACTGAAACCCGTGTGCCTAGAGCCCATGCTCCACAACAAGAGAAGCCACCACAAGGAGAAGCCCGTGCACCACAACGAAGAGTAGCCCCTGCTCACTGCAACTAGAGGAAGCCCGTGCCCAGCAACAAAGACCCAGTGCAGCCAAAAATAAATAAGTAAATAAATAAATAAATGAATTTTTAAAAAAGATGCTACCAGCAGAAAACGTACTATTTTACGCATGACAATTTTATACAAACCCAATGGAAACCACAGAACATAAATCCAGAGCAAAGACATGACACATAAAAAAAGAGGAAACTGAGAAGAACATCATAGAAAAACACCAAACCAAAATGGTAGATGGAAACACAAGAAAAAAGAAATAATGGAGATGTAGAGTAACCAGAAAACAAAAGATAAAATGGCGATACTGTCTTCATCTATCAATAATCACCTAATTGTAAATGGACTGAATTCACCAATTCAAAGACACAAAGTGGCTGGATGGGATAATTCATCAAGAAGACATTACAGCAAAGTGATTCAGTTATACATACGTGTGTGTGTGTACACACACACACATACACACAAACATATATTCTTTTTCAGATTCTGTTCCCTTATAGGTATTACAAAATACTGAGTATAGTTCCCTGTGCTATACTTCCATAAAAAATTAAATTAAATTTAAAAAAAAGACATCACAGTTACTAATATACATGCACCTAACATAGGAACACCAAAACATATAAAACAATTATTAACAGACCTAAAGGGAGAAATTGAGAGCAACACAATAATAGTAGGGGACTTCTAACACCTCACTTACATCAAAGGATAGATCATTCAGACAGGAAGTCAACTGAGAAACAGTGGCCTTAAATGAAACGTTAAACCAGGTGGATTTGATAGATTTGTACAGAACATTCCATCCAAATGCAGAATACACATTCTTCTCAAGTACACATGAAACTTTCTCAAATGATAGACCATATGTTGGGAAACAAAATAAGTCTCAATAAATTTAACAAGACTGAAATTATATCAAGCATATTTTCCAGTCACCATGGTATGAAACTAGAAATCAACTACAAACAAAAGCTGGAAAATATATGGAGACTAAACAACATGCTACAGAACAACTATTGGGTCAAAGAAGAAGTCAAAAGAGAAATCAAAAATGACCTGAAAATAAATGAAAATGAAAATACATCAAACCAAAACCTTCGGGATGCAACAAAAGTGGTACTAAGAGGGAAGTTTATAGCAATACAGAACTACCTTAAGAAACAAGAAAAATCTGAAATACTTTATCTTTCACCTAAAAAAACTAGAAAAAAGAGAACAAATAAAACCCAAAGTCAGTAGAAGGAGGGAAATAATATTGATCAGAGTGGAAATAAGTGAAATAGACTAAAAAGGCAATAAAAAAGATCAATGAAACCAAGAACTGGTTCTTTGAAAAGATAAACAAACCTTTAGCTAGACATAGTAAGGAAAAAATGCTGATAAATAAAACTACAAATGAAAGAGGAGAAATAACAACAGATACCATAGAAACAAAAAGGATTATAAGAGATTATGAACAGTCATACACCAACAAATTGGACAACCTAGAAGGGACCAATTCTCAGAATCATACAATCTTCCAAGACTGAATCACAAAGAAATAGAAAATCTGAATAAACCAATCACTAGTACAGAGATTGAAATAGTACTCAAAAAAGCTTCCAAAAACAATAGTCTGGGACCAGACAGCTTCACAGGTGAATTCCATCAAACATTCAAAGAAGATTTAATAACTATCCTTCTCAAACTCTTCCAAAATACCGAAGAGGAGGAAATGCTTCCCAACTCATTTTACGAGGCTAACATCACCCTGACACCAAAATCAGACAGAGACAACATAAAAAAAGAAAAATTATAGCCCAATATCTCCGATGATCATAGATACAAAAATCCTCAACAAAATATTAGCAAACCAAATACATCAATACAGTAAAAAGATTATATGCCATGATCAGGTGGGATTTATTCCAGGCATGCAAGGATGGTTCATTATCTGCAAATCAATCAATGTGATACACCACATTAACAAAGGATAAAAACCATATGACCTTATCAACGGATGCAGAAAAAGTATCTGACAAGATTCAACACCCATTTATGATAAAAACTCTCAATAAAGTGGGTATAGAAAGAATGTACCTCAACATAATAAAGGTCATATGTGACAAACCCAGCAGCTACACATACTCAATGGTGAAAAACTGAAAGCTATCCTCCTAAATCAGGAACAAGACAAGAATGGCCCCTCTCACCACGCTTATTCAACATAGTATTAAAAGACGGTATCCATCCATCTCCTTCTTCCTACCTCCCTGGATGCTCCCCTGACCCCTGCAGGCAGCATCCTCAGTCCATCCTCACTGCCCCTGGCCACATGATGGGAACAGTGGTGGGTCTTGCATGCATGTCCCCGAACTGGCCTGCATCGGTCGGTCGGGGGAGGCGCCTGTTCCACCTAGGCCAGGGGTCTCAGGTCGAAAGGCAACATTCCGCCAGAGGAAGCGGCGAGGGGGGGGGGGGCGCCCCTTGTAGCACTTCCCGCCTTGGTGCACTGCGTCTCTTCCACACCCTGCCATGGGCCCAGCACACAGGTTGGGATGGGGAAAGGGGAGAGGCAAGTGCAGATGGCGGGGGCATTGGAGGGTAGTCCCACGGATCCCTTTCCTGGGGGAAACTTGGGGCTGGAGGGCAGCAGCAGCATGTGTGTGCTGCTGAACACATCTGTATCCGGGTCCTCTGCCACCCCTGGTGTGAGAAGTGGGCCAGGGGGCCTGGTTGGTGGCGGCCCTTGTGCTTTCTCCCTCTTCTAAAAAAAAAAAAAAAGTCCTAGACAGAGCAAGTAGGCAAGAAAAAGAAATAAAAGGAATAAAAGAAATACAAGGAATCCAAATTGGAAAGGAAGAAGTAAAATTTAATAGTCTGCAGATGATATGATACTATTAATAGAAAATCCTAAGGACACCACCAAAAAACTACTAGAACTCATCAATAAATTTGGTAAAGATGCAGATACAAAATTAATACTCAGAAGTCTGTTGTGTTTCCATACACTAACAATGAACTATCAGAAAGAGAAATTAAGAAAATAATTGGGGGCTTCCCTGGTGGCACAGTGGTTAAGGATCCGCCTGCCAATTCAGCGGACACAGGTTTGAGCCCTGGTCTAGGAAGATCCTACATGCCACAGAGCAACTAAGCCCGCGAGCCACAACTACTGAAGCCCAAGCACCTAGAGCCCGTGCTCCGCGACAAGAGAAGCCACCACAATGAGAAGTCTGCGCACCACAACGAACAGTAGCCCCCGCTTGCCACAACTAGAGAAAGCCCACATGGAGCAACAAAGATCCAACTCAGCCATAAATAAATAAATAAATTTATTTAAAAAAAGAAAATAATTGCCTTTACAATCGCAACAGAAAGAATAAAATACCTAGAAATAAATTTAAAGACACAAATAACTGCAAAGATATTCTGTGCTCATAAATTCAAAGAATTAACATTATTAAAATGTTCATAGGGCTTCCCTGGTGGAGCAATGGTTGAGAGTCCACCTGTCGATGCAGGGGACACGGGTTCGTGCCCCGGTCCGGGAAGATCCCACATGCCGCGGAGCAGCTAGGCCCGTGAGCCATGGCCACTGAGCCTGCGTGTCTGGAGCCTGTGCTCCACAACGGGAGAGGCCACAACAGTGAGAGGCCTGCATACCACAAAAAAAAAAAAAAAAAAAAAGGGCAGAGGAGATAAACAGACATTTTCCAAAGAAGACATATGGGTGGCCAATAGGCACATGAAAAGATGTTCAACATCATCAATTATTAGGGATTATTAGGGATCAAAACCACAGTAAGATATCACCTCACACCCATTTGAATGGTTATTATCAAAAAGGCAAGAAATAACACGTGTTGGTGAGGATGTAGATATAAGGGAACACTTACACACTGTCGGTGGGAATGTAAACTGGTGCAGCCACTATGGAAAACAGTATGGAGATTCCTCAAAAATTTAAGAATGGAAGTAGCATATGATCCAGCCATCTCACTTCTTGGTGTTTATCCAAAGAAACACTAATTCAAAAATATATATGCACTCTTATGTTCATCACGGCACTATTTGCAATAGTATTGCAAGAAATATTTCCAAAGTACAGAAACAACCTAAGTGCCCAATAATGAATGAATGGATAAAGAAGGTGTGGCATATACATACAATGAAACACTACTCAGCCATAAAAAAAAGATGAAACCTTGCCATTTATGACAACATGGATGAACCTTGAGGATATTATGTTAAGTGAAATAAGTCAGAGAAATAAATACTGTGTGATTTCACTTATATGTGGAATATAAAAAACAAAACAAATTAAATAAATAAATGAACAAACTAAACAAAAACAAATACATGGATACTGAGAATACTGAGTAGTGGTTATCAGAGGGAAAGGGGCAGAGAGAAGGGTAAAGGGGATCAACTGTATGGTGATGGATGGAAAGTAAATTTTTGGTGGTGAGCACACTGTAGGGTATACAGAAGTAGAAATATAATGAACAATTTTATAAGCCAATGGTACCTTAAAAACAAATCTATAAATAATACTAAATAAAATTAGCAACCTTTATTAAAGAAATTGAAGAGAAAATTAATGTGCTAGAAGATACATCAGAAGTTATCTAGAAAGTGGCAAAGAGAGAAAAAAAAAGGCAGAAAATGTGGGAGAGAGGTTAAAAGACAAGAGATAGAATGAGAAGGTCTAACATGCATGTAATTGGTGAACCGGAAAGAGAGGAGATAGCAGAGGTAATATTGAAGAGATAATGGCTTAGGATTTTCGAGAATTCGTAAAAGATAATGATCTGCAGATTCAAGAAGTTTAATGAATTCAAGCAGAATCAATAAACAATATGTTACAGAGTTGGAAAAAAAAATTAAAATTCCAGACCAAAGGGGGAAAAGATCAAGTGAAGTTCTTGGAATTAAAGTGTTCTAAAGCCCTTGTATTGTCCAGATCAACATTACACTTTGATGTGATGTATGGTGTAATTTTAAAGGTAACTAGAAAACAATATATAACTTATAATCTAGGAGAGGGAGAAAGGAGAATGTTAAAAAATAAATGACTTAAAGAAAGGTAAGAAAGGAGAAAAAAATGTAAAAGAAGTAGGACAAATAGAAAGCATAAAATAGATAAGATCCTCCCATTCTTTCTTAAACCCATGCTAATCAGGCTATCTTCCCCATCACTACACAAAACCTACTCTTATTAGACCAATGCCCTCCATACTGGTAAACTCAATTTCTCAGTCTTTAACTTGCTTGCCTTATCAGAAATATTTGCCACAAAGAATCACTCTCTTCCTTAATAAACTGATTCAACAGGGCTTCAGGTTTTTTCTATATCTGTCTGGTCCCTCCTCCTTTTCTGTCTCCTTTGCTCACTGTTAGCTCCTTGTCTCCCTTAAAATTGTAGAGTCTCGGGCTTCCCTGGGTGGCACAGTGGTTAAGGAATCTGCCTGCCAATGCAGGGGACATGGGTTCGATCCCTGGCCTGGGAGGATCCCACATTCCACGGAGCGGCTGAGCCCGTGCGCCACAACTGCTGGGACTGTGCTCTGGAGCCTGCGAGCCACAACTGCTGAGCCCGCGTGCCACAATTGCTGAGGCCTGCACACCTAGAGCCCATGCTCTGCAGCAGGAGAGGCCACCGCAATGAGAAGCCTGTGCACCGCAATGAGGGGTGGCCCCTGCTTGCCACAACTAGAGAGGGCCCGCATGCAGCAGCGGAGGCCCAACACAGCCAAAAATAAATACATTTATTAAAAAAAAAAAATTGTAGTCTCAAGGGTCAGTCTTTGTACTCTTCTCTATTTACCTCAATTTTTAGGTAATGTTCTCCAATCTCATGGTTTTAATATCGTCACTTGTGTTATACAATACAGTAGCCACTAGTCACAAGTGATTACTTAAATTTATACTAATTAAAATTAAATTTAAAAAAATTCAGTACCTGAGTCACTCTAGCCACATGTAGCTAGTGGCTACCATATTGCACAGTGTAGGTATAAAACATTTCCATCATTGTAGAAAGTTCTACTGATCTAGATAATGACAAATTTCACATTATATTTCTAGCCAAAACTTCTCTCCTAAATTTCAGACTTGCATATCCAACTACCAACTTAACATCTTTTTAAAAATTGAGATATAATTGACATATAACATTATACTAGTTTTATATGCACAACATAATGATTTGGTATATGTATATATCCAACTTAACATCTTTACTTGGATATAATAGACAAGTGAAACCTGTCAAAAACTGAACTTCTGACTTTTTCCTGAAAAGCTACCCCATGCATTGTTTTCCTGATTTCAGTTAATGGTATCTCCATCCTTCTAGTTGCTCAAGCTAAAATTCTTGGAATCACTCATAACTTCTTTTTCTCAGTCTACATTCAATCCGTTAGGAAATCTTGTTGGCTTTCTTTCAAATATATCCAGACTCTGACTACCATCATTTGTTACCAAGATTTCTACAGTGGAGCTCTCTGTTTGTACCCTTACAGTTTACTTGCCACACAAGCAGGTAGAGTTGTAGAGTGGTATAGTAAGGAATTTGGCCTCATCCAGTTGGTTGTTACAACTGAGGGAAGTGCTATTAGCACCCAGTAGGTAGAGACTAGGGATGCTGCTAAAGATCCTACAATGCACAGGTTAGCTTCCTACAACAAACAATTACCTAGCCAAAAATGTCCTGAGACTGAGAAATCTGCCCTAAGGGGGAAAATAGGAGGCTGTGTTAGGGAAAGATAGGAAGGGACCTTATATGGTAATGGCAGTATTCTATTTCTTTAACTTGATTGTGGTTACATGGCCATTTGCTTCATAATTATTCAATATACGTATGTTCGATGCACTTTTTTGTAGGATGTTGTATTTCACAATTATTAAAAAAAAAGGGAACTCCATAAGATGAAGTAAACAGATTTTAACACAAAACCAAGTGCTTTACCTTTTATCCTCAACCTGTAAGTTACTATTATTACCTTCACTTTATAGAAAAGGATACAAAGCGTGGAGAAGGTAAGTAATTGACTACAAAGTTAGTAAGTGGCAGAGTTCAAATTCAAGCCTACACAGTTTAAGTCCAGAGCCTGTATTCTTTGCCACTATGCTGTGCTGTTTTTCCTGTTCTTTGGCCTTTCCTCCTCTCTTTTATCTTTCACTTTTACTTCTCTTTCTTGTTACAGCCCAGGCTACTCAACAAGTATAGTTTTATTATTGCTGTATTTGTTTAACGGAGTTTAATGTCCACTGATCTTATTTTTCTAATTGTAGCATTTACGGCAAAGTAGAAAGAAAATGGGGTTTCTGAGGGAGAGTCCTATATTTGCCACTCACTACCTGTGTAATTTAAGACTAACCATTTAATCTCCACGAGACTATTTTCCCATTTGCAAAATGGAAATAATAACATCCTCTTCACTGGGGTGTTTGAGAATTAAATGACATGATGCATATTATACTTAGTACTTTGTAATGGGAAAATAAATGTTCAAATGTATTATTATTCCTTTCAAAAATCAAATAGGGCTTCCCTGGTGGAGCAATGGTTGAGAGTCCACCTGTCGATGCAGGGTACACGGGTTCGTGCCCCGGTCCGGGAAGATCCCACATGCCGCGGAGAGGCTAGGCCCGTGAGCCATGGCTGCTGAGCCTGGGTGTCCGGAGCCTGTGCTCCGCAATGGGAGAGGCCACAACACTGAGAGGCCCGCGTACCGCAAAAAAAAAAAAAAAAATCAAATAAAAATACTTCTTTTTTTTAAAACATATGCAGCCTCTTGAGTTTTTTCCTATTTTTTTTAAATGAAAAATTCTTCTTAGTAACAAAGAGCTAAGCAAATACTGCCAACATGCCACTATTATGTGATAGAGATGTTGGTAACATGTTCTATTCCCCAGCATGTGTTTTCTTTTCTGTTTCTTTCCTTTCCATTTCCCTATTCTGCTCTTCTGTGTTTCTGTTCAACAATTAAGCCAAAGCTCTCATTAACTTAGTTCTACTGAAGATAAATAATGTTAAATAAAAATGTTAAAGTATTACCTTATAAGGTAATAATAGTAATTTTAACAGTAACTTTTCAAAAAAGGCAAAACCATATACAGTTGACCCTTCAACAATGAGGGAGTTAACTGTGTCTCTGCACAGTTGAAAATTGGTGTATAACTTGACAGTCAAGTATCTGCAATTCTGCATCTGTAGATTCAACCAATCATGGATGGTGTAGTACTGTAGTACATAATATTGAAAAAAATCCACATATAAGTGGACCTGAACAGTTCAAACCTGTGTTGTTCAAGGTCTACTGTATTACCATTTCCAATCAAGAAGGGCCTTATTTCTGTATCTTATAAAGAGTATGAACATAAAAATGATGATCTATTCTAAGATGAGACAACTAAAATACTGAGTAATGGTAAACTCTGAACAATATATTCATCCAACAAGTTCTCAATGAGCCTCTACAAGGTACTGGGGTACTGAGAAAAACAGAAAAAAAAAAAGTCATGGTCCCTATCCTCAACAAACTCAAAAAATATAATTTATGAAGTCAAGAAGTCAGGTAATTTGTCCTAAATCACTTAAATAATAAAACCAAGCAGGATGCTAATAAACGATTATGATTTTCTGTTCTTCATTTCACTTTTAGCTCATATCTACACCACTTGCTAGTCGTGGCTCCCAAATTAGCTCTGTAATAGATCAGTGCAAGATTTATTCTTTTAAGGTAAAAAGTTTAGTTGACTATTTGAAACATAGAGCCATATAACATATATATTCAAAAGCGGAGCATCAGAAATGATCTTGAATATAAAGTATACACTGCTCAATAGTAATTGTTACTAAAATCTCACTAAGATAAAAGGAACTGTGAGTAAGCTAAGTAGTTTCATCAGAACAGTTAGTTGATATGCAAAAACAGAAGCCTGATTTTTCAGTTCCTTTTTTAATGTAATAAAACTGATTAATAATTCAGTTGACTTCTTTGGTCTTAAGTTTTAAAACTAAAGGCAGAATTAAGAGTACTTTGATCCACTAATTTACAAGACTAGGATTGACAGTCCTATTAAATATCCTTAGTCTAAAACTGTCAATTTCACTAAATAACTTGAAAAAAGTATCTCCTGGATGTAATGAGTAAAAACATTCTATATAAAATATCAATGAAAAATACATTTTAAATTAAGGTGGGTATCTAAGATCAGCAACATCTCAAGGATGCCCACTCTTGCCAATTTTATTCAACATAATATTGGAAGTCCTAGCCACAGCAATCAGGCAAGAAATAGAAATAAAAGGATTCCAAATTGGAAAGGAAGTAAAAAGGTAACAGTTTGCAGATGACATGACACTACACATAGAAAATCCTACAATGCCACCAAAAAAGTAGTAGAGCTCAACAATGAATTCAGTAAAGTTGCAGGATACAAAATTAATATACAGAAATCTGTTGCACTTCTATACACTAAAAATGAATTACCAGAAGGGAAATTAAGAAAACAATCCCATTTACCATTGCATCAAAAAGAATAAAATACGTAGGAATAAACCTATCTCAGAAGGCAAAACACCTATACTTGGAAAATTATAAGACACTGATGAAAGAAATTGAAGACAACATAAACAGATGGAAAGGTATACTGTGTTCATGGATTGCAATTAATATTGTTAAAATGACCATACTACCCAAGGCAATCTACAGATTATTGCAATCCCTATAAAAATACCAAGGGCATTTTTCACAGAACCAGAACAAATAATTTTAAAATTTGTATGGAAACACAAAAGACCCCGAATAGCCAAAATAATCTTGAAAAAGAAGAACAGAGCTGGAGGAACAATGTTTCTTGACTTCAGACTGTACTACAAAGCTACAATACTCAAAACACTATGGTACTGGCCAAAAAACAGACAAATAGATCGACGGAACAGGATGAGAAAGCCCAGAAATAAACCCGTGCACTTACGGTCAATTAATCTGTGACAAAGGAGGCAAGAATATACAATGGAGAAAAGACAGTCTCTTCAATAAGTGGTGCTGGGAAAACTGGACAGCCACATGTAAAATAATGAGATTAGAACATTTTCTCACACCATATATAGAAATAAACTCAAAATGGATTAAAGAACTAAATGTAAGACCGGAAACCATAAAACTCCTAGAGGAAAACATAGGCAGAACACCCTTTGCCATAAATCACAGCAACATATATTTTTGACCTGTATTCTAAAGCAGAGGAAATAAAAGCAAAATAGGACCTAATCAGACTTAAAAGCTTTTGTGCAGCACAAAGGAAACCACTGACAAAACAAAGAGACAACCTACTGAATGGGAGAAAATATTTGCTAATGATATGACTGATAAGGGGTCAATACCCAGAATATATAAACAGCTCATACAACTCAACAAAAAAACAAGCAACCCAATTTAAAAATGGGCAGATCTGAATAGACATTTTATAAAGAAGACATACAGATGGCCAACAAGCACAAGAAAAGATCCTCAACGTCAGTAATCATCTGGGAACTTCAAAACCACAATAAGATATCACCTCACACTCATTAGAATGGTTATCATCAAAAAAGTAAGAAATAACAAGTCTTGGTGAGGATGTACATATAAGGGAACCCTTATACACTGTTGGGGGAATGTAAATTGGTGCAACCACTGTGGAAAACAGTATGGCAATCTCTCAAAAAACTAAAAATAGAACTACCATATGACCCAGCAATTCCACTCCTGGGTATATATCTGAAAAAAAATGAAAACACTAATTCAAAAAGATACAGGTACCCCAATGTTCATTGTAGCATTATTTACAACTGCCAAGATACGGAAGTAACCTAAGTGTCCATCAACAGATGAATGGATAAAGAAGATGTGGTATATGTATAATGCAACACTACTCAGCAATAAAAATGAATGAAATTTTGCCATTTGCAACAACATGGATGGACGTGGAAGGTATTATGCTAAGTGAAATAAGTCAGACAAAGACAAATACTGCATGATATCACTTATATGTGGAATCTAAAAACTAATACAAACTAGTGAATATAACAAAAAGGAAACAGACTTACAGATACAGAGAACAAACTAGTGGTTACCAGTGGAGAGAGGGAAGCAGGGAGGGGCAAGATATGGGTAGGGGATTAAGAGTTATAAACTATTATGTATAAAATAAATAAGCGGGCTTCCCTGGTGGCGCAGTGGTTGAGAGTCCGCCTGTCTATGCAGGGGACATGGGTTCGTGCCCCAGTCTGGGAGGATCCCACATGCCGCGGAGCAGCTGGGCCCGTGAGCCATGGCCGCTGAACCTGCGCGTCCGGAGAGGCCACGACGGTGAGAGGCCCGCGTACCGCAAAAATATATAAATAAATAAATAAATAAGCAAGCTAGAAAGATATATTGTACAACACAGGGAATACAGTCAATATTTTAAAATAACTATAAATGCAGTATAACCTTTAAAAATTGTGAATCGCTATTTTGTACACCTGTAACTTATGTAATATTGTACATCAACTGCATCTCAATTAGAAAAAAAAAGGAAAAGGAAAGGAAAGATGGACATGGCATAGGAATTAAAAGCTTGGAAAATAAACATATAGTAGAGAAGTTATTAACTTTAGAGAGTTTTAAAAATATCATCTCAATTTAAAAAATTAAATATTTTAGAAATTGAAAAGTTGACTGTCAGGAAG